>NC_052167.1:27128911-27483078 GCF_902713615.1 Scyliorhinus canicula
ACCCCCGCCATTCCCAGCCACACGGCACTCACTCACCCTAACCCTGTCCACCACAGAGACTGGACTCCAAGTCCTACCCCCCCACTTCCCAAACTGCCCCCCCCCCCTCCCCCCACCCAACACTGGAGGCAACCCAATCCTAACCAGCCCGGACGTGACTGGACCTCCCAACCCCATGCGTGCCCCCAGAAGCCCCCCTGATCCCCCCCTCCCAGCTTTCTCCCTGACCCGCCCCCCCCCCCCCAGCTTTCTCCAGCATTATCCTCTAACTCCATTCTCTGATTCGAAACATCAGCTTTGTCGTCCTTTTCTACACTGCCCGTAAGGCTCTTGACCCTATTCAATGAAACTGGACATAGTTCTCAGCCGGGATTCTCCGCAAATGGGGCTATGTCCCCACGCCCGCCAGAAAATGGGTGCAAATCACTCCAGGCATTTTTTCGAAAAGTCCGGAGTGATTCTCCGGAGTTCAGGGGGGGGAGCAGGGCCCCGGCTTGCACCCCTGCAGCTGCCGCTGCCGATACGGGGCTCTGCACTTCCGGCCACGACATGGCAGAGCCCTACAGCGGGCAGCACGGAAGAAGATAGGCACCCGCCCTCCCCCCAGAATGCGCGCGCCCGCCGATCGGTTGCCACCAATCGCGGGCCTGGCCG
This sequence comes from Scyliorhinus canicula, assembly GCF_902713615.1. Lineage (NCBI taxonomy): Eukaryota > Metazoa > Chordata > Chondrichthyes > Carcharhiniformes > Scyliorhinidae > Scyliorhinus > Scyliorhinus canicula. The sequence goes on from NC_052167.1 coordinate 27,129,566, forward strand.
ACATGGAGGCCCCGCCCCGGTGTCTGATCCCCCCCCCTCCCCAAACAGGACGACGCCCGCAGCCGCGACGCCGAGCCCCTGCCGGGTGTAACCAGGCGGGAACCACGCTGGCGCGACTCGCGGGAACTCGGCCGGTCGATGGCGGGGAATCGCCGCAGGGGCCTCTTTCAACAGCTCCCGACTGGCGCCACGTCGACCGCGCGCGCACGGCTGCCGGCGATTCTCCGGTCGGCAGAGAATCGCGTCCCGGCGCCATGGGTCTGAGACCCCACCGAGCACGATTTCGGAGAGGAGGCTCGATGAATCCCGGCCCTCAACTCTGATTGTTGCACCGGTTCAGAAAAATCCCTGACTTCAGATCCAATGAATGAGCAGTATGTTCTGCTTGTCTTGTTTATTGCAGTTCTTTGATTTGTCAGTTGAACAGTTGGGTCCCGTGGCTGAGTATTTCACACTTTTCTGCCCATTTGCAGATTTTACCTAAATCCTTTCGTGAGGTCCAAGATGGCGCATTATTGGTCTAACACACACCCAGGGCTGGATATTCCAGTCCCGCCCACCATGGGGGAATCATGGCGGGCGGGATGGGAAATTTGACGCACCAGCAAAAGGTCCGTCGACTTTGGGCGGAAATTTCCGGTCCGTGGGTGGCACGGCGGCGCAGTGGTTAGCACTGCTGCCTCACGGCGCTGAGGACCCGGGTTCGATCCCGGCCCCGGGTCACTGCACGTGTGGAGTTTGCACATTCGCCCCCGTGTCTGCGTGGGTTTCATACCTGCAACCCAAAGGTGTGCAGGGTAGTGGGATTGGCCACGCTAAATTGCCCCTTAACTGGAAAAAAATAATAAATCTAAAATTTATTTAGAAAAAAGAAATTTCTGTCGCAGGGTGGACAGAGTCAGAAAGTCCCGCTCCCAGCGTGGGGGATGGAGAGTGCTGAGGTGTTGTATTTGCCTAAAACACAAAGAAGCTGTGTATAGATTGAAAACAGCAGAAGGCTGTGGCCTTTGATTTCTCACACAAATGTGTAGGGCGCAATCTCCCCTAAACACGAGCGCGTTTAGCTGCGTGTCTCCTGGCACTCGCAGTGCTGAGAAACACGTGGCTATTCAGCGTGACTCGTGTTGAATAAGACCACACATCGCCCCGTTTGTTTACAGTGGGGAGCTCGGCTCGCTGGAACTCCCCATTGTAGCGGGAGGTGGGGAAGCCATTTTTAAATGGCGCCCCGATCTCGGAGGCCTCCAAAAGAATCCCCAACCCCACCCACCAGCTCAAAAACAATATGGGAGGGTCGCCGGCCTTCCCCCCCCCCCCCCCCCCCAACCTGGCAACCCCGGCCCGATTGCACAAAAGTCCAGCTTGGCACCTCGGCAGTGCCAGCCTAGCAGTACCCCTGCCAGCTGGCCGTGCCACGTGGACACCACCAGGCTATCACCCAAGTGGCACTGCCAGGGTCCCAAACTGGCAGTGCCAAGGTGCCAGGCCAGCACTGCCAGGTACCGAGCTGGCACCAGCAGTACCAGGGCACCATCCTGCCCAAAGCACATGCAACTGGAGGCCTCCGGTCACCTTGGAGACCCCCCTACGAATGATGTTCCGTCTGGTCCCCATTTGTGGGGATCTATGCTAAACGGCACTTGCCCGAGGTCCTCGAGGCAAAGGGGTTGAGTCCCAAAGAATCAGGTACGCGGGAATCTGAACATTAGAGTGAGGTTTACTGCCGCGCTCTAATATGCAGATTTGCTAAAGAGTGATCCCGCCCATTGTGGGCAGGATTCACCTGGCAACGTCTCGCGAGATTGCATTGAACCTCGCGAGGCGTTGTGAGCCGGATTGATCCCAGGAGTGGGATCTCCCGGCTTTGACCGGCACGCCGCGCCGCAGCAGGCAGAGGTACTGCTGGTTGGCACTGCCAAGGTGCCAAGCTGGCATTGTGCAATCGGGTCGGGGGTTGCCAGGTGGGGGGAAGGCCGTCGACCCTTCCATATTGTTTTTGGGTTGGGGATGGAGATTCTTTTGGAGGCCTCCGAGATCCGGACGCCATTTAAAAATAGCTTCCCCATCTCCCGCTACATTTCAGCAAGCAGAGCCTGTCCTTCGTACAAGCACATTAACCGACCAATCAGATTTTAATAATACACACACACCGTGATGTTATAATTTAACACCTCTCTCCAATGAAACAGACAACTCAAGCTCCTAAGCTCAGCTCAGCATAATCGAATGATTGTAAACTTCTGTTGATAATTATCATCATGCTTCATTCAAATTCAAGTCGATTTCCAAAGGATCACAAGAATGAAACTATCATAAACAAAAGTACTCTACTGTTCATCTCTACCATTAATACATTGTTCTGCTATCCCAGAATTGGGAAACAGTAAAATTGCAAATTAGAATAGAATAGAACAGTACAGCACAGAATAGGCCCTTCGGCCCTCGATGTTGTGCCGAGCCATGATCACCTTACTCAAACCCACGTATCCACCCTATACCCGTAACCCAACAACCCCCCCCCTTAACCTTACTTTTATTAGGACACTACGGGCAATTTAGCATGGCCAATCCACCTAACCCGCACATCTTTGGACTGTGGGAGGAAACCGGAGCACCCGGAGGAAACCCACGCAAACAGGGGGAGGACGTGCAGACTCCACACAGACAGTGACCCAGCCGGGAATCGAACCTGGGACTCTGGAGCTGTGAAGCATTTATGCTAACCACCATGCTACCCTGCTGCCCCAAATTAATTCAATCCATGGAGGAATCGCAGAATTGGTATGAAGCAGAAGGAGGCCATTCGGCCCATCGTTTCTGCTCCAGCTCTCCAAACGAGCATCATGACTTTCCCCGAACCCCTGCACATTGTTTCCATTTCAATATTCATCTAACGCCCTCTTGAGCGCTTCTATTGGACCTGCCCCCACCACACTTCCAGGCAGCACATTCCAGACCCCAACCAGTCGCTGTGTGATAAACATTTTCTCACATCACATTTGCTTCTTTTGCAAATCACTTCAAATCTGTGCCCTTCTCGTTCTTGATCCTTTTACAAGGGGGAGCAGTTTCGCCCGATCGACTCTGTCCAGCCCCCGCATGATGTCGAACATCTCTTTCAAATCTCCTCTTAGCCTTCTCCTCTCCAAGGACAACAGTCCCAACCTCGCCCATCTATCCTCAGAACTGAAGTTTCTCATCGCTGGAACCATTCTTGTGAACCTCTTCCGCACTCTCTCCAGTACATCCTCATCCTCCCTGTAGTGGGGTGCAGTAAGGGTCCTTCCTGCCCGTTCCTTCTTTATTCCCTTAGTTCCCCTTCCTTTTATTTTGCTGTTACACTTTTGATCTATGCATGATGGGCGGGCATCTCACTTTAAGGCAAGCAGCCTGTTAGAAGTGATGAACCTTTACTTCACACGGAAGAATCTGGAAGGCTGTGCTTGTTAAACTGTTGCTTACAGACTGGCCGTCATCTGTGAGGACTCGGTTTGATTTATTTGGGTGATGGCCAATGAATTGATCCAAAAGGCTGTGTTCTGCCTGGTAACAGGCGGTGATTGGCTTTTCAGAGACCCAAGACTTGGGGTTGGTTTCGGTTTTCACACAGTGAAGAGATCCAACTAACTCTCTCCAGAAAGATCCAGTAATTTTCTCCAGAGGCCCAATGTGAGGGCTGACTCTCTCTCCTGCAAGCCTCTGGGCACTGTTCTCTCGAGACTGCAGAGGCCTGACCATAAAACCAAGGGCTGAAAGCAACATTTGATGTGAAATTAAGTGTCATTCCAGAAGGATAGAGGTCGGAATTCAAACCTCGAGCTGTAGGCCAAGTTTGATGCAAAATAAGACGTCCCTCCAGAAAGCCTGCTACCTGTGAGTACTGCATTTTCTAAACTACAGGGACCCTGAATGATTGAATCTATGAAGGAGACCATTACAGGTTGCAAACCCAAAACTTTAATCTGCAAGTTTACTGTGAGGAAAATGTACTAAAAGAACCACCATCGGAAGCAAAAACTCTTCTCTTTTGACATCCTTCCTTATTATTTTCCATCCCTTCCCTCCCTCTGTGTTTGTCTGTCTTGTGTGTGTGGGTAGAGGTGGGTGGTAGGCATAAGCTTGTTGTTAACCAGTTGTATTTAGTGCATATTTCATGATAGTTCTTGGTATAAATAAACAGCAATCGTATTTCCATTTACAAACCTGGTGACTGTAATTATTGGGCAGCCGAGGGCCAATGACCCTGGGTATCTTTGTAAGAATTATTGGTTAATTCACTTGTGTTATGACTCTGGGGCAAATGGGGCTTTAATTGACCGTGTACTAAACCTAGGTGTCGTAACGGCACCCGGAATTGTACACAATATTCCATTTGCAGTCTAACTCGTGTAAGTTCAGCTTAACCTCCTTGCTCTTGTACTCTATGTCCCAGGATACTTAGAATCATAGGATTCCTCCAGGAGAAGGCCATTCAGCCCATCAAGTCAGCACTGACCATCCCTAGGGAACCCTAACCTCAGCCCACTCACCACTCTATCCCCGTAGCCCCACCGAACCTTTGGGACACTAAGGGCAATTTATCATGGCCAATCCACCTAACCCGCACATCTTTGGACTGTGGGAGGAAACCGGAGCACCCGGAGGAAACCCACGCAGACACAGGGAGAAAGTCCAAACTCCTCATCGTCACTCGAGGCTGGAATTGAACCTGGGTTCCTGGCGCTGTGAGGCAGCAGTGTCGCCCCTTACTACAAGCTTTATTAACTGCTCTCTCCACCTGTCCTGCCACTTTCTCTGTTCTTGCAGCCGGCCAATGAGGTTTCCCATTGTGGCCACCCCTACACCCTCGGGACACCCGTGAGCGAGGGTGCGCTGTCGGCAAAGCAGAGGATCCTGCAGACGGAGAATCCTGCAGACTGTATATAAGTTGAAGTCGCATAAGAGGGTGGTGAGATGGTCATTTCGTATCACGATCCATTGTCTCCAGGGACATGTTTGGTTGGGGATTACTGCATTGTCTCTCCAGGGACATGTTTGGTTCTGAATTGGCTCTTAAGGGAAAAACCACATTGTGATTAAAATAAATGCAGACGTTGCATAAACAAAATGATCTGCATTTTTAACATTTTAAACGGGGACATGAGTGTTTCTTTTGGTGTCTAACAATTGTTTTGCTGAACATATTTTGTTGAAGAGCTCAATCAGTGTGATCACCAGAGACGTTCTTCAACGTGAATTCCATGAACTGAGCTGAGAAATAGTCAGTATCTTACCTGTTCATTCATTTTTTTTTTTTTAATTTAGATTAGCCAATTATTTTTTCCAATTAAGGGGCAATTTAGCGTGGCCAATCCACCTACTCTGCACATTTTTGGGTTGTGGGGGCGAAACCCACACAGACACGGGGAGAATGTGCAAACTCCACACGGACAGTGACCCAGAGCCGGGATCGAACCTGGGACCTCAGCGCCGTGAGGCGGTTGTGCTAACCACTAGGCCACCGTGCTGCCCTACCTGTTCATTAATAAATGAAAAATGAAAATCGCTTATTGTCACGAGTAGGCTTCAATGAAGTTACTGTGAGAAGCCCCTAGTCGCCACGTTCCGGCCCCTGTTCGGGGAGTCTGGTACGGGAATCGAACCGTGCTGCTGGCCTGCTTCAAAAGCCAGCGATTTAGCCCAGTGAGCTAAACCGTCCCCATGGGTGAGGAGCGCGTTGGTATGAAAAAGGAGATTAAATCTACTGTTTACTGCCTTCGAGTAAAATATGGAGGCACCAGCGATTTTCTCTTCTGCTTTTTGATGGAGTGACGTCGAATAAGATGTTCTTGTGAACAGCAGTATTCAGTGTCGTTTTACAGTCCGAAATCAAATCCCCTGAGTATTCTGTTAGATAATCTCAACTAACCTACCCTTGACCCTTCTGTCATTGCAAGCTACCATCTATATCTGCATTGTCCGTCACCTTTCTAAACTTTTGAACACGTTTCACACCCCCTCACATTCTCCACAGCCTTCCAGCCTCCCTGCTGTAAAGACCAACGACTCTCACCTCCGAAACATCGCCTGCATTTAATCCACCCCCGGCCCATCTGCCGCTTAAACCCTTGTCATGTCCTGCAGACTGGTGGAAGTGAATGATGAACTACAGAAAATGTTCTTTCAAATAATTTATTGTAGAACAACTGCATGGTAAGGTAACTAGGATAATTAAAATAATGAACAACTACCGCTAAACAACTATTGTGGACGTACTGCAAATACATCTATCTCCCAGCACAACCCCAACTCCCAGATCACATGGTGAGGTGATGGGTTTAGAATGCCACCTAGTGGTTGGAGGTCGTACATAACATTATGAACAAGCTAGCATTACTAGAATCATGACGACCCTCATCCACACGATTGTCATCTGCAGACGTGGCGCATCCAATTCTCTCCTGTTCACCCTCCCACCCTCTGTAAACTTCAGCTCTTCCGTTACTCCATCAAGGATCACTCATCCGGCCCAAAATGACCTATGTGTGGTGAATGAGATTCACACAGTATTATAGTTACCAATGTCACTCTGTTCCAAGTATATACATGTATCAATATTGTAAGTGCAGTTGCACTACCTGACCACCAGGGGGAGTAGCTCTGGGAGTACCCGAGAGTTTGTACTGGGCTCCCCCTCGGCTCCACCCAGAACTCCTCCCCCTGGAGCTGCTCTATAAAGATCCGTGCCACAGAGTCAGCCACCCAGTTCACCGAAAGTTCAATGGCTAACAGGCTGGCTCTGTTGTAAGTATATTAAAACCGCTATTTTAACCCTACAGGCACGTGTCCGTAGAATTGATGGTTCCATCACTATGTTTGGCTCAAGGTGCCATCTGCATGTTTAAATACTTTCATGAATTTGCTCCTCATTAATGTAAGATTTCATCTCAATTTCCTTTCGCTAATTACGAGAATAGTAGAAAATGCTCAAAAAGCTGAGTTAGAATCATAGAATAGAATCATAGAATCCGTACAGTGCAGAAGGAGGCCATTCGGGCCATCGAGTCTGCACTGACCTTCTGAAAGAGTACCCTACCTAGGCACACTCCCCCACCCTAAAACTCGACCTAACCTGCACATCTTTGGACACTTTTAACATCGTCTATCCACCTAACCTGCAGATCTTTGGACTGTGGGAGGAAACCGGAGGAAACCCACGCAGACACGGGGAGAACGTTCAAACTCCCAGCGAGGGATTCTGGTGCGGCGCACCCCCATCAGCAGTGGGATCCTCCATCCCGGCAGCCGGCCAATGGGTTTTCCCATCGTGGGCTCTCCCACGCCATCAGGAAATTCGCAGGCGTGGGTGTGCTGCCGGCGAAACGAAGGATCCCGCCGATGGAGAATCCAGCCCCATAGATTTAAGGTGGGGGGCAGGAGGTTCAGAGGGGATGTGGGGTAAACCTTTATCACCCAGAGGGCGGTGGGAGTTTGGAACTCGCTGCCTGAAAGGGTGGTGGAGGCAGAGACCCTCGTAACATTGAATAAGTATTGAGATGAGCAGTTGCGATCCCAGGGCAGACACGGCTATGGGCCAAGTGCTGGGAAATGCGATTAGAGTAGTTCGGTGGTTGTTTTTGACCTGCGCAGATGTGATGGGCTGAAGGGCCTTTTTTGTGCTGTATGATTCTGACTCCGCACAGACATTCTCCCGAGGCCGGAATTGACACCGGGTCCCTGGCGCTGTGAGGTAGAACATAGAACATAGAACATAGAACATAGAACAGTACAGCACAGAACAGGCCCTTCGGCCCTCGATGTTGTGCCGAGCAATGATCACCCTACTTAAACCCACGTAACCCGTATCCCAACAATCCCCCCATTAACCTTACACTACGGGAAATTTAGCATGGCCAATCCACCTAACCCGCACATCTTTGGACTGTTGGGAGGAAACCGGAGCACCCGGAGGAAACCCACGCACACACAGGGAGGACGTGCAGACTCCACACAGACAGTGACCCAGCCGGGAATCGAACCTGGGACCCTGGAGCTGTGAAGCATTGATGCTAACCACCATGCTACCGTGAGGCCCCGGTTAGCAGTGCTAACCACTGTCCCACTGTGTGTTGCAGTCATACAATGCTCTACTATGACTTGAAATTAAATGAAAATGAAAATGAAAGTCGCTTATTGTCACGAGTAGGCTTCAATGAAGTTACTGTGATAAGCCCCTAGTCGCCACATTCCGGCGCCTGTCCGGGGAGGCTGGTACGGGAATCGAACCGTGCTGCTGGCCTGCTTGGTCTGCTTTAAAAGCCAGCGATTTAGCCGAGTGAGCTGAACCAGCCCCGATTTGCTTCACACTTCCAATAATATGGCCAAATCCAAGAGATTATACATATAATAACCCACAAGTGGTTACCCAAACTGATCAATAGAATGGGGCAGCATGGTAGCACAGTGGTTAGCACAGTTGATTCACAGCTCCAGGCAGGGCCGGCTCAAGGCACCGGCAACTCGGGCCGTCGCCCAGGGCGCCATGTGCTAGGGGGCGCCAGAGACTCGGGTCCCGCGCATGCGCATTTGGGCCGGTGCCAACCAGCGCATGCGCGGTGGCCGCCCGCCCCCAGGGCGGCCCCCTGGCTCGGTCCGCCCCCCCCCCGCTCGGTCCCCCCCGCCCCCCTCGGGTCCGCCCCCCTCGGGTCCGCCCCCCCGCCCCGCCCTCGGGTCCGCCCCCCCGCCCCGCCCTCGGGTCCGCCCCCCCGCCCCGCCCTCGGGTCCGCCCGCCCCTGGGTCCGCCCGCCCCCCCGTGTCCGCCCGCCCCCGCGGGTCCGCCCCCCCGCCCCCCCTCGGGTCCGCCCCCCCGCCCCTCCTCGGCCTCGCCCCTCCTCGGCCCCGCCCCCTCCCCTCAGCCCCACCCCCTCGGCCCCGCCCCCCGCCCTCGGGTCCGCCCCCCCGCCCCGCCCCGCCCTCGGGTCCGCCCCCCAGCCCCGCCCTCGGGTCCGCCCGCCCCTGGGTCCGCCCGCCCCCCCGTGTCCGCCCGCCCCCGCGGGTCCGCCCCCCCCGCCCCCCCCTCGGGTCCGCCCCCGGCCCCTCCTCGGCCTCGCCCCTCCTCGGCCCCGCCCCCCACCCCTCGGCCCCGCCCCCTCGGCCCCGCCCCCCGGCCCCGCCCCCCCGCCCCCCCGCCCCCCCCCCCCCCCCGCCCCCCCCCCCCCCACCGCCCCCCCCCCCCCCGGCCCCGCCCCCGCCCCCCCAAGGGCGCCGAAGTTCAGCTTGCCCGGGGCGCCAGCAACCCTAGAGCCGGCGCTGGCTCCAGGGTCCCAGGTTCGATTCCGGCTTGGGTCACTGTCTGTGCGGAGTCTGCACATCCTCCCCGTGTCTGCGTGGGTTTCCTCCGGGTGCTCCGGTTTCCTCCCACAGTCCCAAGATGTGCAGGTTAGGTGGATTGGACATGATAAATTGCCCTTAGCGTCCAAAAAAGGTTAGGAGGGGTTATTGGGTTACGGGGATAGGGTGGAAATGAGGGTTTAAGTGGATCGGTGCAGACTCAACGGGCCGAATGGCCTCCTTCTTCACTGTATGTTCCATGTTCCATGTTGTTCTATCTGAGGTAACAATAGCTCAGGGTGGCCAAACTTACTGAACCCGCATACAATAAACTTCAGATGTTCGAGAGTCTCAGGACACGAACAAACTTTACACGGGCTAACTACTGCCAGCAGAGATCTTACGGGTCTGCATCCTGGCCATAATTCTTTGAAAATCTGGCTGATATGTTGCCAACGTTGGATGAAAATGTTGATTTGTAAAGAATGCACAATTTTTTGACTTTACAAACACAGGGTCGGCACAGTGGTTAGCACTGCTGCCTCACAACGCCAAGGACGAGGGTTCAATTCCGGCCTTGGGTCACTGTCTGTGTGGCGTCTGCACGTTCTCTCCGTGTCTGCGTGGGTTTCCTCCGGGTGCTCCGGATTCCTCCCACAGTCCAATGATGTGCAGGTTAGATGGATTGGCCATTCTCAATTGCCCCTTAGTGTCCAAAGATGTGCAGGTTAGAGGTTGGGTGGGGTTGCAGGGATGGAGTAGGGGAGTGGGCCCAGATTTGGTGCTCTTTCAGAGGGTCAGTGCAGAGTCGATGGGCCAAATGGCCTCCTTCTGCACTGTAGGGATTCCATGATTTTATGATTCAATACAGCGAGCAGCATATGATTGGCAGTCGTATGTTGTGACAGAAACTGAAGTGAGCCGCGCACTAGTTTCCTTGAGTTGAGGGCTATTTTCTTCCTGCTCACCGAACCCGATTGTAGATTGTGATTTTTGCATCAACATAAGACCCTCGTTCTCCTCGAAGCCCAATAGTTCCATTTCTACAGCAGGTGGTTCCGTAACCAAAGGTTTGAGAATTAGGTGACCATTGTTGGCCGTATCAATCAAGAATGGGTTGACCAAAAAGGCGAATCAGGGGATCGCCAATTCTGCAAGTTATCAAGCCTGGCATGGAAATCATCAGGCACTCGTCCCGGCTGAGAGTCCAAAATGGACAATTGCTGGGCTGAAAGATGGTTCCAGCTGGTCACATGTTGGCTTCTGGATGTTTCTGAGCAGTTTGAAAGCAAACGAAGGCTGACACCTCAAATTTCCTGGAAGGTAACACTCGTCGCATAAACATTCCAGCCAAGCCAGCAAAATAGTTTCGCAGATAAGACATCCGCCCCAGTCAGTTGGGAACAAAAGCCGCTGTTTGCAGCTCCTATATCTCCAATTTGATGCTAACAGCTTAAGCGTTGCCTGTTCCAAGCCACAATGGGCGGGATTCTCTGTTGCCCGAAGCCAAAATCGCGATCGGCGATTGGGCGGAGAATCGGTTCCGACGCCGGATTCGGGGCGATTTACCGCCCCCCTCCAAACCGGCGTTATTGTGATGCACACTGTGTACAGTCGTCAGGCCGTTGGCGCTTCATCGACCGGCCCACCCACGATGCTCCGCCCCCGATGGGCTGAGTTCCCGACGGCGCGGGACACGTGTGGTCTGAGCCGGTGTGCCAGCTGCGGACTGTGCCGCTGGCTGGGAGGGTGCCTGCTAGGGCTGGGTGGCCAGAGGGTGGTCAGGAGGTGGGCTGAGGGGCCGCGGTTGGCGTGTTAGGTTGCGCGCACGGCCAGCGCCATGTTATACGACTGGTGCAGGTCGAGAGTCGTGCGCATGCGTGGCCCGGGGGGTCTGACCATTCTCCAGCCATTTTCGGTGCGATCCACGGGCATTGCACGCGGCGCCGGTGCTAGACCCTCACCGGCACTGGAATCGGTGAGGGGTTCACGCCGATTTGTCCATCATGAAACACCACGGGTCACACGCTGGCATCGGCACTTAGCCGCAGAAACGGAGTATCCCGCCCAATGACTTTCAGCCACGTTTCGCCAACCTGAAACCAGTATCTGTGAGAACGAAAGGAACCCTGACTCCTATTAAACATCTCGAGATTTTATAAAGTTTCTTACAATTTGACAATGTAATTTTCATTCACAAAGTTTACGTAGGTCAACACTGAAGTCAAAAACTACTTCAATGCAGTTTGTGGTCATGAAATGTAAACACAACAATACCCTGCCTTGGAATGTTCTCCAAGAGTCGCTAAAATGTGGACAGCTGCAACAATGGCCCACCTCACAGGCGTTCAATCTCGCCTTCCGAGATTCCTTTCCCCGAATTTCCGAGTGTCAAGCCGTCAAACTACAGGCACAATTTTGGGTCTTCGGATGTGCCGAGCAGGACACCACTACGGCCCACAGCACAGATTCACCAAACCTCAGCTGCCTTCTGGGACCTATGCAGCTTCTCCCTGATACCCCCTTGCTCACTAAGGCTTCCCCTGAGCCTACTTCACTTGCACTCTGCTCCCACGATGCTTCCTTCACCTGGAGGCTGTTTATCCTTTCCTTCACTCAACTGACCCCCTTGTGTTAGCCTCTGAGACACTTGGCGGCCCCTCGACCTCTCCGTCTTCCTTGTCCCTTGCTCCAGCGCACAACCTGTGACTGTGTCGCACCGCATCCAACCGCGCCCTTTATTTTGTTAAACACAGGCCAGCGCACAGGCCGGAGGCCTGAGGACTACTAGATCATAGATCATAGAATTTGCAGTGCAGAAGGAGGCCATTCGGCCCATCAAGTCTGCACCGGCTCCTGGAAAGAGCACCCTACCCAAGGTCAACACCTCCATCCTATCCCCATAACCCAGTAACCCCACCCAACACTAAGGGCAATTTTGGTCACTAAGGGCAATTTAGCATGGCCAATCCACCTAAACTGCACATCTTTGGACTGTGGGAGGAAACCGGAGCATCCGGAGGAAACCCAGACTCCGCACAGACAGTGACCCAAGCCGGGAATCGAACCTGGGACCCTGGAGCCAATTGTGCTAACCATTATGCTACCGTGCTGCCCTAGGATACTAGGATTCCCCGTTCCCAACCTCTGCTCCCGCGATCAGGCAAGTGTGGGTTTCGCTACGCGCTTAATATTAAATTGACTTGCAAAAAAAAGGTGTTCCAGCCAATATTTTTCCACGAGCCGCGTTTCAGACGGAATTTCCTGGCCATTCCCGCCAGTCGGAATTTCCAATCCTGCCGAAGGTAAACCCCCACCCCATGTTTCCAAGTGGAGGGTGTGGGGGGGGGGGGGGGTGCAGACATTGAGAGGGGGAGAGGGGGGGGAGAATCAGGGAATCAACGGCGGGGTCCCTCTGTCGCCACGAAACACAGCGTGTGGCGCTTGGAAAATCCCAAGTGTGAAAAAACCGCCTACGTTTCGCGAGACTCAGTTGGGCCACACCTACATCAGCCTCTGGCGCTACGGAAGAGCCAAGAGGACTCGGGAACTTTAACCCCATCTTCTCTCTCCTCACAGATGCGACCAGGCCGGCTGGGATTTCCCAGCATCCTCTGGTCTTGTTTCACAAACAATACCGGTCGTGTTTCTGTGATAGTTCCTACTACTCGCTCACCGACATGCAGGATCTTGCTATTCGGCAAGATTTAGGATGTATAGGATGGGGAAGGAAACTGCAGGGGATGGGTACAATCGAAATGTGGAGCTTTTTCAAGGAACAGCTGCTGCGTGTCCTTGATAAGTATGTACCTGTCAGGCAGGGAGGAAGTTGTCGAGCAAGGGAACCGTGGTTTACTAAGGAAGTTGAAGCACTTGTCAAGAGGAAGAAGAAGGCTTATGTTAGGATGAGACATGAAGGCTCAGTTAGGGCACTTGAGAGTTACAAGTTAGCCAGGAAGGACCTAAAGGGAGAGTTAAGAAGAGCGAGGAGAGGACACGAAAAGTCGTTGGCGGATAGGATCAAGGAAAACCCTAAGGCTTTCTATAGGTATATCAGGAACAAAAGAATGACTAGAGTAAGATTAGGGCCAATCAAGGATAGTAGTGGAAAGTTGTGTGTGGAATCAGAGGAGATAGGGGAAGCGTTAAATGGATATTTTTCGTCAGTGTTTACACTGGAGAAAGACAATGTTGTCGAGGAGAACACTCAGGTTCAGTCGACCAGGCTAGATGGAATTGAGGTTCAAAAGGAGGAGGTGTTAGCAATTTTGGAAAATGTCAAAATAGATAAGTCCCCTGGGCCAAATGGGATTTATCCTAGGATTCTCTGGGAAGCCAGGGAGGAGATTGCAGAGCCTTTGTCCTTGATCTTTATGTCGTCTTTGTCAACAGGAATAGTGCCGGAAGACTGGAGGATAGCAAATGTTGTCCCCTTGTTCAAGAAGGGGAGTAGAGACAACCCTGGTAATTATAGACCTGTGAGCCTTACTTTGGTTGTGGGTAAAATGTTGGAAAAGGTTATAAGAGATTGGGTTTATAATCATCTTGAAAAGAACAAGTTGATTAGCGATAGTCAACACGGTTTTGTGAAGGGTAGGTCATGCCTCACAAACCTTATTGAGTTTTTTGAGAAGGTGACCAAACAGGTGGATCAGGGTAAAGCGGTTGATGTGGTGTATATGGATTTCAGTAAGGCGTTTGATAAGGTTCCCCACGGTAGGCTATTGCAGAAAATATGGAAGTATGGGATTGAAGGTGATTTAGCGGTTTGGATCAGTAATTGGCTAGCTGAAAGAAGACAGAGGGTGGTGGTTGATGGCAAATGTTCATCCTGGAGTTCAGTTACTAGTGGTGTACCGCAAGGATCTGTTTTGGGGCCACTGCTGTTTGTCATTTTTATAAATGACCTGGAAGAGGGTGTAGAAGGATGGGTTAGTAAATTTGCAGATGACACGAAGGTCGGTGGAGTTGTGGATAGTGCTGAAGGATGTTATAGGATACAGAGGGACATAGATAAGCTGCAGAGCTGGGCTGAGAGGTGGCAGATGGAGTTTAATGCGGAAAAGTGTGAGGTGGTTCACTTTGGAAGGAGTAACAGGAATGCAGAATACTGGGCTAATGGCAAGATTCTTGGTAGTGTAGATGAACAGAGAGATCTCGGCATCCAGGTACATAAATCCCTGAAAGTTGCCACCCAGGTTAATAGGGCTGTTAAGAAGGCATATGGTGTGCTAGCCTTTATCAGTAGGGGGATTGAGTTTCGGAGCCACGAGGTCATGCTGCAGCTGTACAAAACTCTGGTGCGGCCACACCTGGAGTACTGCTGGCAGTTCTGGTCACCACATTATAGGAAGGATGTGGAAGCTTTGGAAAGGGTTCAGAGGAGATTTACTAGGATGTTGCCTGGTATGGAGGGAAGGTCTTACGAGGAAAGGCTCAGGGACTTGAGGTTGTTTTCGTTAGAGAGGAGAAGGCTGAGAGGTGACTTAATAGAGACATATAAGATAGTCAGAGGGTTAGATAGGGTGGACAGTGAGAGTCTTTTTCCTCGGATGGTGATGACCAACACGAGGGGACATAGCTTTAAATTGAGGGGTGATAGATATAGGACAGATGTCAGAGGCAGTTTCTTTACTCAGAGAGTAGTAGGGGTGTGGAACGCCCTGCCTGCAACAGTAGTAGACTCGCCAACTTTAAGGGCATTTAAGTGGTCACTGGATAGACATATGGATGAAAATGGAATAGTGTAGGTCAGATAGGCTTCAGATGGTTTCACAGGTCGGCGCAACATCGAGGGCCGAAGGGCCCGTACTGCGCTGTAATGTTCTATGTTCTATATCCTAACCAGGCAGTGTTTAATCTGGCACTCGGAGTGATCCTTGTCTTGAGGAGAACACATTATGTTCCCCCCCCCCCCACCATGGCACTGTTTTGAAGATGAGAAGAGACATGCTCCTTGGTGTCCTGTCCAACATTTACCTCAGCCAACATCACTAATGCCGATCGTTATCTGACAGCAGACTATGGAAGCTGGCCGCTGTGTGTTATAAACCACTTTCATTATAATCTTCTTTCTTCCCAACTCGAGACAGCAAGAAAGACACTGTAACTGTGTCAACAACAACCAAATTAAAACAGTCCCAGTGTGTCTTGTTTTCCCCATCAATCCTCCATCCCACAACTTTGGCATCTTGCTTAAACGCAAAAAAAAATCAGGCATTTTTGAGTCCGCTCTTTTCAGAATATTTTCTCAGAAAATAATTGTGGGTGTCAGGGGAGGAAGGAAGGAATTCTGTGCTTTGGCCAAAGGTAGTTTCTGGAACTCTGCAAGTCTAGCGATGGATACCTGGCCTGGCATGGGTACAAGGTACAGGGGTTCCTTTGTCTGCCTTTGACCTGCGTATGCCAGCTCTGTTCTCATTGAAGCAAAAGGGTGTCCTCATCTGGAGGAAGTCTGTCCTTGCAGCCTCCCTGATACGGAACCTCATCCCGCACAGCCTTTAGTTGCGAATGTGAGGTAGTATCATGAGTCACATGGGTCCACCGATGGCAACAACCTTCTAGTTTGAATTGTTTGTGAATCCTTCGCAGGATGCTGTTAAATGAGCCTCCCCCAGCTTCCCTGAGGAATTTATTACACGATAAAGCACGAAAGGTGCATCTGATCAATAAAAATCCCTTTGTTCCATTATCCTCATCCGGCCTCCTCTCTCTCATTCCACCCTCCCAACCATAGATCATGATTCAATACACTGGCGATCCAAGGCAGGTTTCCCTCGCAGATTCCGCATTTAATGAACTTCCACTGTTTTCCCAACCATTGAAAAAGGCCCATTGTGGGGGTCAATCACCTCCAATTTGGGTGTTTGCTCAAACTGCCTTCAGCACACAGTTAGCTATGCTCAAAAGAGCTTGCTCCGATTGGAATTCAACAATAAAAGTTCACTTTAAAAGCTTCAATTGTGTATCGGTCGCATCTTAGCCGGATGTCAAGAGCAAATAAGTCTGGGCCGATTGGAAAATCTACATTTGTCCGTCCTTCCTCTGACTCACGGGGGTCAGATATTCAGCAGGAATGGTCTCAAGCCAGTGACGTGGAGGCATTTCAAATGTTAAAAGGATTTGACAGACACGACCTGTGTCACCGCGAGTTCGAAACAGAGGGGTGACTGGATTTGGGCGTTTATAATATTTAGGTCATTTGATAGGGTGGATGAAGAGAATTTGTTTCCTCTTGGGGGGTGGGGGGCGGGGGGGGGCTTGGAAATCAGGAATGAGGGAATAAAATCTTCAAATTTGAGGTTGGTCGTCCGGGAACAAAAACAGAAATCATTCTTTTGACCCGGATGTTTACGGGAATCTGGAACTCTGGGGGTCGGATTCTCCCGTACCCGGCATGCGGTCGGGGTCGGGACCTAGGACCCCATTTTCCACGACGTAGCAAAGGATGGCTAGTCGGGTTGTGTGGAACACACATTTTCCTTGTTGTAGGTCAGCTTGAGGGCCCGGCAGTCTGGAGGAACTTTTCAGATCATCGAGGCTAGCAACAGCCCCTGGAGAGCACAAGCGGTGGTAATACGGTCCGGGGAAAAGAAATGGATGGTCGTGAACTACAGCCAGACCATAAACCGCTTCACGCAGCTCGATGCCTACTCCCTTCCCCGCATAGCAGAGATGGTCAATCGGATCGCTCAATACCGTGTATTCTCCACTGTCGATCTCAAATCCGCCTACCACCAGCTCCTTATCCGACCGAAAGACCGCCTCTACACGGCTTTCAAAGCAGCCGGCCGACTCTTCCACTTCCTCAGGGTCCCCTTCGGCATCTCAAACGGGGTCTCCGTCTTCCAGAGGGCGATGGACCAAATGGTGGCCCAGTACGGCCTGCGGGCTACTTACCCGTACTTCGACAATGTCACCATCTGCGGCCATGATCAGCAGGACCATGACGCCAACCTTGAAAAGTTCCTCCAGGCCGCCCGGGCCCTCAACCAGGCAGGCAGGCCAGGAGCATTCTTCTCCCGAACCCTCACCGTCTCCGAGATTCCGCGCTCTGCAGTCGAAACTGCAGTTTGTGGGAACGTTCAAGTTTCAGAGGTGGGATTCTCCGATCCCCCACAGAGTCGGAGAATCGCCGGGGGGGGGGGCTGGAATCTGGAGCTATGGCGGAGGGGGGGGGGAATCGCGCCGCACCGGTCGGCGGGCCGCCCCCAGCGATTCTCTGGCCCGCGATGGGCCTGAAGCCCCGCCCGTTCTGTGGAGTTCCCGCCGGCGTAAATTGGATTTGGTCCCTTACCGGTGGGACCTGGCAGCATGGGCGGGCTCCGGGATCCTGGGGGGGGGCGTGGGGCGATCTGGCCCCAGTGGGTGCCCACACGGTGGCCTGACCCGCGATCGGGGCCCACCGATCCGCGGGTGGGCCTGTGCCGTGGGGGCACTCTATTCCTACGCTCCGGCCGTGTCAGCCTCCACGATTGCCGGCGCGAAGGCAAACTCCCTGCTGCCCATGCGCGGGGATGACGTCAGCACCGCTGATGCTCCCGCGCATGCGCAGACCCGCGTCGTCCGGCGGAATCCCTTCGGCCCCGGCTGGCTCGCCGCCAAAGGCCTTCCCCGCCGGCAGGCGGGGTGCAAACCACTCCGGCGCCGGCCTAGCCCCTGAAGGTACAGAGGATTCCGCACCTTTGGGGCGGCCCGACGCTGGAGTGGTTCCCGCCACTCCTTCCCGCCGGGACCCCCCGCCCCGCCGGGTACGGGAGAATCCCGTTCCAGGTCTTTATTCACTCGTATAGCAGTGGATATGGAGCAAAGGCAGGTTAATGGCGTTCAGGTGATCAGCCTGATCTATGCAGATGGTGGAATTTATATTCTACTTTTTTTTAAATTGGAATTAAAAGTTTAACGGTGGCCCTGAATCGATCACCGTAAAAGAACACCTGGTCCACTGATGTCTTTTTAGGAAGGGATTCTGACGTCCTTTCCTGGCCTTCAAAGATCCAGAGATCGGGAGAGATGACCTGAGATATATGGCTTTAAACGGAAAGAAATTTATGGAAAGCATCCATAACAAGTCTTGAGGCCTGTTACCCAGGCCTGTTACCCGGGCATTCCAGAGTCAAGGTCTTACCTATGCCCACATCCGGCCTCAAACACACCTCGACCCACATCCCTCTCGTCGAGACGCAATGAGGCTCAAACAAACCGAGGACGCTGGTATAACTCAGCAGGTCTGGCAGCATCTGTAGGGAGAGAGAAACGTGGCTGACGTTTCGAGTCCTTTCGCTCTTCGCCAGAACCAATGTGAGGGGGAATCTGTTGGATGGTAAACTCTGGCTGGAAGGGTCTTTCAGTGTCGCCCAAGATGACCCCCTGCGTCAGGTTCCCCGGCGGCAGAGGGTGAGAACAACAGGAAACGGCTTTGACAGCGGCACGGCTAGAAGATCTCACCGGCAGCCAATGGCAAGCTATCTCTGCCGCCACCAAACACATGGTGAGGATGGCGGCGGGGGGGAGGGGGGGGGAGGGGGGGGGGAGGAGGGGGGGGGGATCCCGCCGATAAGATCTGGAGCGGACTTAGCAAGGTGGACCGTGAGAAGATGTCACCCTTGTGGGAGAGTCGAGAGCCAGGAGACACAGTGTAAAAATTAGGGATCACCCACTGAAGACTTGAGATGAAGAGAATTTCTTTCTCTCACAGGGATTGTGGAACTCTCTTCCGAAGAAAGCGATGTGGGGCTGGGTCATTCTTCAAGCTTGCGGTAGACAGATGTTTGATTGACAAGAGGACGGAGGGTTATGGGGGAGCGGGCAGGAAAATGGCGATGAGGCCTTAATCAGACCAGTCATGATGTAATGAAATGGCAGAGCAGGTTTTTAGGGCCGAATGGCCTCCTCCGGCTCCACATTCTGATTTTCTTGTGATTACATTTTATGTACGAATGAACAGAACTTTGGATTGCAAGTCAAGATCCTGTGACCTGCATGGATTCAAGTTCACCATGCACGGCGCAAATTCCACCGATGTGAACCAGGCAGCAAGTGGCTGAAACATAAATCCTTAAATGGACTGCGGAGGGCCCCGAACAAAAATAGCCTCGGAACATCAGCTGACCTTTGGTAAGGTCGGGAGGAAAACTCCTGCTCTTCCCGGGACACCCCAAAAAGACCAGGATCGCTGCTGGCTCATCTGACACCAGCACTCCCATTGCCCAGGCTCCAGTCGTTGGCCAGGTCAGTGTCGGAGAAGTCAATCGTCCAACAAGTGGCTGCGGTTAGGGAACCAATTGGTGGCTGCACCTCACGTGTCGGACAGAAAAGACTCCCACATCACCAGATAGCTGAGACCTCCTGTCAACGAGAACTGAGGGAGTGCTGCAGTGTCTGAGGCACCATTCGTTGGTTGCGGGCTTCCAAATGGATATCCACCCTTCACCCTGGTTAGAAATAGTTTGGATTAATTTACATTAAATTGCTAGTTAGGATGTATCTTGCTCACAAGACGTGTTCACACTCTGGATTCTTGTAAAACACGATGAGAGGTTTGTTGGCCTTGGCCTAGGATGATAAGAACATAAGAACCAGGAGCAGGAGTCGGCCATCTGGCCCCTCGAGCCTGCTCCGCCATTCAATGAGATCATGGCTGATCTTAATTGATTGATTGTCTGGAGTTTGCACGTTCTCCCCGTGTCTGCGTGGGTTTCCTCCGGGTGCTCCAGTTTCCTCCCACAGTCCAAAGATGCGTTGGCTAGATGGATTGGCCATGGTAAATTGCCCCTTAGTGTCCAAAGATGTGCAGTTTATATGGGGTTACGGTGATAGGGCAGGAGAATGGGTCCAGGTAGGGTGCTCAGAGGGCCGGAGAGAACTCAATGGGTCGAATGGTCTCCTGCACTGTAGGGATTCTATGGTTCTAAGTGTAGATGCTAGGAGCTGGGAAAATGGCAAGGAAAACGGGTGCCATGGATGCGTTTGATGGGGATTATGAGACTTGGAATTCACATGGGGAAAGATTCCAATTGTTTCTCACAGCAAATCAGGCATTGGAGGACCTAAATGTCGCAACATTTCTCAGTTTACTTGGCCATAGAATGTTTCTGCTGCTAGAGATTTTAGTTTACCCATCAAAACAAGGAGATAAGCATTTTACAGTTTTTTTTTTATAAATGTTTTTATTCAGTTTTCGTATTTTATATTGAACAAATTACAAATTGTTAGGAGAGAGAAAAAAAAAACAAACAAAAACAAACACGCAAAAATTAACACACATATTTACAGGTAAGCATCTTCGTAGTAGTAACTGCGCCCCCCCCCCCCCCCTCCCCCCCTCAACATGTTTATTTAGCTTGGTTTTGGGCCTTAGCTAGCCATCGAACCCCCGTAACGAACCTGTAGCCCCCCCCCCCCCCCCCCTCCCGCTACCTTCCCCCGACTATTCTTCCTCTTGTACATTGGCCACAAATAGGTCCCGGAACAGTCGCATGAATGGCTCCCACGTTCTGTGGAAGCCGTCGTCCGACCCTCGGATGGCAAATTTGATTTTCTCCATTTGGAGAGATTCCGAGAGGTCGGACAGCCAGTCCGCAGCTCTGGGCGGTGCTGCTGACCGCCAGCCAAACAGGATTCTACGGCGGGCGATCAGGGAGGCAAAGGCAAGGGCATCCGCCCTCCTCCCCAGGAATAGATCTGGCTGTTCTGAAACCCCGAAGACCGCCACTATCGGGCATGGCTCCACCCTCACTCCCACCACTTTGGACATTACCTCGAAGAAGGCTGTCCAGTACTCCACGAGTCTGGGGCAGGACCAGAACATGTGGGCGTGGTTGGCCGGGCCTCTTTGGCACCGTTCACATCTGTCTTCCACCTCCGGGAAGAACCTACTCATACGGGTTCTTGTTAAGTGGGCTCTATGTACCACTTTTAGTTGCGTCAGGCTGAGCCTTGCGCACGTGGAGGTGGAGTTGACCCTATGCAGTGCTTCGCTCCAGAGTCCCCACCCGATCAGCATTTTACAGTTAATAGCACCTTAAAGAAGATTAGCTTGATATTGCGAATTTGGTACCGCACTCGATGATACACTTCGAGACAGGCTGGTTTGTGGGTTACGCAGTGAAGGTGTTCAGAAGGAGCTACTAATTGGAAGCGATTTGACTCTCTAAAAACTGCTGTGGAAGTTGCCACATATGTGTAGGGTGCTGCAAGAGAAGGATCCCAGATAAGGGGCGGGATTCTCCGACCCCTCCCCGCCCGCTGGGCCGGCAAATCGCTGGGGGGGGGGGCGGCGTGAATCCCGCCCCGCTGCCCTGACGCCGGCTGCCGGATTCTCCAGCGGTGGTTTTTCGGCGGGGATGGGAATTGCGCTCCGCCGGTCGGCGGCCGTTGGCAGCTGACCCCCCCCTCCCCCCGGCGATTCTCCATCCGCGATGGGCCGAGTGGCCGCCCGCTTTCGGCTGGTCCCGCCGGCGTAAATTAGACCAGGTCCTTACCGGCGGGACCTGGCTCTACGGGCGGCCTGCACGGGGGGAGTCTGCCCCCTGGGGGGGGGGGGGCCTCCACGGTGGCCTGGCCCGTGATCGGGGCCCACCCCCACCGATCCACGGGCGGGCCTGTGCCGTGGGGGCACTCTTTTCCTCCGCGCCGGCCGGTGTAACGGTCCGCCATGGCCGGCGCGGAGAAGAACCCCCCCTGCGCATGCGTTGGGATGACGCCAGTACACGCTGGTGCTCCCGCGCATGCGCCAACTCGCGCTGGCCGGCGGAGGCCCTTCGGCGCCGGCCTAACCCCTGAAGGTGCGGAGGATTCCGTACCTTCCGGTCGGCCAACGCCGGAGTGGTTCACGCCACTCCTCGGCGCCGGTACGGCCCACCCGCCGGATAGCAGAGAATCGCGGCCCAGGACTTTAGCGGGGATCCACAAAATGGATGCAACAGTGAAAAAGGCTGCATGCGTCACTGCTGTGCACACGTTGAACACTCAGTGGGGGGAATGCTGGAGTAAATAGAATACAGGCAAAGACTGTGGCAAGAAGGACCTTTTTGCCAAGGCATGTTGGCTCAGAAAACATCTCCTACACCAACAAAGAAAGCACAGACAAGCAATCTAGTCCTACCAGTTAGTGGACGATGTTCAAGATCATTCAAAAGACTGCAAAACCAAGCTGCTGCAAGAGCAAAAGCTAGGCGTTTTGTCATTGAAGGGAAATCAGCAACGTTTTTTGACTTATCCAAAACGTGAAGGTGATGAAATTAAAATGGAAGTGGATACGGGTGCAGCAGCATCACCGATACCTGAGAGAGTTCAGCATTAGAAGCTGAAGCATCTGCGTTTCATACCATCGAGTGTGATCCTAAGGACGTACACTGAAGAGGCCGTAGCGTCAAAAGGAAACATTATGGTGAAATTAGAAGCATATGAGCAGACGGTAAAGTTGAGTCTTCACATTGTCCGTGGGACCTTTCCTACTCAATATGACAGAGCATGGTTGGATAAGATTAGGCTGAAATGGGAAATGGCCAATCAGTTTGTGGGTTTAAAGAGCAACCTGCAACAACCTCTGAAGAAGAATGAGAAGGTATTTGAAGATTCACTAGGCTCTATGACTGGAGTTGAGGTACACCTAAAAATCAAGCCGCCCAAATATCTCAAAGCTAGAACTGTACCATATATCATAAGGCCTAAGGTGGAAGAAGAACTAGACAGATTAGAACGAACAGGAATCAAGGAACAAATCGGGCAACAACAATTGTTCCTGTATTAAAACGCGACGGCTCCGTGAGAATTTGTGAATATTTAAAAACTCCTCTTTACTCAGTATTATGCACCTCCACTGCCATTGATTAAAGACTTGTTTGCTGGGCTTTCTGGAGGGCAGACGCTCCATAAAATGTATCTTTTGCAGGCATACCAGTAAATAAGTAGGGGCAGCACCTCTTTGGACTGTGGGAGGAAACCGGAGCACCCGGAGGAAACCCACGCACACACGGGGAGAACGTGCAGACTCCGCACAGACATCCGCAGAATCCGTACCGAATTTAGCAAAGCAATTGAAGTCCTTGCACACTTTGCTCTGTGTCAAACAGGCATGGAATTGGTCAGAAGAAGGTGAAAATGCATGCATAGAAACATAGAAAATAGGAACAGGAGTAGGCCATTCGGCCCTTCAAGCCTGCTCCGCTGACTCAACAGCGTGTTCCCTCCTTCCCACCACATTGTTTCATCACTTTTGCCCCAAGTGCTCTATCTAATTCCATCTTGAAAACACCCAATATTTTGGCCTCAGCTACTTCCTGTGGTAATGAATTCCACAGGCTCACCACTGTCTGGGTGAAGACATTTCTCCTCATCTCTGTCCTAAATGGTCTACCCCGTGTCCTCAGACTGTGACCCCTGGTTCTGGACACCCTCACCATCGGGAACATCCTTCCTGCATCTACCCTGTCCAGTCCTGTTCGAATTTTATCGGTTTCTGTGAGATCTCACAGAGTTCTGACTCAATCTCTCCTCATCTGTCAGTCCTGCCATCCCAGGAATCAGCTTTGGTGACCCTTCCCTGTACTTCCTCCCTAGTAAGAATACAATGGAGTGAATGATGGAACCATCAATTCACTAGACACGTGGTTTAAGATATGAACAGTGGTTTTAATCTACTTACAACAGAGCCAGCCTGTTCCGCGTTGAACTCTCGATGAACTGAACAACTGGCTCTGAGCATTGGTATTTATACAGCAGTCCAGAGGGAGGAGTCATGGGCGGAGCCCTGTACAAACTCCTAAGCATTCCCAGCGCTACTCCCCCTAGTGGGGGGAGTGCAACGCAACTGCACTTACAAATGCATGGTCTCATGTATATACAATACAGTGTGAATTACGGAGTTACATTCACCACAGTGAAATAAGCTTCACTGAAGTCAGAGCTGTTGGTTCGTTAGAATCCAAATAATGAATTTGCAAGTAGCTTGCGATGCCTCACCCTATGGGGTTGGTGATGCCGGCTTGTACACTATGCCTTCAGGAGAGGAACGACCAACAGCATTTTCTTCACGCACTCTTACCTGCTCGGAAATGAATTACATTAATGAAATGAAAATCGCTTATTGTCACGAGTAGGCTTCAATGAAGTTACTGTGAAAAGCCCCTAGTCGCCACATTCCGGCGCCTGTCCGGGGAGGCTGGTACGGGAAGGTACCCGTAAGGTAGGGAAAGAAGCTCTGAGAACCATTTTTTGGTGGGAGAAGGTTCCACACATGGCTTAATGGGTGTCATTTTCCCTTTTGACGGATCATCGACCCCTGACTATAATCTTTGGACAGTTTCCAAGTATAACTCCTTTGGCAGCTAGTACATTGCAAAGATGGTCATTGATATTGTCGGCGCACACTTACCACGTCCAGTATAACAAGCCTGCGCAGCGTGCAAACACTGAAGCTTTATCAGGATTACCGTTGTAAGCCAAGTGGGACCGTGAAGACTATTTGTCAATATTTTGTGTTTCTCGCTCGAGGATACGATACCTGCGTCTCAAGTTCTAAGATATTCAAGAACCAATCCAGCGATGGAGAAGGTGATAGACATGGTCCAAAAAGAACGCTGTCAGAAATTCATAGGAAAAAATCCAGACCTCACGCCCTACAAAGACTCGAGTTGACAGTACAGGATGATGTTCTATTGTGGGGAATACATGTGATTATTCCTTTGTGCTTGTGTAGTAGAGTCCATGACCATGGGGCAGCATGGTAGCATTGTGGATAGCACAATCGCTTCACAGCTCCAGGGTCCAAGGTTCGATTCCGGCTTGGGTCACTGTCTGTGCGGAGTCTGCACGTCCTCCCCGTGTGTGCATGGGTTTCCTCCGGGTGCTCCGGTTTCCTTCCACAGTCCAAAGATGTGCAAGTTAGGTGGATTGGACATGATAAATTGCCCTAAGTGTCCAAAATTGCCCTTAGTGTTGGGTGGGGTTACTGGGTTATGGGGATAGGGTGGAGATGTTAACCTTGGGTAGGGTGCTCTTTCCAGGAGCCGGTGCAGACTCGATGGGTCGAATGGCCTCCTTCTGCACTGTAAATTCAGTGATCTATGATCTATGAGGGATATCCTGGTGTGGTAAGGATGAAGGGATTGGCCTGCAGTTATTTTTGGGGACCAGGATTAGAAGCACAAATTGAAGAGCTAGTTGGGCAACGTCAATCCTGTGCAAAACTAAGGAACACTTCACCATTACATCTGTGGGAATGGCCGACACAGCTATGGCAGAGAACACACATCGATTGTGTCCGTCCACTGGAGCGACACATGTTCTTAGTGACTGTGGACGTGCACTCGAAATCGCCAAAAGTCGCGATAATTAAGTAATTGACAACTGAGCAGATCATTGGGAAACTAGATCAAATATTCGCAAAGTTTGGAACACTGGAGCGGATTGTCAGTGATAATGGCACTCAGTTTACACTGAAGGAGTTTGAGGACTATTTGAAAGGGAACAGAATACACCAGTGTTTTTCATTGCATTTGATAAGGTGCTGCACACAAGGTAAGATCCCATTGGGTTGAGGGGAGGAATATATTGGCTTGGATAAAGGATTGACTAATCGACAGAAAGTAGAGAGTGAGGATAAATGGGTGTTTTACTGGTTAACAAGCTGCAACTAGTGGCGTGCCACACGGTTTGATCCTGACCCCACTATTTACGATCTATATTAATGACTTGGAAGCAGAGATATGAGGCACTATAGCCCAGTTTGCAGGTGATACTAAAGTGGTATAGTAAGTTGCAATGAGGAAATAAGAAACTTACGAATGGACATGGATAGGTTAGGTGAATGGGCCAAAACTTGACACAGACGGAATTTAATGAGGATACGTGTGAGGTTATCCATTTTGGTTGGAGGAATTAAAAGGCAACTTCTTATCAAAATGGAGAGAATCTTCAAAGTGCAGAAGGATCTGGCTGTCCTCGAGCAGAAAGTTAGTACGCAGGTGCAGCAGGTAATAAGGAAAGCAGATGGAACTTTGGCATTTATTGCTAAGGAAGAGAGTATGAAAGTAGGGATGTGCAGTTGCACCTGTAGGGGGCATTGGTGAGACCACATCTGGAGCACTGCGCACAGTTTGGTCCCTTGATTTGAGGAAGGACGAAAATGCAATCGAGGCAGTTCAGAGAAAGTTCACTAGATTGATTCCAGGGATGAAGGACTTGTCTTACGAAGAGAGACTGAGCTCAAATGCACTTTTTCTTCACCCCATTTGCGTAGAGCCTCGACAATAAAGGCACTGTATAAATCTAACGACATTAAAAATGCAAATTTCACAGTTATTCAAATTGAAATAATTTTTACTTCATATAGAAAACTTGTGCATAACTAATTTCGCACTGAATAATTGGAAAATTCTAATTGACACACACTTGCAAAGTTCTCATTTTGTCCTGTTTAAGGACGGAAGCTGGCGTCTCCTTTTCGTTACTGGCAGAAAGGGCCTTGTGTTTTGGGTGCGTCTCTTCTCGCCTGCCCAAGGGATTAGCAAAGCCTCTGGTGCCATCTGGTGTTCCTTTGCTTCCATGCATGTGCCACTGCTGGAGCCCAGAGCTTGATGGTGGTCTGTGATAGCTTGGGTACAAAGCCTGTGGAACTGCCACCAGCTCTCTGAATCTCCCGCACACAATCGACCCATTGAGGCTTTCTCCACATCAGCATTGACTCCTTGTTGAACCTCGGATGTTGTTGAAGCCGTCATCGGGCTGGATTCTAAGAGCTGCTTCAGTGGTGTTCGCCGCTTCTGTCAAGGGGTGAAAGTAAGGAAAGAGAAAGGCTTGTACTGATATCACGGGTGGGATTCTGCGGGAATTGGCGGGCGGGCAACTCCGGCGCGAAGGTGTGGCATGAACCACTCCGGCGTCGGGCCGCCCCGAAGGCTAGGCTGGTGCCAGAGTGGTTTGCGCCACGCTGGCTGGCGTGGAAGGGGCTTGGCGCCACGCCAACCAGCGCCGAAGGGCCTTTGCCGGCCGGCACAAGTTGGCGCATGCGCGAGAGCGCCAGCGTGTGCTGGCGTCATCCCAGCGCATGCGGAAGGGGGGGTTCATCTCTACGTCGGCCATCGCGGACTGTTACAGCGGCTGATGCTGAGGAATAGAGTGCCCCCATGGCACAGGCACGCCCGCGGATCGGTGGGCCCCGACCGCGGGCCAGGCCACCATGGGGCAATCCCCGGGGGACAGATTCCCCCATGCGTCCCCCCCCCTCCCCCCCCCCCCCCCCGAGGACCCCGGATGCCACCCGCAAAGCCAGGCCCTGCCGGCAAATATCTGTCATAACATACGCCGGCTGGACCCGCCAAAAATGGCCACTCGGCCCATCGCGGGCCGGAGAATCACCGGGGAGCGGCCCCCGAATGGCGCGGCGCGATTCCCGACCCCGCTAAATCCCCGGTGCCGGAGAATTCGGCAGCCGACCGGGGCGGGATTCACGCCGCCCCCTCAGCGATTCACCGACCCAGCAGATGCCATTTCCGAGGGCATTTGAGAGTCAACATTATGGGTCGGGAATCACATGTATTGGCGGGTTTCCGTGGATCAGAACGGTTTTTACAACAATTGATTCATGTTCATCATTGGACCTGTGAATTCATTTGTCTTATTCATCTCATTTATTGAATTCAAATCTCACCATCTGCCGTGGTGGGATTTGAACCCGGGTCCCCAGGGGCTGAAACCTCCACACGCCGACGCCGAAATCACGTCCGGCGCCGGGACGGAGAATCCATTTCCACACGTGGAATCGGGACCGGCGCCGGTTCCTCGGTTCTCCGGCCCCCGAAAAGCGGCGTCTCCGGGACGTACGCCGCGCCCCATTTCACCCGTGGTCGGGGACGCCGTGGTCGGGGGCGGGCCGATTCGAGGTCGGGGGGGGGGTCCTCAGGGGGACTGCGCCTTTATTGTGTGGGTCGTCCGCGTCGGGCGACCGGCCGATCCAGCTCCGCGGTCTGAGTCCGCCATGGAACATGGCGCGGCCGCTGGAGAACGCCGCCATGCGCACGCGCGGCCTCTGACCCAGAGGTGCGGGAGCCGTATCTGCAACTGTAGCTGGGAGCTTCACGATGGCTCCCAGGGCTCTGAATATGTGGACGGGATTCTCCGACCCTCCGCCGGGTCGGAGAATCGCCGGGGGTCGCCGTGATTCCCGCCCCCGCCGTCCTCCGAATTCTCCGACCCCCCAAAAATCGACCCGGCGTGAATCGCGCAGCCCGCCTCGGAGAATGGCGGGAACCGGAGCGACACAATGGGCACCGGGGCTGCCCATGTTTTCCGGCCCACGATGGGCTGAAGTCCAGCCCGTTTTTTGCCAGTCCCACCGGCATAGATTGGACTAGGTCCCTTACCGGCGGGACCTGGTGGCGCGGGCGGCCTCCTGGGTTCTTGGGGGGGCGCGGGGGGGGGTCTGGCCCCGGGAGGTGCCCCCACGGTGGCCTGGCCCACGATCGAGGCCCACCGATCCGCAGGCGGGCCTGTGCCGTGGGGGCACTCTTTTCCTACGCGTCGGCCGTTTCAGCCTCCGTGATGACTGACACGTAGGTGACCCCACCCCTGCGCATGCGCGGTGATGACATCAGCAACCGCTGACGCTCCCGCGCATGTGCGGACTCTCGCCGGCCGGCGGACCCTTCGGCCCCGGCTAACGCGGCGCCAATGGCCTTCCCCGCCGGCCGGCGGGGCGCAAACCACTCCGGCACCGGCCTAGCCCCTGAAGGTGCAGAGGATTCGGCCCGCTGGGTACGGGAGAATCCCGCCCTTGGCCTATTGACGGCAGTTTTTCTGGCGTAAGAGGGCACAGTTTTCACGACGGTGTGGGGACATAGTCCCTGAAACGGAGAATCCAGAAATGGAGAGATCTTGCTCTGGGTCTCTGGATTACTAAACGGCGTTCTTGGGGGGGGGGGGGCGCGGGGGGATCTGGCCCCGGGAGGTGCCCCCACAATACCACTACGCCACTGCCTCCCCCCACAAATAGCTTGCTCTCATCTGCATCATCCCATCCTCAATGCATTATAAAAATAGGGATCATGGGCTGGATTCTCCGTTATTTTTGAAGGGAACCTTCGGGCCCCGTGCTCCTTTCGTTTCAAACTCTTGAGATTAATGCTGCGAAACTGAGGTACAACTTTACAAAATTCTGCCCCCAGTTTCACCGGAGCTCATGTGGGAAGATATTTGACAAGGCTGTGGCCAGAAGGGTCTAAAGTGTCAGCGAAGTCTTGAAAAAAACCCACCGTGTTCATAGAATAGAATCATAGAATCTCTGCCCTGCAGAAGAAGGCCATTCGACCCATCTAGTCTTGACCGGCCCTTTGAACGACAACACTACCGCGGCCCAATCCCCCGTCCTATTCCTGCAACCCCATCCTAAGGAGCAATTGGTCACGGCCAATCCGCCTAACCCGCAGATCTTTGGACGGTGGGAGGAAACCGGAGCACCCGGAGGAAACCCACGCACACACGGGGAGGACGGGCAGACTCCACACAGTCACCCCAGGCCAGAATCGAACCTGGGACCTTGCGGCCGTGAGGCAGCAGTGCGAACCACCTCGATGCCGGAACATAACGAAACGCTATGGTAACGGAACGTAAACAGGCAACTCAAAAGGAATTGTCAATGTGAAGATTCAGCGGAGGTCGTCTCTTTTAACTCACCACCTGCCTCTGAGAAGCTTTATCTGTTATTTTTGTTTTCTGAGGGGTGTGGGGGTGAGGTCAGATGAAAGATATTCCAGCGGCCTGGTTTCAATTTAGCGGAATCGATAGCCGGTCCCACTTGGAGGGAGTGCTGAGTGGGCGAACTGTTGGGAGTCCCTTCAGGAAGATTATCCCAAAACTAAAGAAAACAAATGTTGCCTTTTGATACACGA
Source organism: Scyliorhinus canicula (assembly GCF_902713615.1). Taxonomy (NCBI): domain Eukaryota; kingdom Metazoa; phylum Chordata; class Chondrichthyes; order Carcharhiniformes; family Scyliorhinidae; genus Scyliorhinus; species Scyliorhinus canicula. The sequence goes on from NC_052167.1 coordinate 27,159,763, forward strand.
GACATCCTTTTGAGAAAGGCTTGTGTGGTGTTTGAAACTCCGGCGTCACTGCCTCTCACTGTCTTATGCGGAAGCCCTTCTCTTAATCAATGAGGATCAAATATCTATTGAAGACTGGGGGGACAATGGTCAGTGGAACGGCCAGGAGAGCTCTCGTCCCACTCCTTGACGAGATTGCCCTGTTAATTGGTCCTTGCCACGACCGCCTGCTTTGAATGCTGAAAGCTTTTCATATAATATTTGCTCACAAATAGAGAGAAGGCAATACTTTCCGCTGAGGTGGAGAAAGTAAACTGCCAATTAGAGAGACAAGAGAGGGGAGACAGAAGCATTCCCAGTGCGGGGACTTTCTTCTGGATATTCATCTTTGTTCATCCCCGGTAATTTGCTAATTAGGAGACAAATAAATTCTGATCCAAATCCTATTTGTGGATTTGCTGTTAATTCCCTGTAATTCTAAATTGAAATGAGCCTCCCAGTGGCTGCCAGAGACACGGGGGTTTAAAATGCAACCTGCTCTGAAGATCACTTGAAATCTGTCTCAGTTAAAGTAACTTTTTGCCACCTCTTGAGTTGCACAAAGTAAGGAAATCGCAAGTTGCGGGAAATTGGAAGGAAAGTGGAAATATCATTTGAAGATATCGCCTGGACTGTTCTGAATACCCACAGTCTTGGTTTGCATGTTGAATTCCCAAAGTACTTTTTCAAAGCACTAGACAAACTAATCATGGCGTTTCTTTAGGGGGGCGGGGGGGGGGGGGGGAGAATGCTAGGATCCCAAAGAAGGTCTGACAAAAAACAAAGTCCAGGAGGGGGGGGGGGGGGGGGCTAGCCCTCCCGAACCTACAATTCTACCACTGGGCGGTGACGGCCGAGCGAATAAGGGGATGGATCCAGGAGCCAGAAGCCGAGTGGGTGCGCGCAGAGAAGGCCTCCTGCATGAGGACCTCCCTCTGGGCCCTCGCCACGGCGGCACTCCCATCCCCACCCAAAAAACACTCCAGTCCTGGAATCAACTATGGAAGCAATTTGACCTGACCAAAATGTCGGACAAGGCTCCCATTTGCAACAACCATAGGTTCACACCAGCGCTGACTGACGCCACCTTTAAAAAGTGGGGGCAGGACGGAGGGACACTGACAGTCAGGGACCTATGTACGGACGGCAGGATCGCAACACTGGACAAGCTGACGGAGAAATTCCAGTTAACAAGGGGGAACGAGCTAAGGTGCCTTCAACTCAGGGGCTGGTTTAGCTCACCAGGCTAAATCGCTGGCTTTTAAAGCAGACCAAGCAGGCCAGCAGCACGGTTCGATTCCCGTACCAGCCTCCCCGGACAGGCGCCGGAATGTGGCAACTAGGGGCTTTTCACAGTAACTTCATTGAAGCCTACTCGTGACAATAAGCGATTTTCATTTTCAACTCAAAAAACTTCCAACAAAAAGAGACAAGGACGTACCCACAACCGCCCCGACAGACATTACTGGAAGAACTACTGGTGCAAGCATACTAGATAAAGGGAACTATAGCGACATGTATGGGCGACTGGTAGAGAGGGCCGACACCGTACTGGACGCAACAAGAAAGAAATGGGAGGAGGACCTGGGGATTGAAATAGGTTGGGGTCTCTAGAGCGAAGCACTGCATAGGGTCAACTCCACCTCCACATGCGCAAGGCTCATCCTGATGCAGCTAAAAGTGATACATAGAGCCCACTTAACAAGGACCCGTATGAGTCGGTTCTTCCCAGAGGTGGATAGATGTGAACGGTGCCAAGGAGGCCCGGCCAACCACGCCCACATGTTCTGGTCTTGCCCCAGACTTGTGGAGTACTGGACAGCCTTCTTCGAGGCTATGTCCAAAGTGGTGGGGGTGAGGGTGGAGCCATGTCCGATAGTGGCGGTCTTCAGGGTATCAGACCAGCCAGATCTATTCCTGGGGAGGAGGGCGGGCGCCCTTGCCTTTGCCTCCCTGATCGCCCGCTGTAGAATTCTGTTCGGCTGGCGGTCAGCAGTACCGCCCAGAGCTGCAGACTGGCTGTCCGACCTCTCGGAACCTCTCCATTTGGAGTAAATCAAATTCACCATCCGAGGGGCAGACAACGGCTTCCACAGAACGTGGGAGCCATTCACCCAATTGTCCCGGGACTTGTTTGTGGCCAACGAACAAGCAAAAGAATGGCCAGCTAGCCAAGAATCAGGGGAAAGTAGTCAAGGCGGGAGAGGGAGGGATCGACCGGGCCGGGGTGGGGGGGGTGGGGGGGGGGGGGGCAGCTAAACCGAAGAGGAAGGAAAGGCGAACCAAAGGAGAAGGGGAGGAGGGAAGGGGGGGGGGGGGGACAGAAGAGGGGAGTGGGAGAAAGAGTGAAGAGGGAGGAGACAGGGAACAATAGAGGGGGGGGGGGGAGGCAAGGAGAGCACCCGAAACGATAACGAACTTGGCAAATACAGGAACAGAGAGCAAGGAAAATACGGGCGAAAGACGGGACGAACGGCCGAAGCGGGGGGGGGGGGGGGGGAACACGCAACAAAAATGGCAGCGAAAACCGCCCGGGAGAAGCAAGCAACAACACCAACACCAGGTCCATCCTCGTATTGCTCGGATTGGACATAATTAATGTAATTGTTTCTCCGGCACCCAAATGTATATGTACCTCCCCCGACCCCCCTACCACAAACACGTGTCTACTTAAAAATAATATTGCTAACTGTGTAGAGTTGCTGTTGGTGAGCCAGTGAACAACATCATACCAGTCTTTTTTTATTGTTTTCTTTCCTCTTCTCTTCTATATATATATATATTTTATTCTGTGTACATAACTGTAAGTATACTTTGTTCAAAAACCCAATAAGAATTCCCAAAGTAACTGCAGGTAGATCTCAGATTAATACTGCGCATTGGCTTTATCGGCATTATCCACATTTGGTGGAGACATGGGGGGGGGGGGGATTCTCTCTCCCGCCGCACCCGTTTTCTGGTGCGGTGCGCCCCCCCTGGCAGCGGGATTCTCCGTCCCGGCAGCCGGCCATTGGGGTTTCCCATTGTGGGCACCCCCGAGCCGTCGGGACACCCGCGGGCGTGAGTGCGCTGCCGGCGAACGGGAGGATCCCGCTGTCGCAGAATCCAGCCCATGGTGCCACCGTGTTGCCGCCCGGCAGGGAGCCGAGTGCAACGGGTAAGTCCCGGGTGAGCCCCAGACCGGGCTTTGCGTCGGGCGTCCGATTTGCTACAGGGGTCGAGTTACAGGGATCGAATCACAGAATACGTGCAGTGCAGAAGGAGGCCATTCGGCCCATAGATTCCGCACCGACCCTCTGAAAGAGCACCCCACCCAAGCCCACTTCCCCACCCCGTCACCATGACCCTGCAACTCACATGGACACCACAGGGCAATTCAGCATGGCCAATCCACCTGACCTGCACATCTTTGGACTGTGGGAGGAAACCGGAGCACCCGGAGGAAACCCACGCAGACGCGAGGAGAAAGTGCAAAACTCCACACAGACAGTCACCCAAGGTCGGTCGGAATCGAACCCAAGACCCATACGCTGTGAGGCAGCAGTGCTAACCACCAGTGCCACCGTGCCACCCATCGAGCGAGGAGGTGGGCAAGGGTAAGGCGCACCTTCAGAGGTTTGATGCAGACCCGATGGGCCGAATGGCCTCCTTCTGCACTGTAGGATTCTATGAGAGCGTGAGGTGACATTGGAGTGATTGGGAAGAGGCAGAAAGGTAGGCGAAAGGGGAAGTAAAAACTGTCAGAATCAATGGGCAATGATCTCCCTGGTCCTGCTGGGGCAGATTTAAGGCAGGAGCAGGAGGCAACGTCAGAGAATTTCAGCACCAGGAGATGCTGCCTGTCCAGCAGCAGCTGGTAACACAGCTGCTTAATTATTGGACAGACCACTGGGATCTTCCCAGCGGCTAACGGGTTCCCCACCCAGGGCTACGCTAAGAGGGTCCCTGGAGCAGGCTTGCCCACAGCAGTCATCGGCCCTGAGATCTATTGTTTTCCTCCTCCTTCCCACCGGACCGGGAACCTAAGTCGGCCACGCCGTTCAGAGGGTGTCTCAAGGTGGAGGTGCCCTTGCGTTCCCCCCCCTCACGTGGCGATGCCAGCCTATGGCAGTGGGGGCTGCCACCCTTCCAAGTCACCTGATTGGTCCTGCTGGCTCAGGGGCACACCCGGCCTCCTTAATTGGATGGCAGACCAGGAAGAAACCTCGTAATAGAATCCCAACAGCGCAATGGAGGAGGCCTTTCGGCCTAGCGGGTCTGCACCGGCCCTCCGAAAGAGCACCCTGCCTCGGCCCACTCACCTTCCGGGAAGCTCCCGCGGGTGGGCACCCCGACAGTCAGTGTCTGGAGGTGGACATGGTCCCGGCTCACGCCCAGGGGCAGGAAGTTCTTCCAAATTGACTGAAAACTTTGAGGGAATGCAGCCGAAGAAAATGGCAAGCGAGGCAGCGCAAATGTCCACTGTCGGTGGCTGAACATCAGTAACCACATCACAGCCATGTTCACTCTTCCTCCTCTATATGCTAATCTTTATTATTAAGATAATGAACGAAACTGCAGGATTCCGTAGCGATGAACTGTAGTGAGCACCGTCTGCTTCCCTTAATAATGTTGGGTTTTGCTGAATGCCCAGCTGTGCTTGTTTTTCTTTAAACAAAACTCAATTTTCCAAGTTCCGAATTTCCAAAGAGAGACGAGCCTATAAAAAGCCAGGGTGGCACGCTGGATGTAATAAGAGGTTGGGGAGGTAATGCTAAGGGCAAGTCAATATCCTCAATGCGTTTGCACAGGACAGAAATGAGGGTTAAATGGTGACTGTATTCATATTTTAACCAGTCTTATTCAGGACACCATCATTTCATCGAGTCTATTACCAGGCATTGAGAAAAGGGTTAGAATCATAGAATGTACAGTGCAGAGGAGGCCATTCGGCCCATCAAGTCTGCACCGGCCCTTGGAAAGAGCATCCTACTTAAGCCCATACCTCCACCCTATCCCGTAACCCAGTAACACCAGCTAATGTTTTTTGGACACTCAGGGCAATTTATCATGGCCAATCCACCAAACGTGCACATCTTTGGACTGTGGGACGAAACAGGATCACCCGGATGAAACCTACGCAGACATGGGGAGAATATGCAGACTCCGCACAGGCAGTGACCCAAGCCGGGAATCGAACCTGCGACCCTGGAGCTGTGAAGCAGCAGTGCTAACCACTGTGCTACCGTGCTGGCTTCCATTGTGCTACCGCACTTAAGAGGGTAAAGTGGAATAGAGAGATCCAATAACGTGTGTATCAGGTTGATTGGAAAGCTCTCTGTGTCTAGCGTGAATGTGTGTTACAATAGAGAAGTGGCGTGTAAGATTTTAGTCTTTAAATAGGAAATCATTGAGAATCAATTGATTGGGAAATGAATTGATTCCAGGGCCTGCCGGTTCCTTGAGAGATTCACCCTTGAGCGGCTGGTGGTGAGAGTTCACCTTCAATTGACGATGGAGTTTCTCCCAGAGTGCTGTTGGGTCGGGTATTCCGTGACTTTGACCCAGTGACAAGGAAGGAACGGCGATAGATATTCAAGCCGGGAAATGAGAATGTCACCGGCCAGATCACGTTTTCCAATTCTCCCCGCTGCTTCAAGGATTCCCCTTAAAAATGGCATCCCGATCTCGCCCCCAGCTTTTTCTGGACCTACCCCGCCAACGTGATGGCAGCAGGCCATGCCTCTGTTACATCCTGGTGTTTGGCCGGTAGGAATCATGCACTAGAGAACGTCTAGTTCTTGACGAGTTTACTGTTTATTGTTGAATCATTACGTGGGTTAGATAACCACGAGAAAAGTATTAAAATCTACGAACGATTGTAAATTATCTACGAGCTCGTACAAATGTGATTATCCATCACGACGACTATCTCCACACTCCCGAGGTAACAGTGTCGCCTGGCTGTTCTCTACTGCCACCTGCTGGTTGGAGGTCGTATACATTACTATTTACACGATTGCTCGTGCATATTATCACAGCCTTCAGAGAATGAAAAATCCCACCCATCAGGATGTCTGTGGCCTGGAGGGAAACATGGAAATGATGATGTGCGCTCTAACTCTGGCCTTTCAGATGGTAGAGGTCGTGGGTCCTGGAGGCATGTCGTCTGAACTGAAGGCCGCAATTTCCCTGCCATTTCCCACCAGTGGTCCTGCTGATGGTGAACACAGAGTATACCAATGGCGCATATATGGGCGAGCTGCCTCTGTCACCACAAAACACATCGCGCGCGCAGGAGTGGTGGTGCAAACTCCCACGGAGAGAGGTCCAAAGTCCCCTCTCCGAACCAAATAAATATATATATATATTCAGTACATCTGGCATTCTTTGATCACTTTAATTCAATCGACCATTGGGATCTTTCAGCAGCCCCATCGCTTCCCCTGTCATTTGCTTGTTGTAAACATATCGATAGAAGAGTTTGACATTGTTTTTAAATTTCTCCTACTCCAATATGGGTTAGGTACTTTTTGGCGCCAACCGTTTTGGCGCCAACCGTTTTGGCGCCGGCCGTTTTGGCGCCAAAATAACATTTCTTTATTATTAGCCTCAGGTGAGTTGGCTGGTGCGGGTGCGTTGAGTTGGGTGCTGGTGCGTTCTATCACCGTCTGTTTATATATTGGCGTTATATATTGGCATTATTGACGTTTTGGCACCAAAATAACATTTCTTTATTTGTGAATTAGCCTCAGTTGAGTTGGCTGCTGGTGCGGGTGCGTTGAGTTGGGTGCTGGTGCGTTCTATCACCATCTTTTTATATATTTTGTAACTAAACCAATTCGCATACCCATATGATGGCTGAGGCAGTATCAACGAAACGTGGTAAAGAAAAATTTGTTGATAACGGATTCCTTTACGTCTTTGACAAAACAAGCAAAGGTGACAGCGAAGTGAAATTTTGGCGTTGTGAGCAAAAAAACCGGTGCAAAGCACGTCTCCATACTAAAGCTGCAAACGTGGTGAGGCAGCTGAACAGCCATTCGCATGATGCTTCTGCTGCACAAGTAGAGGTTGCACTCGTGAAAACTAAAATAAAAAAGAGAGCACAGGAAACCCTTGAGGCACCGACTGTAGTTGTTAATGAATGTTTGACAGACATATCCCAAGCTAGTCTACCAGCCATTCCTAATATATCTGCTTTGAGGAGAATGATAAGCAGAAAGCGTAATTATGTATTGAACGCCCCCACCAATCCAAGTGATTTACAACAATTGATTGTGCCAGAATGCTACAGGATATATGTCCCTCAACCAGGAGTGGAAGAAAAATTTTTACTTTGTGATAGCGGACCAGGTCACGACCGGATATTAATCTTCGGAAGACAGAGCTGGCTACAGCACTTATTGACATCTGATATGTGGTTTGCAGATGGCACATTCAGTATGTGAGCTCCCAGCCTCTTTTCTCAGATATATGTAATTATGGTAAAAAAACACGGAGGAGTTACTCCTACGGTTTATGCTCTTTTGCCCAACAAGCAACGCACCACATATACGAGAATGTTTGCATTATTGAAAGAAATCAAACCCAACTTGAAACCCAGTTCAATCGTCTGTGATTATGAACAAGCTGCGCACAGTGCTATGAAAGACATATTCCCTGATGTTCAAATAAAAGGATGTTTTTTTCATTTAGCTCAAAATATGCAAAAACATCTAGCTAGTATGGGGTTCCGTAGTTTGTATAACACTGATCCAGATTTCGCGTTAAAAGCTAAAATGATTATTGCCATTGCCTTTGTCCCTTTGAACAAAATCGATGAATATCTGGATGCTTTAGCGACCCAACTGCCGCAAGACCTTCAAGATTTACTGAACTGGTTTGAGTATATGTTGGTCGTCTGAACAGACGAGGAAATGGTAGACAAACACCTTTATTTCGCCCTGAGATTTGGAACCTTTATCAGAGAACATTAAACGGGGAAGACCGCACAAACAATAATGCGGAGGCAGCCCACCGTCGATTGAAAAATGAACTTGGCATGCATCATCCCACCATATGGAAACTAATTGATGGCCTGCGTAAAGTACAGAAAGGTAGAGATGCATATTATGAAAGGTTACTAGCCGGCCATGAACCGCCACAAAAACTAAAAAAGTATAGAGAGGCAGATAAAAGAATACATGAAACTGTTCTTAAATTTGAAAACATGGATGCTATCGAGTACTTGAGGAGCCTTGCTCATAATTACCAAATGAACTAAACTAAAGGTTTTTAACTTTAGTTTATAACTAAATGAACTAATTTAAGGTTTTTAACTAAATGAACTAATTTAAGGTTTTTAATTTACAATAAAGATAAAAGAATACATGAAAGTGTTCTTAAATTTGAAAATTTGAGTACTTGAGGAGCCTTGCTCATAATCACCAAATGAACTAAACTAAATGAACTAATTTAAGGTTTTCTGTCGTCTGCGCCCAAACGGCCGCGCCAAATTGGCTGCGCCCAATTGTCCCATGGCGCCCAAACGGCTGCGTCCAAACGGCCGCGCCAAAACGGCCGCGCCCAATTGTCCCATCCCCTCCAATATATATCCAATTCTTTTTTCAAAATTAGTCCCGAATCTGCTTTCACCGTCTCTTTGGGCAGTGAATTCCAGGTCAACTCGTCATTTGGGGCCTCACGGTAGCATGGTGGTTAGCATCAATGCTTCACAGCTCCAGGGTCCCAGGTTCGATTCCCGGCTGGGTCACTGTCTGTGTGGAGTCTGCACGTCCTCCCCGTGTGTGCGTGGGTTTCCTCCGGGTGCTCCGGTTTCCTCCCACAGTCCAAAGATGTGCTGGTTAGGTGGATTGGCCATGCTAAATTGCCCGTAGTGTAAGGTTAATGGGGGGATTGTTGGGTTACGGGTTACATGGGTTTAAGTAGGGTGATCATTGCTCGGCACAACATCGAGGGCTGAAGGGCCTGTTCTGTGCTGTACTGTTCTATATGAAAAGATTTCTCCCTAATTCGCCCACTCCCCCCCCCCCCCCCCCCCCCCCCCCCCCCACCAATTTTCTTAACTCTGTGACTTTAACAGATTTCTCCGCACCTTTAGGGGCCAAGCCCTCACATTGAGGGGCGAGGCCCACGCTGGAGTGGTTCCCACTCTGCCGGCTGGCGTGAACGGCTATTGCCGCCATGCCAGCCGGGGCCGAAAGGACTTCGCCGGCCAGCGTAAGTCTGTGCATGCGCCAGAGTGTCATCCCGGCGCATGCGCAGGGGAGGGGGTCTCTTCCGCCTCCGCCATGGTGAAGACGGAAGAAAAAGAATGCCCCCACGGCACAGGCCTGCCCGCCGATTGGTGGGCCCTGATCTTGGGCCAGGCCACCGTGGGGGCGCCCCCTGGGGTCAGATCGCACCGCGCCCCCCCCCCCCCCTCCCAGGACCCCGGCACCCGCCCGCGCCGCCAATCCCACCGGTAGGTGGTTTAATCCACGCTGGCGGGAGAGGCCTGTCAGCGGCGGGACTTCGGCCCATCGCGGGCCGGAGAATCGCCGCGGGGGGGGCTGCCGACCGCCACAGCGCGATTCCCACCCCCGCCGAATCTCGGGTGGCTGAGAATTCGGGACATGGCGGGGGTGGGATTGACACCGGCCCCCGGGCGATTCTCCGACCCCCCCGGGCCCCTTGTTTTCTATTTCAGTGGTTCTGACCAGTTTCTTAACGTTTGTTTTTATAAACATTGTGCCACTCAGAACCTAAACTGTAAAAAACAAATAGGTTCCTACGCTAGCCGTACCCCTGCCTCACAGCTTTTTTCTTTGTTGTGATATATTGGTGCCCCGTCCGCTTGTTTCTCAGTGTTGCGCCATTCGCTGGTGGTCGGATTCTCTACTCCTGTCACATGTCAACGGGATTTCCCACAGAAGACATCCCATGCCACTGGGAATCCCGCAGGCGAGAGCGGACTGGCAGCAGAAAAGTGAATCACAAAGCGGGAGAATGCCAACCATTGTCTCTTTTAGATGGTAATTAATGGAGGTTTAATGCGGCCAATTATTTGGATGGGAACTCAGAGATGTCAGCTTGACTTAATCAACAATATTGTTGATTCAGTTAGAGGTTTGTGTGATAAGCTCAACTCAGCACACCAAGAACAAAGAACAAAGAAAGGTACAGCACAGGAACAGGCCCTTCGGCCCTCCAAACCTGCGCCGACCATGCTGCCCGTCTAATCTAAAACCTTCTGCACTTCCGGGGTCCGTATCCCTCTATTCCCATCCTATTCATGTCTTTATCAAGATGCCCCTTAGACGCCACTATCGTCCCTGCTTCCACCACCTCCTCCGGCAGCGAGTTCCAGGCATCCACTGCCCTCTGTGTACAAAACTTCCCTCACACATCTCCTCTAAACCTTGCCCCTCGCACTTTAAATCTACATCTCCTGGTAATTGACTTGTCCACGCTGGGAAAAAGCTTCTGACTATCCGCTCTGTCTATGACCCTCATAATTTTGGATTGGATTGGATTTGTTTATTGTCACGTGTACCGAGGTACAGTGAAAAGTATTTTTCTGCGACCAGCTCAACAGATCATTAAGTACATGAAAAGAAAATGAGAAAAAGGAAATACATAATAGGGCAACACAAGATATACAATGTAACTACATAGACACCGGCATCGGGTGAAGCATACAGGGTGTAGTGCTAATGAAGTCAATCCATAAAGTGGTCGTTTAGGAGTCTGGTAACAGCGGGGAAGAAGCTGTTTTTGACTGTTCGTGCGTGTTCTCAGACTTCTGTATCTCCTGCCCGATGGAAGAAGTTGGAAGAGTGAGTAAGCCGGGTGGGAGGGGGTCTTTGATTATGCTGCCCGCTTTCCCCAGGCAGCGGGAGGTGTAGATGGAGTCAATGGATGGGAGGCAGGTTCGTGTGATGGACTGGGCGGTATTCACAGCTCTCTGAAGTTCCTTGCGGTCCTGGGCCAAGCAGTTGCCATACCAGGCTGTGATGCAGTCAGAGACAATGCTTTCTATGGTGCATTTGTAGACTTCTGTCAGGTCGCCCCTCAACCTCCATCATTCCGGTGAGAATAGGCCAAGTTTATCTCATCTCTCCTCATAGCTAATGCCCTCCATACCTGGCAACACCCTGGTAAACCTCTTCTGTACCCTCTCCAAAACATCCACATCCTTCTGGCAGTGTGGCAACCAGAATTGAACACTATATTCCAAGTGTGGCCTAACTAAGATTCTATACAGGCTGATACCTCAGATCTGCATTGTTGAAGAAGCTGACCTGAGGATGGAGCATCAGACTAAGCCCTTACCTGTTTTTTCTGGTACTTCAAGAGGGCATTAATGTCACCTGCCGATAATGGGATCTTACTGTGTGCAATGTGCCGACTATTTATGTGAACGTCATTCATGACTGCACCCAGCTTCATTGATCGTGAAGATCACCAAGGCACCTTAGGCAGCACCTTCCAAACCCACGACCGCTGCCATCTAGAAAGACAAGGGCAGCAGATACCTGGGAACCCCACCAACTGGAGGTTCCCCTCCAAGACACTCAACATCCTGACCTTGAAATATATTGGTCGTTCCTTCACTGTCGCTGGGTCAAAATCCTGAAAATCCTTCCCTAACAGCACAGTGGATGTACCTACACCTCAGGGACTCCAGCAGATCAAGAAGGCAGCTCACCGCCTCCTTCTCAAAGGCAACTAGTGATGGGCAGTAAATGCTGGCGTAGCCAACGATGCCCACATCCCGTTAATTAATTTTTCAAAAGTGATTTGAGCCGAGCTGATGATATGATGGGGTGATCGGTGAATGAAAGTTAACCCTTCCCTTACTTTCATTCCTCCTCAGGTATTGAACTGCTGAAGCTATCCCTCTTGACGACTTGACGCTTTACGACTTTGCTTTGCTAATGTAGATCCTTAACGTGTCAGGAGTATATCTTATCAATTCTGCTTCCCCATGCCAGAAGATTATATATATATTTTTTTAAATATAAATTTCAAGCACCCAATTCATTTTTTTTCCAATTCAGGGGCAATTTAATGCGGTCACTCCACCTACCCTGCACATCTTTGGGTTGTGTGGGGGGGTGAGACCCGCGCAGACACGGGGAGGATGTGCAAACTCCACACGGAGAGTGGCCCGGGACCGGGATTCGAACCCTTCGGCGGCGTGAGGCAGCAGTGCTAACCACTGCGCCACCCGTGCCGTCCCTGCTGAAGATCATGGAAAGGAAGTGTTGAGGAGTACATAGAACAGTACAGCACAGAACAGGCCCTTCGGCCCTCAATGTTGCGCTGCGCCATGATCACCCTACTCAAACCCACGTATCCACCCTATACCCGTAACCCAACAACCCCCCCTTAACCTTACTTTTATTAGGACACTACGGGCAATTTAGCATGGCCAATCCACCTAACCCGCACATCTTTGGACTGTGGGAGGAAACCGGAGCACCCGGAGGAAACCCACGCACACAGGGGGAGGACGTGCAGACTCCGCACAGACAGTGACCCAGCCGGGAATCGAACCTGGGACCCTGGAGCTGTGAAGCATTTATGCTAACCACCGTGCTACCGTGCTGCCCCAATAAGGAACAACATCAAAGGGCTCATCCGGGAGTGTTAGAGGTTCCACGATTTTGAGATGTGAGAATAAAGGGTCGAAAGAACTGGTGGTGCCTTTCGCAAGATCAGAACGTCCCAAGGTGATTGACAGACAGTCACGCAGTCCTGAAGAGCAGTCACTGCTGTAATGTTGGAGACCCGTGGAAGAGACATTGAACAATGCAAGGGTTAAACAGCATCAATGAGGTTCAAAGACAATGAGGGAGGTCTCAGGTTGAAATCAAAGACTTTAATAAAGCCACTGACAGCAAATAACAGGTTCCCTCCTGAGTCACATTACACAAACAAGTGGGACATTGTCCATTCACCCTTGGCACAGAGGCTCAGGATGGTGTGTCGTAAAGGCAGAGCAGCAAGGTAGATTTAAGTTAGTGAAACATTTGGGGAGAATGTACCTCGGCAAACAGAAACACATTGTTCAGTGGGCAGTGTGTTGCAGAGTGCGCGCTAACCTCCCACCCAGCCTCCGATCCATGCTAATCTGCTAGTGCGACCACCAATGCCGATTCACGCGTGTCTGTGTCTGAAAATATCTCGCTATCTCTTCCAAGTTTACCCTCTGATTTTTTTTCTCCTTGCCGAGCCTCTTTGCTCCCCCCTCTCCTGAAGGTTGTGACTGAGTTAAGCTCCTCCAGTCATAGAATCATAGAATTTACAGTGCAGAAGGAGGCCATTCGGCCCATCGAGTCTGCACCGGCTCTTGGAAAGAGCTCCTACTTTAGCCCACGCCTGCTCCCTGTTCCAGTAACCCCATCTAACGTGTTTTGGACACTAAGGGCACTAAGTGCCCCTTCCACTTAACCTGCACACCTTGGGACTGCGGGAGGAAACCGGAGCACCCGGAGGAAAACCACGCACACGGGGAGAAAGTGCAGAATCCGCACAGTCACCCAAGGCAGGGATTGAACCCGGGACCCTGGCGCAGTGAGGCAGCAGTACTGACTGTGCCAGCCTACGAAACCCCATGAGACAATTTTTCTAAATCACGTGCCAAACAGAGAGGCACGCCCACTGGCACAGCATGTCCAGGGTTTCAAGAGAATACTGCCCACAATTTGTAACCCATTTCAACCCCAGGTGATTAGAGGCTGCTTTGCACCTTTAAGGGGACGGGGGGGGGGGGGGGGGGGGGGGGAGCTGACTGGTGGTGATTTAACCTGAGGGTCACCACACCTCAGGCGAAGGGGTGAGGTTGAGACGATTGAGTAACCTCAGCCGGTACGGGGATTGAACCCGCGCTGCTGGCCTCACTCCCCATCACCAACCAGCCGTCCAGCCCACTGAGCTAAACCCACTCCCATGAACTTTAATGAGACCACCTGCCAGTGTCCAGCATTCCTACGCCCAGAGAGAACGTGTCCCAAAAAAAATAATAATTTCGCCACCAAGTATAAAACAAGGAGAAGACCCATCAACCCAAGGGCCGCCGTGAAATAACGACAGGTGCACAGGGAGAATCGAAGTAGTAAAAGAATCTGCGGGGACACAGAAAGGCTGTTTGTGACAAGAAAGGTCAGTGACAAAGTGCAGCTGAGAAACCCTCCATGCGTTTCATTCATCCCATGGGTAAAGTCACAAAGCACACATGACATTGGGCTCTTGGTAAATGTAAAGCATGGACGGACCTGCCTGTAAAGCTTCAGCTGAACGGTGGAGCGATGTGAAAACTGTTCCCTTGCAGTGTGTATCAAGCCATCGTCGGAAACCCGTAGAGCAGAATCATTGGCGATAGTGCTGGCTATCATACCTACTCTATGCTTCTACTGCTCGGATCTATTCGAATCCAATCTTCACCGTCTTATCACAATAAGAATCTTTTATTATTGTCACAAGTAGGCTTAAATTAGCACTGCAATGAAGTTACTGTGAAAATTCCCTGGTCGCCACATTCCGGCGTCTGTTTGGGTACACGGAGGGAGAATTCAGAATGTCAGAGGGCGGCATGTGACACACTGGATAGCACTGGGACTGCGTTGGGGACCCGGGTTCGAATCCCAGCTCTGGATCACTGTCCGTGTGGAGTTTGCACATCCCCCCCGTGTCCGCGTGGGTTTCACTCCCACAACCCAAAGATGTGCAGGCTAGGTGGATTGGCCACGCCAAATTGCCCCTTAATTGGGGAAAAAAAAAATAATTGGGTACTCTAAATTTAAATTTAAAAAATAATTCAGAATGTCCAATTCACCTAACAGCATGTCCTTCGGGACTTGTGGGAGGAAACCGGAGGAAACCCACACAGACACGGGGCGAGCGTGCAGACTCCACACAGACAGCGACACAAGCCGGGAATGAAACCCGGGTTCCTGGCGCTGTGAGGTCACAGTGCTAATCATTGTGCCGCCCTCTGTGTCACTGCTGCCCTTATGTGGAGGAGAAATGATTCATCATGTGAGGGGGGAGGTGGAGTGTCAGCAGGCCTGGGGCAAGACCAGAACATGTGGGCGTGGTTGGGCATGGAATTCTTAAGGGAAAAGCATGTTTATCTAACTTGTTGGAGTTTTCTGAAGAGGTGAAGAGTTTTCTGAGAGGGTTGATGAGGGTGATGCTGTTGATGCGGTGTACATGGCCTTCCAAACAGCATTCGATTCAGTGCAACATCACAGACCTGTGAGAAAAGCTTGGAATTAACGGGACAGTAGCAACATGGATACAAAATTGGCTGATAATAGGAAACAGAGTAATGGTTAGCAGTTATTTATCGGGTTGAAGGAAAGTTTATCGTGGAGTTCCCCAAGGGTTGGTATTTCAGAGTTTACAGATCATACAACACTTGGAAGTATTATAAACCATGAGAGGACAGTGTCGAACTTCAAAAGTAAGAAGTCTTACAACACCAGGTTAAAGTCCAACAGGTTTGTTTCAAACACGAGCTTTCGGAGCACGGCTCCTTCTTCAGGTGAATCTACATCAGAACTTCAAAAGGACATAGACAAGTTGCTGGAGTGAGCAGATAGATGGCAGATAAAGTTAAATGGGTAGAAATGTGAAGCAATTAATTTTAATAGGTAGAACATGAAGAGAAAATATGAAAAAGGGATAAAATTCTAAAGTGAGCGCAGGAGCAGAGGGATCAGAGTGTATATGTACATAGATCATTGAAGGTGGCAGGACAGGTGGATAGAGCAGTTAATAAAGCAGATAGTACTCTGGGCTTTATTAATAAAGGGTGGGGCCGCACGGTAGCAGTTGGGCCACACGGTAGCATGGTGGTTAGCATACATGCTTCACAGCTCCAGGGTCCCAGGTTCAGTTCCCGGCTGGGTCACTGTCTGTGCGGAGTCTGTACGTTGTCCCCGTGTGTGCGTGGGTTTCCTCCGGGTGCTCCGGTTTCCTCCTACAGTCCAAAGATGTGTGGGTTAGGTGGATTGGCCATGCTAAATTGCCTGTAGTGTCCTAAAAGTAAGGTTGGGGGGGGTTGTTGGGTTACGGGTATAGGGTGGATACGTGGGTTTGAGTAGGGTGATCATTACTCGGCACAACATCGAGGGCCGAAGGGCCTGTTCTGTGCTGTACTGTTCTATGTTCTATAATAGGGGCATCGAGTACAAGAGCGAGGGGGTTGCGCTGAACTTGTACAAGACACTAGTTAGAACTCAGCTGGAATATTGTGCATGGTTCTGGATGCCACACTATAGGGAAGACGTGAACGCATTGGAGAGAGAGCAGAAGAGGTTCACAAGAATGGGTCCAGGGATGAGAAACTTCAGTTACGAGGATAGTTTGGAAAGGTTGGGATTGTCCTCTTTGGAGAGAAGAAAGCTCAGAGAAGATTTGATCGAGATGTTCAAAATCATGCGGGGGTTAGACAGAGTAGACGGGGACAAACTGTTCATAAAAGGACCAAGAGCGAGAGGGATGGGCAGATTTGAAGCGATTATCAAAAGACGCAAGTGTGATGTGAGAAAAAGCTTTTTACAACAGCGAGTGGTTGGGGCCTGAAATGTACGGCCTGGAAGTGGCCTTACAGGGGCTGTTTAGCACAGGGCTAAATCGCTGGCTTTGAAAGTAGACCAAGCAGGCCAGCAGCACGGTTCGATTCCCGTATCAGCCTCCCCGAACAGGCGCCGGAATGTGGCGACTCGGGGCTTTTCACAGTAACTTCATTTGAAGCCTACTCGTGACAATAAGCGATTTTCATTTTCATTTTTAAGTGCGGTGGAGGCAGGTTCAATCGAGGCATTCAAGGCGGTGTCAGATGATTATTTGAATACAAACCATGTGCAGGGGTTTGGGGAAAAGGTGGGGAAATGGCGCTCAGTCATAATGATGATGTGGAGAGCCGGTGCTGTCACAGTGGCTGAATGGCCTCCAATTGCACCGTTACAATTCTGTGATTCTGGGTGTAATTTCTGGGCGAGTGTGATTTCGCCAGGAAGTTTGTATTATATTTTGGAGTTAATACTGCGAATGCTTTCTCTGATTTCGTATGAGTGCCACATGGGAGCGGGAGTGCACCTCTCTCTGTTCAGGAAGGTACCAGGTGCTGTACCGTGGATTAATCCCTCTCACAAAATAGTACATTGAGCACAATCCCTTTTGAGACGCAGGCTTTGAGCCAGTAACCCTGCAAGAGTAGTTAGCCCATAATGTAATTGTTTTTTCTTTAGCGGGAGGAAGATCCCAAATCACACGCAGGCACTGGCCCGCGGCAGAGTTAGTGAACGTGCTTCAGGCAAGTTCGGTCCATGATGTAGATGATGTTGAGTTGGGAGGGGATCTCTTCTCCAGAGTCTATTTTGTGGGACTCGTGGTGACTATGATCTATTTCCCCTTGGCCTATCCACAGCTTTTGACGTTGCTGCTGACCGCACTATCCTCGTCCAACACCTCTCATCCAGCTGGATGAAGCTACCCTTTTTTGGTTACGTATATATTGATTTGTAATTAGTGACTCGTCTGCAATGATTTGCCCTCCCACTACCTCACCCTCTTGGCTATTCCCCCTCTCCCCCCCCCCCCCAAACCTGTCTCCCACCTACATGCTGCCCATCTGCAATGCCACATCTGGACACGCAACATCAAGTTCCACATGTATGTAGACGACTCAGCTCAATCTTGTCATGAATGTGAGGACTTGGTACATATATTGTACTTTATATCTGTTGCTGTAATGTTTTTAACAGCCGGAGTTCAAGCATATGTATCTCTTGCAGTAATATTATTAAAGAATCTCGGTTAAGGTATCCAGATTTCATGGGGAAAAGGGGGCAATTAATATGTCGTAAAAGTGAGATCATCATTCATTCCAGCCATGTATATTATTTACCTCTATAGGTCTAATTGAATTTTGTTTATAGAGAGAAGGTTCGCTGGGGTTGTGGTTAACCTTCGGAAATGTTTCTTTTATTCTTTGATGGGATGTGAATTTCACTAACAAGGCCTGTATTCGTTGCCCATCCCTAATTGCCCTTGAACTGATTGGCTTGCCAGGCCATTTCAGAGGGCAGTTAGGAGTCAACCACATTTCTGTGGGTCTGGAGTCACATGTAGGCCAGATCGGGTAAGGATGGCGGATTTCCTTCCCTGAAGGAACTTTGTGAACCAGATGAGTTTTTTTTTATACGACAAACGTTGACAGTTGGCATGGTCACCATGATTGAGGCTAGCTTTATATTCCAGATTTATTAATTGGATTTAGATTCCACTAGCTGCCATGGTGAGATTTGAACCTGTGCCATAGAATCCGTGCATTGCAGAAGGAGGCCATTCAGCCCTTCTCATCTTACCCCGGCCCTCTGAAAGAGCACCCTACCTGGGCCCACTCCTTCACCCTATTCCCGTAGCCCCACCTGACCTCAATATCTTTGGACACTAATGATTGACAATTACCCTGCATCAAGGTTTGATTCAGTCCCAGGCTATTTAGGCCAACCTTAATAATGAGAAAAGCCATTTAAAAAAATAATCAAAATCAAAGTATCTCAAGAACCACAATTCTCTTATTCAAATTACAAGACATTTCAGCAACATTTTAGAGGTCCTTGCAAAAAAAGTTGCTAATTGGGTCATAGAAGTTTGTTTTTTTAAAAAGCCAAACCAAAGTACGGTAGCATGGTGGTTAGCATAAATGCTTCACAGCTCCAGGGTCCCAGGTTCGATTCCCGGCTGGGTCACTGTCTGTGCGGAGTCTGCACGTCCTCCCCATGTGTGCGTGGGTTTCCTCCGGGTGCTCCGGTTTCCTCCCACAGTCCAAAGATGTGCGGGTTAGGTGGATTGGCCATGCTAAATTGCCCTTTGTGACCAAAATTGCCCTTAGTGTTGGGTGGGGTTACTGGGTTATGGGGATAGGGTGGAGGTGTTAACCTTGGGTAGGGTGCTCTTTCCAGGAGCCGGTGCAGACCCGATGGGCCGAATGGCCTCCTTCTGCACTGTAAATTCTATGTAAATCTATGTAAATTGACAACACCTGGGTGTGAGCGAATCAATGGCTCCTGATTTAAGCTGTTGTCTCTCCTGGCCAGCTCAAGCTTGGCCGTGACCTGCGCTTGCGGCCCACGACCTTTCACCCTGAGATCGTTCAGTTAGGAAAAAAATCGCGAGGTGACCTGTTTTATTCCTGATACTTCCAATAAGTAAAATTCACCACTTGCTGTAGCCCATAATCACGGTTTACGCCATGCATTCAAACAAAAAAAACCCATAAAAAGAATTACAAATCAGACCTATTCGATTTTCCAACCATTAGTACATAACTACTAATCAAGCCCTGTAATTAATGCTGTTCCGTCTAGTCAAACACTGAGATTGTTAAATCATTTAAAGGCTGATAATGAATTTCTCAGGCCAGTGCTGATTACTGATGCTAATGTTGCCCTTAACACCCAGAGCTAGTTTAGCAGCAGTTTTAACACAGCTATTAAAAGAGATTAGGGAAAATTGAAACCGACTTGTTGCTTTTACCTCCCACAGATCCCATCGCACAGTAACTAACCCTTCCAGCGATGTGCTATGCATTGTGCAGCCCATTACCGAGATGCCTTCCCATCCACCGCTTGGGGAATGTATCCCAATCAACTGATCAAAATCAATATCACTTTAAAAACTCACTAAGTGGCCTCCTGAGCATCCCTGGATTTGAATCACTCCTCTGTCGGTGGCTGTGCCTTCTGCTGCGCAGGCCCCAAGCTCTGGAATTGCCTCCAGAACCTTCTCCATCTCTCATGCCTTCTTTGAGAAATTCTTTGTATCGTGCTGTAATATCTCCCACGGGACCTACGGGATGGGAATGCTTGTTCCCTCCCCCCCCCCCCTGCTTCTTGCGGACAGGAGCTCCCCAGCTCCGGGCGGGAGTATCTCATCTAACCTCTGAATATCAGCACCTAGCAGAGGGAAACCCAATAGGAAACTCCCGGGTAGTCCACATATCGCTCGTGGAAAGAAAACTTTGTTCTTACTTTAGTCAATGTGGATTCCCTGTGTCCATATTAAACTCTCGACCAAGGTTTGGGGCAGCCGTCTCGATGCCTGAGACCCTTGGTGTCAGACTTGATCTGAAAACAGTCCCATCAAGAAGCATTTTGGTCAATTTTGATACATCGAAGGTGCTAAATAAACGCATGTGTGGGGGGTCGATTAGCTTAATTGGTTGGACGGCTGGTTCGTGATGCAGAGCGATGCCAACAACGCGGGTTCAATTCCTCTACCGGCTGACGTACCTTGTCCCTCGTCTGTGGTGTGGTGACGCTCAGGTTAAATCACCACCAGTCAGCCTTCTCAAAGAGGAGAAAGTCCTGGGGGACTATGGCGACTTGCATTTCATTTCATAAATGCATGTTGTTGTTGTGACATAGTTGGGGGCGGGTTTAGCTCAGTTGGCTGAATGGCTGGTTTGTGATGACGAACAAGGCCAGCAGCGCGGGTTCAATTCCCGCAGCGGCTGAGGCCCCGCCTTCTCAACCTCGCCCCCCGCCTGAGGTGTGGTGACCCTCAGGTTAAATCACCGCCAGCCAGCTCTCCTTCCTCAGAGAGCAGCCAATGGTCGTCTGGGACAATGGTGATAGTTAATTAACAAACCCATGAAATCTTTGGTTTATAGCTTAGGGACTGGGTTAAGTTGAGCATCACACCACCATGAATGAGAGTTTCCCTCCGCGTTCTCCATCTACTTGCGCTCAGCCAAAGTTGCATCAAGCCCCATTCCCCCATCGGCCCTGTGCTCGTTGCTTCCCGGTCTGACAAAGCCTCGGTCTACAAACTCCCACCTTTGTTTACAAATTCCTCTGAGGCCTCCTCCATTTCTTTGTAAAATGCTCCAGCCCTGCAACCCTACAACACTCCCATGTTGCTGTTCTCCAATTCTGGCACATCCGTGGTTTGAATCACTCCATCATTGGCAGCATGTCTTCAACTGCCGAGGTCGTAAGCTCTGGAATTCTGTTTCTTTCCCCTTCTTGAAGACACTATTCGACCCAGATTTTGGTTCCCAGCCCTGGGGCGAAATTCTCTGACCCCCCAGCAGGGTCGGAGAATCGCCTGGGGCCGCCTAAAATCCCGCCCCCGCCGTGGCAGAGATTCTCCGCCACCCGGGAAGTGGCGGCGGCGGAATCTCGCCACTCCGATCGGAGAGGCCCCTGCGGTGATTCTCTGGCCAGGATGGGCCGAAGCCCCGCCGCTGGGAGGCCTCTCCCACCGCTGAGGTTTAAACCACCTCTGGAACGGCAGGATCAGCGGCGCAAGCGGGCCCCAGGATCCTGGGGGGGGCGGGGGGGGGGGCAATCGAACCGCGGGGGGTGCCCCCACGGTGGCCTGGCCCGCAATTGGGGCTCCCCGCTCAGACTCCGGGCCAGTGCCCTGTGTGCACTATTTTCCTCCCCGGCCGCCACGGCCTCCGCCATGGCGGAAGCAGAAGAGAACCCCACATCTCGCATGCGCCGGCCGGCGAAAGCCTTTCGGCCAGCCCCGCTGCCGGGGGCGCCGGTTTTTTGCGCCAGTCTTCTGGTGCTAACCGCTCCGGCGCAGCGCGGGGAGAATTCCCCACCTTTGGGGAGGCCCGACCCCTGAGTGGTTGGCGCCACTCCCCTACTCCGGGACCCTCCGTCACGCCGGGTAGGGGAGAATTCCGCCCCTGGTATGTATTTATTTATTTTTCCTTCATTCAAGCATGGGATGTGAATGTCACTGTGTTTATTGCCCATCCCTGAGTCAACCACATTGCTGTGGGTCTGGAGTCACATGTAGGCCAGACCGGGTAAGGACGGCAGATTTCCTTCCCTGAAAGACATTAGTGAACCAGATGGGTTTTAATGACAATCGACAATGGGTTCCACGGTCGTCATTAGACTTTCAATTCCATAATTTTTAAATTGAATTTAAACGCCCCGGTGGGATTCAAATCCAGGTCCCCAGAGCATTACCGTGGGTCTCTGGGTTACTAGTCCAATGACAATGCCACTACGCCACCACCTCCCCTTTGTCGCTCCATGCCTCTATTCATAAAGACCAGGATCCCAAATGCTTTCTGAGCCACTTCCTCAGCCTCAGTCACTCAATTACTTTAGTGTCCCTGCCCTTCCTTTCGGATTTCACCCTTTCATCAAGATTACCCCTAATGTATCACTTCACATTTCTCCACACACACCCAGGTTTCAGCCATCGATACAGAACAATGCTCGATTCCTCTAGTCCGATAAACAACATTTTGCCACGTGTTCTCTGCTTCCAGACAATCAGCTTCCAATGCTGTCGTATGTTTTTATTCCAGTGGGGCCTCAACTTTGCTGACCAGCCTATTTATAAGGCGGTACTTTACCTACCTGCTGGTTCTACGTCTCTGTGTGGAGAGGCTGATTTTATTGGCAGGATGCGATTTTTCTGGATCTTCCAAATTGCATTCAACTGACTGAGACAAGTGTGAGGACTGGAAAGCCACAAGGGTATGAAGGGTCAATATGTTGAAGCAATGGATGCTCACAATGTGCCCCAGCCCTGTGATTATATAACCTGTGTATTGCGGGCTGAATCGCAACACACAGATCAATGCCGCAACACTAGCCGGAGAAGCAATCTTCAATATAGGTCGTCTGGTAGGAATCCTTTCATAGAAGCATACCCCCCCCCCAGGAGGGCAGCACAGTAGCATTGTCGATAGCACAATGGCTTCACAGCTCCAGAGTCCCAAGTTCAATTCCGGCTTGGGTCACTGTCTGTGCGGAGTCTGCACATCCTCCCCGTGTGTGCGTGGGTTTCCTCTGGGTGCTCCGGTTTCCTCCCACAGTCCAAAGATGTGCAGGTTAGGTGGATTGGCCATGATAAATTGCCCTTAGTGTCCAAAATTGCCCTTAGTGTCCAAAATTGCCCTTAGTGTTGGGTGGGGTTACTGGGGTATTGGGATAGGGTGGAGGTGTTGACCTTGGGTAGGGTGCTCTTTCCAAGAGCTGGTGCAGACTCGATGGGCCGAATGGCCTCATTCGGCACTGTAAATTCTATAATTCTATGTAGCAACACCAAACTCAGAACTTTGCTGACTGAGGACGTTAGTCACGGTGTCTGTCGGTATTGCTCGGATCAGCGGTACATCGGGGAAGCTGAGGCAGGTACTAATGTGAGTGGTTATTGGTAATTGGCAGTGGAGGTGTTTTGGACGCTATAAGACTGTACCTCGGTGGACAGTTTCAGTCTCGATTTGTAAAATGCACTGGGGAAGGTGGGAAATCTGACCACAGCATTTTCAAATGAGGAGAGGAGTGACAGGCGTGATGTAATGTAAAGTGATGTAATCTCCATTGATGTCATATCCTTTTTTTTTTCTTTTTTTTTTAAATAAATTTAGAGTACCCAATTCATTTTTTCCAATTAAGGGGCAATTTAGCGTGTCCAATCCACCTAGCCTGCACATCTTTGGGTTGTGGGGGCGAAACCCACGCAGACACGGGGAGAATGTGCAAACTCCACACGGACAGTGACCCAGAGCCGGGATCGAACCTGGGACCTTGGCGCCGTGAGGCTGCAGGGTTAATCCACTGCGCCACCATGCTGCCCGCATTGATGTCATATCCAATGATATAATGTCTGGTGAGGTAATTCCCTATGATGTAATGTCTCCTGGAATATCGTGCAATGCCCAGTAACGTAATCCAAAATGATACAATGTAAAGTGATGCCATATCCAATGATGCAATTTCCAGTGAAGTTATACCATATGATATAATGTTTGGGATGTGTAAGGGGCCTTCCCGTCTGTTCCCTGTTTATTTCTTTATTGTTCCTTTCTTTTACTTTGTTATTGCATTTCTGATCTATGGATGATTCATGGACATGCGTCTTTAAGGGAAGTGGCCTGTGTCTTTTATTCAAGCAGAGGATTTCAACAGCAGGAAAGATCACTGTGCGGGCCTGTGCTGGTTCAAACTGGAGTTATGGACTGATCGGCACCAATGACAGAGATTGGCTAAGGCTCGGTTTGATTGATTTGGCTAATGAATTGGCCCGAAAGTCTGTGCCCTGCCCGGTAACAGGTAGTGATTGGATCGACTCTACTGATGTATTTTTCCAAGTCCCAAGGCTTGTCTGGTTTTAGTTTTGATTCTGGCAAGCCCGGTGAAGAGATGCAATTAAATCCTCTCCAGAAACGTCCAGCTAAACTCTCTCCGGAAAGCCTGCTGTGAGGGTTGTAGCTCTCCGCAGAAAGAACCAGCTAACTCTCTCTAAGTACATCTGGGGATGTTGGATTCCTCAAACTACAGAGAATTGAAGACGAACCACAAACGCAAAGCAAAGTTTGATGAAAATAAATCTCTGCTTCTCCAGGAAAGACATGAGTCCGGTGATTTTAAAAACTGCGGGAAAACCAGTACAGGCTGTAAAGCAAAGACTGCAATTTATGAGCTTACTGTGGGGAAAGCCTGCAAGGAGCCCTCATCTGAAGCAAAGACGTTTTTCTTTCACTTACGTTTTTTCCCCTTGTCCACCCCTCTGTGTTTGTCTGTCTTATGTGTCTGTGGGTGTAGAGGGTGGGTGCAAGTCAAAGTAGGAGTTAGGCACTTATTAATATTTAACCAACTGTATCTGCCGCGTATTTCAATACAGCTCGTGTTGTAAGTAAACAGTAATTGTGTTTGAACTTACAAACCTGGTGACTGTAATTATTGGGCAGCCAAGAGCCAAAGGCTTTGGGTGTTTTTATAAGAATTATTGGTTAATTCACTCGTGTTGTGACTCCGGGGCATGGACTAGCCAAGGGCGTCGTAACAGATGCAACACCAATCGTTTTCATCTGGAGTGAAGTACTGCACTGTAAGCTAATACCCAGCGACGTAATGTTGGAAAATGCAGTGAATCAATGCCAAATGATGTAATGCCCTGTGTTATAACACATTCTGATGAAATGCCCAGTGATGTCATGGACTGTGATTTCCCTCGAGAAGATGGCAATGATCTCCCAGACTGAAACACTGCGGTCTGCCTGGTGTAAGTACACC
Source organism: Scyliorhinus canicula (assembly GCF_902713615.1). Taxonomy (NCBI): domain Eukaryota; kingdom Metazoa; phylum Chordata; class Chondrichthyes; order Carcharhiniformes; family Scyliorhinidae; genus Scyliorhinus; species Scyliorhinus canicula. Next base: position 27,184,815 of record NC_052167.1, read on the forward strand.
CACAATGCTATTAACAATGGAGTTCCAGGTTTTTGACACAAAGGCAGTGAAGAAACAATGACTTTTATGCTGAGGTGGCGTTCCCACAACCCAGCATAAATGTTCATAGAATCCCTACAGTGCAGAAGGAGGCCATTTGGCCCGTAGAGTCTAAACCGGCCCTTGCAAAGCTCAACTTGGCCAATGTAATGTATTGAACATTGGATTGTTCATTTTGACCACTTAAGCTACCTGTTAGAATCCTTCCTTTTAATTTCTCCTTGTTCCCATTGCTTTTACTTTTATTTATTTATTTTTGATCCGTAGACTCGTAATCGGAATCCACCTTCAAGCAGTGATCTTTAGCTGAGGCAGCCGGTCAGTTCAATTGGCTGGCTGGAAATTGATTGGTTCCTGTGGGATGCTTCTGAGGGAGCTGATCAGACGTGATTAGACCTTGAAGGGAGAAGGAGATCCCTCTCTTTCTCTACTGAAGTAAAGGACTGTTTTATTGTTCTAAAACCAGTGAGTGCCTGGCACATCTTTACCATATAACTAAAATGATCTTGCAGCTACAGGAAAGCGGAAAATCTTCTCAAGCATAGGAGGAAGAAGCATCAAAGCAGAAGTTTGAACTCCTGAAAGACCTTAACTGGACACCATCAAAGGGCATCAGAGACCTTTCATACTTTTCACTTTACAATCATTTTTATTGACTCTCTGGCAGCCTTTTCCTCTGTGTTATATATCCGTGTTTGTAGACTAGGGTGAGTTTGAAAGAATTTTCGTAATTTTAATTATATTACTGCTACATAATAAAAGGTTATATGTGTTAAATTCACAAACCTGGTGACTGCTGTTTGTTGGGCTCAGCCAAGGTCCTCTGGTATTTTAAAATAACATCTAAATTCACCTGTGCTGTGACTCTGTGGGGATAGAATTGACCGTGCACTCGCCCAAGGTGTCATGATATAACCTACATGCATATACCAGCAGAGGGAGTGTTGATGGCAATACAAAGAGCTCATGTTTTAACAGCACCTGTAGTTTTGATTCTGAAGGCTTTATACTGAATATTTCACTGATTCTTCGCAAGAACTCCACAGCTGGCTCACCCTGCAACCATTTAATGACCTTTTCATTTGCGTGAGCCAAGCCTTCAGACAAAGTCTAACCTCTGAGAGTGGCCTGCCCATCAAATGGCTGGAAACTCTCTTGATCTCGCAGTGCCACCAGGCGCACTGGGCACTACTGGAACTGCATGCAATACCGGGAAGTAAAGGAGCCAGGAAACCAGGATGAAGGAAGGTCTGGAGATGTGTGGGGTGCAAGGCTGACAGGCCCCAGCCTGGTGTGTTTCTGGGCTGCACAGGGCAGGGGGAGGGGCATAATATGGGCCTGGGGCTCACAAAGGAGGCACACACGCTTGCCCGGTTGCTAGTTCAGCAGGTTTTATTTGATGCCAGCCTATCCCATTGCAGGTAAGGCCTAGTGCTGGAAAAGGGGAGGCTCATAAATTATCACCAATTGAACACATAAGAGCTTCTGTTCAGCAGGTTGTTCCACACCTGCCCTGCTATTGGTCAAATTGCACTGGAGGTGGATGGGTGTGGATAGACAGCAGACACCACTACCCTGGCGCCCAATTATATGGATGCATCACAACCTTCCCCTAATCATCTCTCATCTATCTCATTCATCATACCTGCCCCCCCAGCAGCGTTTATCGCAGCTCTCCAATACCAGTTAGAGTTACAGTCTTTTAAAATTCTCCACTTCTGTTCCCTTTTCAGAATCCTCGTTATAAACTCCAACAAGACCCATGGGCCTTTCTCGCAGCTTTGCAAAATGCTGAACAAACATGCCAAACTTTGTTACAATAGTAACACCTCGGCCTTCAAGTCTCACCGACACCCACAGTACCTATCTTCCTGGTCCCACAGTATGGAGTAGACAGTGTAACTGTCCACAATATGGATCAGACAGTGTAACTGTCCCATAGTATGGATTAGACAGTGTAACCGCCCCACCGTATGGATTAGACAGTGTAACTGTCCCACCGTATGGATTAGACAATGTCACTGTCCTACAGTATGGATTAGTCAGTGTAACTGTCCACAATATGGATTAGACAGTGTAACTGTCCAATAGTATGGATTAGACAGTGTAACTGTCCCACAGTATGTATTAGACAGTGTAACTGTCCTACAGTATGGATTAGACAGTGTAACTGTCCCACAGTATGGATTTGACAGTGTAACTGTCCCACAGTATGGATTAGACAGTGTAACTGTCCCACAGTATGGATTTGACAGTGTAACTGTCCCACAGTATGGATTAGACAGTGTAACTGTCCCACAGTATGGATTAGACAGTGTAACTGTCCCACAGTATGGATTTGACAGTGTAACTGTCCCACAGTATGGATTAGACAGTGTAACTGTCCCACTGTATGGATTAGCCAGTGTTACTGGTTTTGCTCACAAGGCTAATTCGCTGGCTTTTAAAGTAGACCAAGCAGGCCAGCAGAACAGTTCGATTCCCGTACCAGCCTCCCCGGACAGGCACCGAAATGTGGCAACTAGGGGCTTTTCACAGTAACTCCATTGAAGCCTACTCGTGACAATAAGCGATTTTCATTTCATTTCAACTGTCCTACAGTATGGATTAGATAGTGTAACTGTCCCACAATATGGATTGGACAGTGTAACTGTCCCACAATATGGATTGGACAGTGTAACTGTCCCACAGTATGGATTAGACAGTGTAACTGCCCCACAGTATGGATTAGACAGTGTAACTGTCCCACAGTATGGATTAGACAGTGTAACTGTCCTACAGTATGGATTAGACAGTGTAACTGTCCCACAGTATGGATTAGACAGTGTAACTGTCCTACAGTATGGATTAGACAGTGTAACTGTCCCACACCTTGGATTATACAGTGTAACTGTCCCACAGTATGGATTAGACAGTGTAACTGTCCCACAGTATGGATTAGACAGTGTAACTGTCCTACAGTATGGATTAGACAGTGTAACTGTCCCACAGTATGGATTAGACAGTGTAACTGTCCTACAGTATGGATTAGACAGTGTACATGTCCTATTTTTTGGATTATGCAGTGTAACTGTCCTACAGTATGGATTAGACATTGTAACTGTCCAATCGTGTGGAGTACACAGAGTAACTGTCCTACAGTATGGATTAGACGCTGTACCTGCCCTATCGAATATTTTATACATTGTTACTGTCCTATAGTATGAATTAGACAGTGTCACTGTCCTATTGAATGGATTACACAGTGTAACTGTCGTACAGTATGGATTAGACAGTGTAACTGTCCCACAGTATTGATTAGACAGTGTAAGTGTCCCACAGTATGGATTAGACAGTGTAACAGTTGTACAGTATCGATTAGACAGAGTAACTGTCCCACAGTATGGATTAGACAGTGTAACTGTCCCACTGTATGGATTAGACAGTGTAACTGTCCCACAGTATGGATTAGACAGTGTAACGTTCCCACAGTATGGATTAGACAGTGTAACTGTCCAACAGTATGGATTAGACAGTGTAACTGTCCTACAGTATGGATTAGACAGTGTAACTGTACTACAGTATGGATTAGACAGTGTAACTGTCCCACAGAATGGATTAGACAGTGTAACTGTCCCACAGTATGGATTAGACAGTGTAACTATCCCACAGAATTGATTAGACAGTGTAACTGTCCGACAATATGGATTAGACAGTGTAACTGTCCTACAGTATGGAGTAGACAGTGTAACTGTCCTACAGTACGGATTAGACAGTGTAACTGTCCTACAGTATGGATTAGACAGTGTAACTGTCCTACAGTATGGATTAGACAGTGTAACTGTCCTACAGTATGGATTAGACGCTGTACCTGCCCTATTGAATATTTTATACATTGTTACTGTCCTATAGTATGAATTAGACAGTGTCACTGTCCTATTGAATGGATTACACAGTGTAACTATCCTACAGTATGGATTAGACAGTGTAACTGCCCCACAGTATGGATTAGACAGTGTAACTGTCCCACAGTATGGATTAGACAGTGTAACTGCCCACAGTATGGATTAGACAGTGCAAGCGCCCCACCATATGGATTAGACAGTGTAACTGCCCCACAGTATGGATTAGACAGTGTAAACGCCCCACCATATGGATTAGACAGTGTAACTGCCCCACAGTATGGATTAGACAGTGGAACTGTCCTACGGTACTGATTAGACAGTGTAACTGCCCCACAGTATGGATTAGACAGCGTAACTGTCCTGCGGTATTGATTAGACAGTGTAACTGTCCTATAGTGTGGGTTACACAGTGTATCTGTCCAATAGAATATTTTACAGTGTAACTGGCCTATAGTACAGATTTGACAGTGTAACTGTCCTACAGTACAGGATTAGACAGTGTAATTTTCTCACAATATGGTTTAGACTGTGTTTATTGCCCCACAGTATGGATTAGACAGTGTAACTGCCCTACAGTATGGATTAGACAGTGTAACTGCCCTACAGTATGGATTAGACAATGTAACAGTTGTACAGTATCGATTAGACAGAGTAACTGTCCCACAGTATGGAGTAGACAGAGTAACTGTCCCACAGTATGGATTAGACAGTGTAACTGTCCTACAGTATGGATTAGACAGTGTAACTGTCCTAGAGTATGGATTAGACAGTGTAACTGTCCCACAGAATGGATTAGACAGTGAAACTGTCCCACAGTATGGATTAGACAGTGTAACTGTCCGACAATATGGATTAGACAGTGTAACTGTCCTACAGTATGGAGTAGACAGTGTAACTGTCCTACAGTACGGATTAGACAGTGTAACTGTCCTACAGTATGGAATAGACAGTGTAGCAGTCCGACAGTATGGATTAGACAGTGTAACTGTCCCACTGTATGGATTAGCCAGTGTTACTGGTTTTGCTCACAAGGCTAATTCGCTGGCTTTTAAAGTAGACCAAGCAGGCCAGCAGCACGGTTCGATTCCCGTACCAGCCTCCCCGGACAGGCACCGAAATGTGGCGACTAGGGGCTTTTCACAGTAACTCCATTGAAGCCTACTCGTGACAATAAGCGATTTTCATTTCATTTCAACTGTCCTACAGTATGGATTAGATAGTGTAACTGTCCCACAATATGGATTGGACAGTGTAACTGTCCCACAATATGGATTAGACAGTGTAACTGTCCCACACCTTGGATTATACAGTGTAACTCTCCCACAGTATGGATTAGACAGTGTAACTGTCCCACAGTATGGATTAGACAGTGTAACTGTCCTAGAGTATGGATTAGACAGTGTAACTGTCCCACAGTATGGATTAGACAGTGTAACTGTCCTAGAGTATGGATTAGACAGTGTAACGCTCCCACAGTATGGATTAGACAGTGTAACTGTCCCACAGTATGGATCAGACAGTGTAACTGTCCCACAGTATGGATTAGACAGTGTAACTGTCCTAGAGTATGGATTAGACAGTGTAACTATCCCACAGTTTGGATTAGACAGTCTAACTGGCCTACAGTATGGATTAGACAGTGTAACTGTCCCACAGTATGGATTAGACAGTGTAACTGTCCCACAGTATAGATTAGACAGTGTAACTATCCCACAGTTTGGATTAGACAGTCTAACTGGCCTACAGTATGGATTAGACAGTGTAACTGTCCAAAAGTATGGATTAGACAGTGTAACTGTTCGACAGTATGGATTAGACAGTGTGACTGTCCTATAGCATGGATTACACAGTGTAGCTGTCCTACGGTATTGATTAGACAGTTTAACTGTCCTACAGTATGAATTAGACAGTGTAACTGTCCTACAGTATGGATTAGACAGTGTAACTATCCCACAGTATGGATTAGACAGTGTAACTGTCCCACAGTATGGATTAGACAGTGTGACTGTCCTATCGCATGGATTACACAGTGTAGCTGTCCTACGGTATTGATTAGACAGTTTAACTGTCCTACAGTATGAATTAGACAGTGTAAATGTCCTATTGTTTGGATTATGCAGTGTAACTGTCCTACAGTATGGATTAGACATTGTAACTGTCCAATCGTGTGGAGTACACAGAGTAACTGTCCTACAGTATGGATTAGACAGTGTACCTGCCCTATCGAATATTTTATACATTGTTACTGTCCTATAGTATGAATTAGACAGTGTCACTGTCCTATTGAATGGATTACACAGTGTAACTATCCTACAGTATGGATTAGACAGTGTAACTGCCCCACAATATGGATTGGACAGTGTAACTGTCCCACAATATGGATTGGACAGTGTAACTGTCCCACAGTATGGATTAGACAGTGTAACTGTCCCACACCTTGGATTATACAGTGTAACTGTCCCACAGTATGGATTAGACAGTGTAACTGTCCCACAGTATGGAGTAGACAGTGTAACTGTCCTACAGTATGGATTAGACAGTGTAACTCCTACAGTATGGATTGGACAGTGTACATGTCCTATTTTTTGGATTATGCAGTGTAACTGTCCTACAGTATGGATTAGACATTGTAACTGTCCAATCGTGTGGAGTACACAGAGTAACTGTCCTACAGTATGGATTAGACAGTGTACCTGCCCTATCGAATATTTTATACATTGTTACTGTCCTATAGTATGAATTAGACAGTGTCACTGTCCTATTGAATGGATTACACAGTGTAACTGTCGTACAGTATGGATTAGACAGTGTAACTGTCCCACAGTATTGATTAGACAGTGTAAGTGTCCCACAGTATGGATTAGACAGTGTAACAGTTGTACAGTATCGATTAGACAGAGTAACTGTCCCACAGTATGGAGTAGACAGAGTAACTGTCCCACAGTATGGATTAGACAGTGTAACTGTCCTACAGTATGGATTAGACAGTGTAACTGTCCCACAGTATGGATTAGACAGTGTAACGTTCCCACAGTATGGATTAGACAGTGTAACTGTCCCACAGTATGGATTAGACAGTGTAACTGTCCTACAGTATGGATTAGACACTGTAGCTGTCCGACAGTATGGATTAGACAGTGTAACTATCCCACAGAATTGATTAGACAGTGTAACTGTCCGACAATATGGATTAGACAGTGTAACTGTCCTACAGTATGGAGTAGACAGTGTAACTGTCCTACAGTACGGATTAGACAGTGTAACTGTACTACAGTATGGATTAGACAGTGTAACTGTCCTACAGTATGGATTAGACAGTGTAACTGTCCTACAGTATGGATTAGACGCTGTACCTGCCCTATTGAATATTTTATACATTGTTACTGTCCTATAGTATGAATTAGACAGTGTCACTGTCCTATTGAATGGATTACACAGTGTAACTATCCTACAGTATGGATTAGACAGTGTAACTGCCCCACAGTATGGATTAGACAGTGTAACTGTCCCACAGTATGGATTAGACAGTGTAACTGCCCCACAGTATGGATTAGACAGTGCAAGCGCCCCACCATATGGATTAGACAGTGTAACTGCCCCACAGTATGGATTAGACAGTGTAAACGCCCCACCATATGGATTAGACAGTGTAACTGCCCCACAGTATGGATTAGACAGTGGAACTGTCCTACGGTACTGATTAGACAGTGTAACTGCCCCACAGCATGGATTAGACAGCGTAACTGTCCTGCGGTATTGATTAGACAGTGTAACTGTCCTATAGTGTGGGTTACACAGTGTATCTGTCCAATAGAATATTTTACAGTGTAACTGGCCTATAGTACAGATTTGACAGTGTAACTGTCCTACAGTACAGGATTAGACAGTGTAATTTTCTCACAATATGGTTTAGACTGTGTTTATTGCCCCACAGTATGGATTAGACAGTGTAACTGCCCTACAGTATGGATTAGACAGTGTAACTGCCCCACAGTATGGATTAGACAATGTAACAGTTGTACAGTATCGATTAGACAGAGTAACTGTCCCACAGTATGGAGTAGACAGAGTAACTGTCCCACAGTATGGATTAGACAGTGTAACTGTCCTACAGTATGGATTAGACAGTGTAACTGTCCTACAGTATGGATTAGACAGTGTAACTGTCCTAGAGTATGGATTAGACAGTGAAACTGTCCTACAGTATGGATTAGACAGTTTAACTGTCCTACAGTATGGATTAGACAGTGTAACTGTCCCACAGAATGGATTAGACAGTGAAACTGTCCCACAGTATGGATTAGACAGTGTAACTGTCCGACAATATGGATTAGACAGTGTAACTGTCCTACAGTATGGAGTAGACAGTGTAACTGTCCTACAGTACGGATTAGACAGTGTAACTGTCCTACAGTATGGAATAGACAGTGTAGCAGTCCGACAGTATGGATTAGACAGTGTAACTGTCCCACTGTATGGATTAGCCAGTGTTACTGGTTTTGCTCACAAGGCTAATTCGCTGGCTTTTAAAGTAGACCAAGCAGGCCAGCAGCACGGTTCGATTCCCGTACCAGCCTCCCCGGACAGGCACCGAAATGTGGCGACTAGGGGCTTTTCACAGTAACTCCATTGAAGCCTACTCGTGACAATAAGCGATTTTCATTTCATTTCAACTGTCCTACAGTATGGATTAGATAGTGTAACTGTCCCACAATATGGATTGGACAGTGTAACTGTCCCACAATATGGATTAGACAGTGTAACTGTCCCACACCTTGGATTATACAGTGTAACTCTCCCACAGTATGGATTAGACAGTGTAACTGTCCCACAGTATGGATTAGACAGTGTAACTGTCCTAGAGTATGGATTAGACAGTGTAACTGTCCCACAGTATGGATTAGACAGTGTAACTGTCCTAGAGTATGGATTAGACAGTGTAACTATCCCACAGTTTGGATTAGACAGTCTAACTGGCCTACAGTATGGATTAGACAGTGTAACTGTCCCACAGTATGGATTAGACAGTGTAACTGTCCCACAGTATAGATTAGACAGTGTAACTATCCCACAGTTTGGATTAGACAGTCTAACTGGCCTACAGTATGGATTAGACAGTGTAACTGTCCAAAAGTATGGATTAGACAGTGTAACTGTTCGACAGTATGGATTAGACAGTGTGACTGTCCTATAGCATGGATTACACAGTGTAGCTGTCCTACGGTATTGATTAGACAGTTTAACTGTCCTACAGTATGAATTAGACAGTGTAACTGTCCTACAGTATGGATTAGACAGTGTAACTATCCCACAGTATGGATTAGACAGTGTAACTGTCCCACAGTATGGATTAGACAGTGTGACTGTCCTATCGCATGGATTACACAGTGTAGCTGTCCTACGGTATTGATTAGACAGTTTAACTGTCCTACAGTATGAATTAGACAGTGTAAATGTCCTATTGTTTGGATTATGCAGTGTAACTGTCCTACAGTATGGATTAGACATTGTAACTGTCCAATCGTGTGGAGTACACAGAGTAACTGTCCTACAGTATGGATTAGACAGTGTACCTGCCCTATCGAATATTTTATACATTGTTACTGTCCTATAGTATGAATTAGACAGTGTCACTGTCCTATTGAATGGATTACACAGTGTAACTATCCTACAGTATGGATTAGACAGTGTAACTGCCCCACAGTATGGATTAGACAGTGTAACTGTCCCACAGTATGGATTAGACAGTGTAACTGCCCCACAGTATGGATTAGACAGTGTAACTGCCCCACAGTATGGATTAGACAGTGTAACTGTCCTACAGTATGGATTAGACAGTGTACCTGCCCTATCGAATATTTTATACATTGTTACTGTCCTATAGTATGAATTAGACAGTGTCACTGTCCTATTGAATGGATTACACAGTGTAACTATCCTACAGTATGGATTAGACAGTGTAACTGCCCCACAGTATGGATTAGACAGTGTAACTGTCCCACAGTATGGATTAGACAGTGTAACTGCCCCACAGTATGGATTAGACAGTGTAACTGCCCCACAGTATGGATTAGACAGTGTAACTGTCCCACAGTATGGATTAGACAGTGTAACTGTCCTACGGTATTGATTAGACAGTGTAACTGCCCCACAGTATGGATTAGACAGTGTAACTGTCCTGCGGTATTGATTAGACAGTGTAACTGTCCTATAGTGTGGGTTACACAGTGTATCTGTCCAATAGAATATTTTACAGTGTAACTGGCCTATAGTACAGATTTGACAGTGTAACTGTCCTACAGTACAGGATTAGACAGTGTAATTTTCTCACAATATGGTTTTGACTGTGTTTATTGCCCCACAGTATGGATTAGACAGTGTAACAGTTGTACAGTATCGATTAGACAGTGTAACTGTCCTACAGTATGGATTAGACAGAGTAACTGTCCTACAGTATGGATTAGACAGTGTAACTGTCCTAGAGTATGGATTAGACTGTGTTTATGGCCCCACAGTATGGATTAGACAGTGTAACTGCCCTACAGTATGGATTAGACAGTGTAACAGTTGTACAGTATCGATTAGACAGTGTAACTGTCCTACAGTATGGATTAGACAGTGTAACTGTCCCACAGTATGGATTAGACAGTGTAGCTGTCCTACGGTATTGATTAGACAGTGTAACTGTCCTACAGTATGGATTAGACAGTGTAACTGTCCTACAGTATGGAGTAGACAGAGTAACTGTTGTACAGTATCGATTAGACTTTGTAACTGTCCCACAGTATGGATTACACAGTGTAACTGTCGTACAGTATGGATTAGACAGTGTAACTGTCCCACAGTATGGATTAGACAGTGTAACTGTCCCACAGTATGGATTAGACAGTGTAACTATCCCACAGTATGGATTACACAGTGTAACTGTCGTACAGTATGGATTAGACAGTGTAACTGTCCCACATTATGGATTAGACAGTGTAACTGTCCCACAGTATGGATTAGACAGTGTAACTGTCCCACATTATGGATTAGACAGTGTAACTGTCCCACAGTATGGATTAGACAGTGGAACTGTCCTATGGTATTGATTAGACAGTGTAACTGCCCCACAGTATGGAGTAGACAGAGTAACTGTCCCACAGTATGGAGTAGACAGAGTAACTGTCCCACAGTATGGATTAGACAGTGTAACTGCCCCACAGTATGGATTAGACAGTGTAACTGTCCTGCGGTATTGATTAGACAGTGTAACTGTCCTATAGTGTGGGTTACACAGTGTATCTGCCCAATAGAATATTTTACACAGTGTAACTGGCCTATAGTACAGATTTGACAGTGTAACTGTTCCACAGTATGGATTTGACAGTGTAACTGTCCCACAGTATGGATTATACTGTCTAACTGTCCTACAGTGTGGATTAGACAGTGTAACTGTCCCACAGTATGGATTAGACAGTGTAACTATCCTACAGTGTGGATTAGACAGTGTAACTGTCCCACAGTATGGATTAGACAGTGTAACTGTCCCACAGTATGGATTAGACAGTGTAACTCTCCTACAGTATGGATTAGACAGTGTAACTCCTACAGTATGGATTGGACAGGGATTCGCGCCCCCCCGGGGATTCTCCGACCGGCAGGGGGTCGGACCATCCCGGCCGGGGAGTCCACACCGAGTTGAGATAAAGTACAAAGGGCTGGATTCTCCGTCGCCTGATGCCGTAATTGGGAAATGCGTTTGGCGGAGAACCAGTTTTGCCGTCAGAATCATGGCGGATGCCGGTTTCTCACCATATCGCAATTCTCCGGGCAGTGCGTTTCTCTCCCCACGCACCGTAAACACCGTTTGCATATCATTATCGGGTCTGAGTCGGTATTCTCCGGGGCTTCCGCGATTCTCCGCCTGCATAGGGGTGGGTTTCCCATGATGGGGTTCACTTGTGCTTTTAAAAATCGGGAAACGGTGACCGTGACTGCTGAGGGAGAGAGAGGGTACAGAAAGTGTACAACACCACCATAGTTTGCTGACTGTCGTGCCGCTTGCCTGGGGGGGGGGGGCTTCTGCCAGGGCTGGGGGAAGTTGCGGGGGGGGGGGGGGGGGGGGGAGGGGCCAGGCAGGGGGTGGGCTGTGGGTTCGGGGTGGACAGGCACGGCAAATGCAGCTGTGCAGCTGCGGACACCACTGACTGCCCACTGTGATCTTAGGGCCACAGGTTGTATGGATCTCCCCACAAGGAAACCAACCCTCCCCTTCCCGCTCCGTGCCCTCTGGCCCGAGTTGATCCATCAGCGGGATGGGCATGCTCCTGCGCAACCGGTACCATCTTGTTGGCTCGGATGAGCGTGTGCGGGGCTTGTAATGCGTATGTGCGGCTGCAGCTTGTCAGCCTCCCGAGTGTCAATCACGGACCCGGCGAATCCCGCAACATTTCTCGTTGGGATGGAATGTGTTCCGCCTGGCGCCGGTTCTAGCCCCTTAGCGATCGCTGAATCGGTCCAGGTGCGGTCCTGCCCCAGTGTCAACACTTTGTCCCAGGAACGGAGAATCCTGCCGAAAGTATTTATTTCCAGCACGATACATACTCGGCCCGGTAGATCCCTATGGTGTTCCTGTGTGGTTAGTGCCTTACTGCCTGATCTTTTATCCAGAGGTCAATAGAGATCGCCTGCCCCTCGTGGGGGAGCTCAAGGGCGACAGGGAAGATAATCATTCACACACCATGGGCCCTTGTGGGCCATTACACTTCTCTTTGAAGGAAATATCTCTCTACCCGACAGCAGTTGGTGGAAAGCTCAAAATGCCAGAGGTCTTTTGGTGAAGCACTTCAATGTCCCCCTTCCAGCTCCACAAAAATATTCTACCCCACTGTCGCTGCCCCTTTCCACACAGTCCGCCGGTTATGTTTCAGACTGTGACGTATCTCAATCACACTGTACCCGATCCAATATACAGCAAACTTCAACATCAATTATCCAACAAATAACCTGTCATTTAGTTTTTTACCCGGATGTCTGCAATAATGTTTTTTTCTTCCGATTGAGAACTGTAACTGCAAGAATCGTCATTTGTTCCCAAACCACTGTTAGTGTTTGTTTAAATCTCGCCTCGAGCTCCCACTGGAGCAGACGTTAATCAGCCTCACTGTTAGCTGAGGAGAGCTAGTACTGTTGTTTGCTTCTCCAGTCCCTGTTATCATCAGCATCTACCAGTTTATTGGGTAGCCACGGGTGAACGCCAAGGCCCGTTTGGGTGGTGAGCAATGAATGACGGGCAGGGATTTTCAGATGTCATGTCAGAGGTTCAGGAAGGGAGGGTGACTCCGAGTCCGGAGATGGCAATATTTGGAGTGTCGGAAGCTCCGGGAGCCTATTGGGGAAAGAGGCCAACATTTTGGCCTTTGCCTGCCTGGTGGCCCGCAGACGGATTTTGCTGGGATAGTGGGACTCAGAGCCTCCAAATTCGGGGGTGTGGGTCAGTGACATGACAGAGTCTCTGAGGCTAGAGAAGATTAAGTTTGCCTTCAGGGGTTCATTTCGCTCGGAGGTGGCAGCCGTTCATTGACTTCTTCAAGGAACATTGACCATCAGCAGGGCGGGGGGTGGGGGTGTGGGGGGGTGGAGGGGGAATGGGGGGGGTGGAGGCATGGAAGTGAAAAATAAGGGCAGGGAATCTAATATACCGGTGTTTTGTGCGTGTTGGATTGCTCTGTTGTTGAGAATGTCAAAATAATAATAATAATAATCGCTTATTGTCACGAGTAGGCTTCAATGAAGTTACTGTGAAAAGCCCCGAGTCGGCACATTCCGGCGCCTGCTCGGGGAGGCCGGTACGGGAATCGAACCGTGCTGCTGCTGGCCTTGTCCTGCAATACAAGCCAGCTGTCTAGCCCACTGTGCTAAACCAGCCCCTCATGCCTCAATAAAATGTTTTCCAAAAAACAAAAGACTTTACAGAACGATGGAGTTGGTGCCCAGTGAGCCCCACGCCAGAGTGCCCCAAATATTAATCGCGGTTTTCCATTCACTGAGCGTCAATTTGCGGACGACATCACTGAGTCGGGGGACATCCTTTCACCCCCCCACCTCCCCCCCCCCCCCCCCCACCTCCCCCCCCCCCCCCCCCCCCCCCCCCCCCCCCCCCCCCCCGCTCGAAACGTCTCTTAATTGGTCTGGGCATGCAGTCGGCTGGTGAGCACTAACAACCCGTCAAATCTTTCGGATCCTCCTAATTACGAGATCCTTAATGGGAAGAAGTCGGGCCTTCGAATACATGGGCGGTCAGGGCAGGACAAACCTTCTGGTGTTTGGGGGCCCCCCAACAGATGGCACAGGGACAAAGGTGACTTTCTCTCATCCTCCCTCTTTTTATGCGAATGTAAGTTTACGACAGTTGGGTTCTGACATTCCCTATTCAACGAATGGAAGGAGGAATGTGTGAATGCAGCTTTTAATTAGGCGGGGACCCCTATGGGGTCAGCTGACTGGTCATTATGTTTGCTTATAGTGGCCTCTTGTTTTAATAGTAGAAAGGAAAGCATCTCTTTGTCTCCGATGCCCTGTCCCTTTCCCCCTGCAGTTTTGCGCGATGGGAGATTAAGTCTTGGCGAGCGGATAGAAGAGTGAGACTGAGGGGAGACAGTTTAATTAGGTATTCCGAGTCATTTCTCCAAAGGGGTCGCCTCACCCTTGGATTAAAGCAGTCTGAACAATTCATTATCGAAAGCAAACAGCGACTTAACACTTGTTTGCACCACATTGAAGCATGACATGACGCCAACCTCGGTGTCACCAAACGTGTCTGCGTGTCACCATCGCTGCAGAGCTTGCTGTGTCAGAATGTTTGGGGATACCATTGAGAAAATGACAAATAGACAACAACAGCCTGGGGCGGCGGAGGAGTGTGGCTCAGAGGTTCCACTCCAGCCTGTGCGTCAGGAAGCTGTGGATCCGTGCCCCACTCCAGGGACTTGCGGATAAGGTGGCGCTCCACCAGAGTTCAGGGGGAACGGCCATTTGGATGAGCTGGTAAACCGAGTTTTCACCTTCCCCACTCAGGTAAACTTAAAATCCAAAGAATCCTACAGTGCAGGAGGAGATCATTCAGACCATCGACCCTTCAAAAGAGCATGCTACCCAGGCCCATTCCCCGCCCCATCCCCGTAACCCCGCGTATCGATCACGGCCAATCCACCTAACCCCCACATTCTTGGACTGTGGGAGGAAACCGGAGCACCCGGAGGAAACCCACGCAGACCACAGGGGAGAACGGGCAGACTCCGCACAGACAGCGACCCAAGGCCAGAATCGAATCCGGATCCCTGGCGCTGTGAGGCAAGTGCTAATCACTGTGCCACCGTGCCACCCTGTTGACCCATTGCTCTATTAATTAATTAATAATATATAATAATCTTTATTGTCACAAGTCGGCTTACATTAACACTGCAGTCAAGTTATTATGAAAAGCCACATTCCGGCGCCTGTTCGGGTACACGGAGGGAGAATTCAGAATGTTCAAATTCACCTAACAAGCACGTCTTTCGGGACTTGTGGGAGGAAACCGGAGGAGCAGACAGGAGGAGAACGCGCAGGCTCCGCACAGACAGTGACCCAAGTTGGGAATCAAACCTGGGACCCTGGCGCTGTGAAGCAACAGTGCTAACCACTGTGCTACAATGCCACCATTGCAATTTCAAGAAAAGCAAGAGAGTTCTCCCCAAAGTCCTGGTAGATATTTATCCCTCGACCAATAACACTTGAAGAACATTGTGGGAGCTTTCTATATGCAAACTGACCTCCATGTCCCATGTATTACAGCAGTGGCTCCTCTTCAAAGGTAGCTTGTTAGCTGTAAAGTGTTGTGGGCTGTCCTGAGGTTGGATGAAGTGCTGTATAAATGCTGACTCTTTCTTTATAACAGCGGCTCAGAGGGTGTCAAAGAGGGGCTCCCGCAGGACCACCTGTTCATAGAGGGTACAGGCAAGTGTCTGCGGATGCTGGAATCTGAAACAAAAACAGCATCTGTGGAAAGAGAAGGGAGCTAACGTTTCGAGGCTGGATGACTCTGTTTAAAGCCCGAGAGAACTGGAAATAGAGTCAGTGGGGGGCGGGGGCGGACATGGAGCAATGGGGCAGGATTGAGGGCCAGGGATAGTTGGTGATTGGCAAAGATGTCATTGGCAGAAAGATAAAGGGAATGCAAATGGGGGTGATGATGGCTAAGAAAGGGTGCTGACAGAGTCACATTGTGACATCAGAATGGTAGAACGGAGGTAACACCTCAGGTGAGGGGCGAGGTTGAGAAGGCAGGGCCTTCATGAATATTCCCAGCTGGTACGGGAAGTGAACCCACACTGCTTTCCTTGTTTCTGCATCATAGAACATAGAACATAGAACATTACAGCGCAGTACAGGCCCTTCGGCCCTCAATGTTGCACCGACCTGTTAAACCCCTCTAAAGTCCCTCTACACTATTCCCTTATCGTCCATATGCCTATCCAATGACCATTTGAATGCGTTTAGTGTTGGCGAGTCCACTACTGTTGCAGGCAGGGCATTCCACGCCCTTACTACTCTCTGAGTAAAGAACCTACCTCTGACATCTGTCCTATATCTATCTCCCCTCAATTTAAAGCTATGTCCCCTCGTGCTGGACATCACCATCCGAGGAAAAAGGCTCTCACCGTCCACCCTATTTAATCCTCTGATCATTTTGTATGCCTCAATTAAGCCCCCTCTTAACCTTCTTCTCTCTAACGAAAACAGCCTCAAGTCCTTCAGCCTTTCCTCATATGATCTTCCCTCCATACCAGGCAACATTCTTGTAAATCTCCTCTGTACCCTTTCCAATGCTTCCACATCCTTCCTATAATGTGGCGACCAGAACTGCACGCAATACTCCAAATGCGGCCGCACCAGAGTTTTGTAAACTGCAACATGACCTCATGGCTCCGAAACTCAATTCCTCTACCAATAAAAGCTAACACACCGTACGCCTTCTTAACAACCCTCTCAACCTGGGTGGCAACTTTCAGGGATCTATGGACATGGACACTGAGATCTCTCTGCTCGTCCACACTACCATGAATCTTACAATTAGCCCAGTACTCTGCCTTCCTGTTATTCCTTCCAAAATGAATCACCTCACACTTTTCTGCATTAAACTCAATTTGCCACCTGTCAGCCCAGCTCTGCAGCTTATCTATGTCCCTCTGTAACTTGTAACATCCTTCTGCACGTCCACAACTCCACCCACTTTAGTGTCATCTGCAAATTTACTCACCCATCCTTCTACGCCCTCCTCCAGGTCATTTATAAAAATGACAAACAGCAACGGCCCCAAAACAGATCCTTGTGGCACACCACTAGTAACTGGACACCAGTCAGAGCATTTCCCATCTACCACCACTCTTTGTCTTCTATCAGCTAGCCAATTTCTGATCCAAACTGCTAAATCACCCTCAATCCCCAGCCTCTGTATTTTCTGCAATAGCCTACCGTGGGGAACCTTATCAAACGCTTTACTGAAATCCAAATACACCACATCAACTGCTTTACCCTCATCCACCTGTTTGGTCACCTTCTCGAAGAACTCAATGAGGTTTGTGAGGCACGACCTACCCTTCACAAAACCATGTTGACTATCTCTAATCAAATTATTCCTTTCCAGATGATTATACATCCTATCCCTTATAAACCTTTCCAAGACTTTTCCCACAACAGAAGTAAGGCTCACTGGTCTATAGTTACCAGGGTTATCTCTACTCCCCTTCTTGTACAAGGGGACAACATTTGCTATCCTCCAGTCCTCTGGCACTATTCCTGTAGACAAAGATGACTTAAAGATCAAAGCCAAAGGCTCAGCAATCTCCTCCCTAGCTTCCCAGAGAATCCTAGGATAAATCCCATCCGGCCCAGGGCACTTATCTATTTTCACACTTTCCAGAATTGCTAACACCTCCTCCTTATGAACCTCAAGCCCTTCTAGTCCAGTAGCCTGTATCTCAGTATTCTCCTCGACAACTTTGTCTTTTTCCTGTGTGAATACTGACAAAAAATACTCATTTAGCACCTCTCCTATCCCCTCGGACTCTACGCACAACTTCCCACTACTGTCCTTGACTGGCCCTACTCTTACCTTAGTCATTCTTTTTTTCCTGACATACCTATAGAAAGCTTTAGGGTTATCCTTGATCCTACCAGCCAAAGACTTCTCATGTCCTCGCTTGGCTCTTCTTAGCTCTCGCTTTAGAGCCTTCCTAGCTAACTTGTAACTCTCAAGCGACCCAACTGAACCATCACGTCTCATCTTCACATAAGCCTCCTTCTTCCTCTTGACAAGTGATTCAACTGCTTTAGTAACACCATGGTTCCCTCACTCGACCACTTCCTCCCTGCCTAACAGGTACATACTTATCAAGGACACGCAATAGCTGTTCCTTGAACATGCTCCACATTTCCATTGTATCCATCCCCTGCAGTTTTCCTCTCCAGGCGATGCATCCTAAGTCTTGCCTCATCGCATCATAATTGCCTTTCCCCCAGATATAACTCTTGCCCTGCAGTATATACTTATCCCTTTCCATCGCTAAAGTAAACGTAATCGAATTGTGGTCACTATCACCAAAATGCTCACCTACCTCCAAATCTAACACCTGTCCTGGTTCATTACCCAGTACCAAATCCAATACGGCCTCGCCTCTTGTTGGTCTATCTACATACTGCATCAGGAAACCCTCCTGCACACATTGGACAAAAACGGATCCATCTAAAGTACTCAAACTATAGTGTTTCCAATCAATATTTGGATAGTTAAAGTCCCCCATAACAACTACCCTGTTATTTTCGCTCCTATCCAGAATCATCTTTGCAATCCTTTCCTCTACATCTCTGGAACTTTTCAGAGGCCTATAGAAAACCCCTAACAGGGTGACCTCTCCTTTCCTGTTTCTTAACTCAGCCCATACTACCTCAGTATTTGAGTCCTCATCAAATGTCCTCTCAGCCACCGTAATACTGTCCTTGACTAACAATGTCACCCCTCCCCCTCTCTTACCACCTTCCCTGAGCTTACTGAAATATCTAAACGCCGGCACCTGCAACAACCATTCCTCGCCCTGCTCTATCCATGTCTCCGAAATGGCCACAACATCAAAGTCCCAGGTACTAACCCATGCCGCAAGCTCACCGGATGCTCCTGGCATTGAAGTAGTCGCAATTTAGACCACCTTCCTTCCTGCCGGTACACTCCTGCAACTTTGAAACCTTACTCATGACCTCACTACTCTCAGCTCCTTGTGTACTGGAGCTACAATTCAGGTTCCCAATCCCCTGCTGAACTAGTTTAAACCCCCCTGAAAAGCATTAGCAAACCTCCCCCCAAGGATATTAGTACCCCTCTGGTCCAGGTGTAGACCATCCCGTTTGTAGAGGTCCCACCTACCCCAGAATAAGCCCCAATTGTCCAGGAATCTGAAACCCTCCCTCCTGCACCATACTTGCAGCCACGTGTTCAACTGCTCTCTCTCCCTATTCCTCGACTCGCTAGCACGTGGCACGGGCAACAACCCAGAGATAATACATCTGTTTGTTCTAGCTCTAAGTTTCCACCCTAGCTCCCTGAATTCCTGCCTTACATCCCTATCCCTTTTCCTACCTATGTCGTTTGTACCTATGTGGACCACGACTTGGGGCTGCTCCCCCTCCCCCTTAAGGACCTGTAAAACACGATCTGAGACATCGCTGACCCTGGCACCTGGGAGGCAACACACCAATCGCGAGTCTCTCCCGTTCCCACAGAATCTCCTATCTATCCCCCTAACTATGGAGTCTCCAATGACTAATGTTCTACTCCTTTCCCCCCTTCCCTTCTGAGCAACAGGGACAGACTCTGTGCCAAAGACCAGTACCCCATGGCTGACCCCTGGTATGTCCCCCCCCCCCAACAGTATCCAAAGCGGTATACCTGTTACTAAGGGGAACGACCACAGGGGATCCCTGTACTGACTGCTTACCCCCAGCCCCTCTCACCGTCACCCATCTATCTTTATTCTTTGGCGTAACTACCTCCCTGAAGCTTCTATCTGTGACCCCCTCTGCCTCCCGAATGATCCGAAGTTCATCCAGCTCCAGCTCCAGTTCCCTAACACGATTTTTGAGGAGCTGGAGTTGGGTCCACTTCCCACAGATGGAATCAGCAGGGACACTGACGGCATCCCTCACCTCAAACATTCTGCAGGAGGAGCATTGTACTGCCTTCCCTGACAGCACCTCTAGATTTAAAAAAACAAGAAAAAGAAAAAGAAAGGAAGAGCTTACCTGATATTCCCTCAAACCCTTAGGTTAGAGGAGGTGGAAGGGTGGGGGACACTGCAAGTGTAGTGTCTCGGGTTTAGCAACCACCCGACTTGTTACAAGCACTCACCTTCCCGACAGGCCCCTGCTCCCGCCAAAAATCCGGAGGCCGCTCCCGCTGGAAGGTAAGCAGATTTAAAGGCACTCACTCACCTTCCCAACAGGCCCCTGCTCCCACCGAGAATCCGGAGCCTGCTCCCGCTGAAAGGCAAGCAAATTTAAAGGCACTCACCTTCACGACAGGCCCCTGCTCCCGCTTCCCAATGACCATGGGTTTTTTTTTGGTTAGAGGAGGAGGTAGGGGGGGAAACACTGAGGAAGTGTTTCGGGTTTAACTGTCACTTGACAACAGCCCCTCCACAAACCACCTTCAAATTAGGCTGACCGCACTGCACGTTTGCAAATTTCCCCGGAACAGCCAATCAGTAGCTCTGCTCTGCTGCCCTCTGCTGGATGCTTGCCTTCACTCGAACTCCTCGGGTCTCTTTCGCAGGTACACCTTCAAATTAGGCTGACCGCACTGCACGTTTGCAAATTTCCCCGGAACAGCCAATCAGTAGCTCTGCTCTGCTGCCCTCTGCTGGATCAGGAACCAGCTGTCCAGCCCACTGAGCTAAACCAGCCCCCAGCCGTTGCAGCATCCTTTAGGTCGAGCCCCAACATAATTCCAACTTCCAGCGCCAACTCCGAACCTGCACAGCCAGCAGCAGGGTTCCTGTGCCTGGGCCTTTAACATTTACCCGGACATATCAAATATGCTACCTCCTTCTGTCAGTGAGGCACCCTCATAACTACTGTTCCCATTGCTGCGTGCCTTAGCTCTGGAGCAGAGTTTAAACTGTGCCTCTGGGAAGGCACGCTATTAACTTAGCCAAGCTTAGCTGAGATAATAAGGGTGACTGAAGGTGTTTTGGATAAAGAATAACAGGGACTGGAAATGAATTATACAGATAATAACAAAGATTGTAAGCATGTTATCCAAAGAGATTGGCAATGTGTTATACTTAAGTCAATGTACAAATAAATAATTAGCTTCCCTCCCGCTCCAGTTTAACACCATAAATTAATACACAAGCAAGTTCTTCACTATTTGACTCTGAATTACCAAATCAGGACAGAATTAATCCTTCTTTCTCAAATTGATTCTGGGGCCACTCAGCGAATCAAATCAATCAGCTTTAGTCTCAGCAAATTATTGACTAACTCAAATGCATAAAGTAAACCTGGTCCAGAATCACAATGAATTATCAGACTTTGCTGAATACTTTCGATCCCGCCGCCTGTCTTCCCCGGCTTTCCACCGCCTATTGTAGCTGATTGTGGACATTTGCCCTCCCGTTGCTACCTCCAGATCGCCAAGGCGACCAGCTTTCTAGATTGAACCCCGCCTCTAGGCAGCACGGTAGCATGGTGGTTAGCGTAAATGCTTCACAGCTCCAGGGTTCCAGGGTCCCAGGTTCGGTTCCCGGCTGGGTCACTGTCTGTGCGGAGTCTGCACGTCCTCCCCGTCTAGTGCGTGGGTTTCCTCCGGGTGCTCCGGTTTCCTCCCACAGTCCAAAGATGTGCGGGTTAGGTGGATTGGCCAGGCTAAATTGCCCGTAGTGTCCTAAAAAGTAAGGTTAAGGGGGGGGTTGTTGGGTTACGGGTATAGGGTGGATACGTGGGTTTGAGTGGGGTGATCATTGCTCGGCACAACATCGAGGGCCGAAGGGCCTGTTCTGTGCTGTACTGTTCTATGTTCTATGTTCTTCGCTATCCTTCAGCAATCCCTCCTCTCTACTTACCCTTTGCGCTCATTTTAACCGGCTCGTAAAGTACCATTTCACCTCGACTCCAGACTGCTTCGTCCTTACTTCTGAGATCGCCCACTGTCAGACCAGACCTCAGTCCATCTCTAAGTGCCCAGGTGCTGACCTTAAGTTGGCATTCAACACTCAAGGTGGTGACACAGTCTTGGAGACCAAATCTATACCGTGCGGTCATGCAGCCTCTATCAGTTTGGGATTCCTTTGATGCTTTGGAAACAATAATGATGATACCGTTTCATAGAATCATAGCATTTACAGTGCAGCCCATCGATTCTACACCATCCCTTGGCAAGAACACCCTACTTAAACCCACACCTCCACCTGGCAACTATTGCTGTCCCCCCAGCCCGTTCAGATGCCAAACCGGTTTTATAATCTCCTCGCACTAAACAATCAGCTTTTAATAACAATAGAGTGCTTCCTGTGATGCTTCACTTTGCAAGACACTGCAATAAGTGCTGCCTGAATAATGCTGTCTCCCAATTTACAGCATCCTTTTTTGCAATAATAAATATAGCCTCAAAATGATCATTGGCGATATCGGTGGACAAATGCATGACATAGAATCATAAAATCCCGACAGTGCGGAAGGAGGCCACTCGGTCCATCGGGTTTACACCGACCCTGCGAAAGAGAGATCTACCCATGTCCACTCCCCCCCTCCGCCGCGCCCTATCCACTAATTCAGCAGGGGGATGGGAACCTAAATTGTAGTCCCAGTGTACAGGATGTTGAGAGTAGTGAGGTCAGGGATAGGGTTAAAAGTTCGAAAGAGGGCATCGGCAAGCAAGACGCTGGTTTGAAGTGTGTCTACTTCAACGCCAGGAGCATCCGGAATAAGGTGGGTGAGCTTGCAGCATGGGTTGGTACCTGGGATCTCGATGTTGTGGCGATTTCGGAGACATGGGTAGAGCAGGGACAGGAATGGTTGTTGCAGGTTCCAGGATTTAGATGTTTCTGGAAGAACAGAGAAGATGGTAAAAGAGGGGGGGTGTGGCATTGTTAATCAAGGAAAGTATTACGGCGGTAGAAAGGACGTTTGAGGACTCGTCTACTGAGGTACTATGGGCCGAGGTTAGGAACAGGAGAGGAGAGGTCACCCTGTTGGGAGTTGTCTATAGACCTCTGAATAGTTCCAGAGATGTAGAGGAAAGGATTGCAAAGATGATTCTCGACAGGAGCGAGAGTAACAGGGTAGTTGTTATGGGGGACTTTAACTTTCCAAATATTGACTGGAAATACTATAGTTCGAGTACTATAGATGGGTCAGTTTTTGTGCAGTGTGTGCAGGAGGGTTTTCTAACACAGTATGTAGACAGGCCAACAAGGGGCGAGGCCACATTGGATTTGGTACTGGGTAATGAACCCGGCCAGGTGTTAGATTTAGATGTAGGTGAGCACTTTGGTGATAGTGATCACAACTCGGTTATGTTTACTTTAGCAATGGGCAGGGATAGGTATATACCACAAGGCAAGAATTATAGCTGGGGGAAAGGCAATTATGATGCTATTCGGCAAGATTTAGGATGTATAGGATGGGGAAGGAAACTGCAGGGGATGGGTACAATCGAAATGTGGAGCTTTTTCAAGGAACAGCTACTGCGTGTCCTTGATAAGTATGTACCTGTCAGGCAGGGAGGAAGTTGTCGAGCAAGGGAACCGTGGTTTACTAAGGACGTTGAAGCACTTGTCAAGAGGGAGAAGAAGGCTTATGTTAGGATGAGACATGAAGGCTCAGTTAGGGCACTTGAGAGTTGCAAGTTAGCCAGGAAGGACCTAAAGGGAGAGTTAAGAAGAGCGAGGAGAGGACACGAAAAGTCGTTGGCGGATAGGATCAAGGAAAACCCTAAGGCTTTCTATAGGTATATCAGGAACAAAAGAATGCACTATCAAGTGAGGTGGTTGAGGCATATATGTTAGCGACCTTTTAGACTGAAACTGTAGGTCAATTAGCATATTGATGGCCCATCTCCGGGAACAAAGGAATAACATTCAAGTAACCAATACTATTGCAGACATCCGGTGCCAGAAAAGACACAAACAAAGCAAGGCCAACGGCTACCAAAGACACGCCCAGCCATCAGGGCACCCACCCCTTTATTGGTCGAGATCGATACCGATGATCAAGGTGTGGGTCCAATTAATTGGGGCCAAGTTCAAGGCCCGCCCAAAAGCACGCAAAGCCCCCTTCAGGTATAAGAAGCCCTCGAGAGAGAATCGCTCTCTTGGACCCGGCTCTCGAAGTGGAGTGGCCCGTCCACCAGCTGCAAGTAAGTCCAACGTCAATGCTCGCCATCAGACGGACGACCTTAGCTGTTCTCCTGTTACACCTTCGCACCCAACAGCTTCAAATCCGAACAACGGCCATTGTTCCTCTGACTGAGTGGGCACCCGAAGTTAAGTGTAGGCGTTAGCGTTAGAGATAGTTTAGTTTATGGTATTTTGTGCATGAGTAGATATTACTGTGTGTGTAAATAAATAGTATTGACTTTGAACTAACTAACTGGTGCATTGGTTCTTTGATCAGTATTCGGGTTTGAACCTTGTGGCGGTATCGAGAGATACATAGAACAGTACAGCACAGAACAGGCCCTTCGGCCCTCGATGTTGTGCCGAGCAATGATCACCCTACTTAAACCCACGTAACCCGTATACCCGTAACCCAACAATCCCCCCATTAACCTTACACTACGGGCAATTTAGCATGGCCAATCCACCTAACCCGCACATCTTTGGACTGTGGGAGGAAACCGGAGCACCCGGAGGAAACCCACGCACACACGGGGAGGACGTGCAGACTCCACACAGACAGTGACCCAGCCGGGAATCGAACCTGGGACCACTGGAGCTGTGAAGCATTGATGCTAACCACCATGCTACCGTGAGGCCCTGTACAATACCTATACCTGGCGACTCTAGAGCAAGCGTAATCAGGATTAAGAAAGGCAACCATATTGACTGCCAGATTTAGAACCAGATAAACAGAGCAACAGAAGGAAACCGGAGCACCCAGAGGAAACCCATGCAGACCTGGGGAGAATGTGTCAGAAAACCTCTTGACCACAAAACGACACCAGAATTCCAAACAGCCCTTGGCCAGAATGATGGTCATTTACAACATCGACATTTATAGTGCTCCGAAAGCTAGTGATTTGAATCACACTTGTTGGACTTTAACCTGGTGTTGTAAGACTTCTTACTGTGCTCACCCCAGTCCAACGCCGGCATCTCCACATCTTAAAAGTGGCAGCATGGGTGAAAATGGTGGCAAAGAAAGCATATAGATAGCATGCTTGCCTTCATCGGACGGGGCATTGAGTATAAAAGTTGCAAATTATGTTCCAATTATATAGAATGTTGGTTAGGCCACATTTGGAATACTGTGTCCAATTCTGGTCACCGCACGTGGAGGCTTTGGGGAGAGTATGGAAAAGGTTTACCAGGATGTTGTCTGGTGTGGAGGGTACTGTATTACCGATGAGGAGAGATTGAATAAACTGGGATTGTTCTCCCTTGAGAGACGGAGGCTGAGTGGCGCCTGGTAGAAGTTTATAAAATTATTAGGGGTATAGAGAGGGTGAACAGTTGGAGGCTTTTTCCCAGGGCGGAAATGACAATTACAAGGGGGCACAAGTTCAAGGTGAGGGGGGATAGGTTCAGTGGAGATGTGCGGGGGAAGTTTTTTACAGAGAGGCTGGTGGTGGCCTGGAATGCGCTGCCAAGTGAGGTGGTTGAGGCAGATACGTTAGCGATCTTTAAGACTTATCTGGATAGGCACATGAACAGACGGGGTGTAGAAGGATACAGGCGGTTGGTCTACATAGCACACGTGATTGCACGGCCTTGGAGGGCCGAATGGCCTGTACTTGTTCTTTATCACCCTTTTGATGACTATGCATTATTTTGCAAACAGCTGACCACATTTGTAAAATGCAGAATGAAAATATCTCTGTCTTTGTTCCATATCCTTAGATCCATGACAAGTACCCGGCTAAAATATTATGCCAATAGAACACGGTGATGTCTTCCAAAACTATGTGCAGAGTTCAGACTCCTCAATAATGAAGCACGGTAGCATGGTGGATAGCACAATTGCTTCACAGCTCCAGGGTCCCAGGTTCGGTTCCCGGCTGGGCCACTGTCTGTGCGGAGTCTGCACGTCCTCCCCGTGTGTGCGTGGGTTTCCTCCGGGTGCTCCGGTTTCCTCCCACAGTCCAAGGATGTGCGGGTTAGGTGGATTGGCCATGCTAAATTGCCCGTAGTGTCCTAAAAAAGTAAGGTTGGGGGGGGGGGGTTGTTGGGTTACGGGTATAGGGTGGATACGTGGGTTTGAGTAGGGTGATCATTGCTCGGCACAACATCGAGGGCCGAAGGGCCTGTTCTGTGCTGTACTGTTCTATGTTCTATGTTCTATGAAATGAAATGAAAATCGCTTATTGTCACAAGTAGGCTTCAAATGAAGTTACTGTGAAAAGCCCCTAGTCGCCACATTCCGGCGCCTGTTCGGGGAGGCTGTTACGGGAATTGAGCCGTGCTGCTGGCCTGCGCTGGTCTGCTTTCAAAGCCAGCGATTTAGCCCTGTGCTAAACAGCCCTTATCTCTTCGATTGGACTTGTATACAATTCATCGAACGCACCTGCATCTTTTAACAGAGTTTTAAACCTCGAGAGATAGGGAAATAAAACTGTCTCACGGTTATCTTTAGAATATTTCCATGAATTTAAGGAAAATGCAGAATGTCCTGAAGGAGGGGTATGGTAATAAGCCTGAATTCTGCCTGGAGACATGCCCAGGTGAACTGGTTGCCATGGGGCCAGCGGTCCAGGTCAAAACCCACAGAAGCTCAAGCGCCAGTTTTAATGCCTTGAGACAAAATGAAGGGCAGTGGGTCTTGCTGGACATTGACTCTCAAACTCAGATAACCTTCGAGAGCTGGAGAGATGGAACTAAGGAGGAGCCAGAGGATGTCTTGCTGCCGGAAGTGCTGGAAGATGTTGTGAAGTGACTTTCAAAAGGACACTGTAAGATTCACCCCGGTGTGACAGGGAGAAGGGAGCCTGTTGAAACACTGGGAGGATTTGGACAATATCTACAAGGACGATATCCCACAAGAGTGTAATGTTTGATCATGGTGGAGAAACCTTTGCTGGTGGTAATTGGTTAATGGGAAAGGAACCTTCTATTCCAATTCTTTTTGCATACCTAGTGGTACAGTACGGCACACTCTAGGGCAGCACGGTAGCATAGTGGTTAGCACAGTTGCTTCACAGCTCCAGGGTCCCAGGTTCGATTCCCGGCTGGGTCACTGTCTGTGCAGAGTCTGCACGTCCTCCCCGTGTGTGCGTGGGTTTCCTCCGGGTGCTCCGGTTTCCTCCCACAGTCCAAAAGATGTGCGGGTTAGGTGGATTGGCCGTGATCAATTGCCCTGCGTGTCCAAAAAGGTTAAGCGGGGTTACCGGTGTAACGGGGATAGGGTGGAGGTGTTGACCTTGGGTAGGGTGCTCTTTCCAAGGGCCGGTGCAGACCCGATGGGCCAAATGGCCTCCGTCTGCACTGTAAATTCTATGATTCTATGAATCTGTTTCCATAGCTAGTAATTCCTGGAACAGGTCGCTCTTCTGTCACCAGGAGCTTATAGCTTGAGGGACGTCACGCTACATCAAGCGTGGCACTTCAGTTTGGCTTTTCATAGAATTTACAGTGCAGAAGGAGGCCACTTGGCCCATCGAGACTGCAGCGGCTCCTGGAAAGAGCACCCTACCCAAGGTCAACACCTCCACCCTATCCCCATAACCCAACCCAACACTAAGGGCAATTTTGGACACTAAGAGCAATTTATCACGGCTAATCCACCTAACCCGCACATCTTTGGACTATGGGAGTAAACCAGAGCACCCGGAGGAAACCCACGCACACACGGGGAGGATGTGCAGACTCCGCACAGACAGTGACCCAAGCCGGGAATCGAACCTGGGACCCTGGAGCTGTGAAGCGATTGTGCTATCCACAATGCTGCCCTTTTGACAAGGTCACACATGGGAGACTGATCAAGAAGGGATCTTGGGGTGAATGTTCACTGATACCTGAAGGCAACAGGACAGGTAGATAGGATGGTTAAGAAGGCATATAGGATACTTGCATTGAATAGCCAAGGCACAGAATTTGGGAGCAGGGAGGTTATGATGGAGATGTATAAAACGCTCGTTGGGCCACAGCTAGAGCACTGTGTGCCGTACTGGTGACCATCCGAGAGGAAAGTTGTGGTTGCACTGGAGAGGGTGCAGAGGAGATTCACCAGGAAGTGGCCTGCGCTGGAGCCTTTCGGCTGTCAAGAGAGACTGGATTGGCTGGGTTTATTTTCCTTAGAGCAGAGAAGGACGTACTGGCGCTGGAGGGTGTGCAGAGGTGATTCACTAGGTTAATCCCAGAGCTGAAGGGGTTGGATTATGAGGAGAGGTTGAGTAGACTGGGACTGTACTCATTGGAATTTAGAAGGATGAGGGGGGATCTTATAGAAACATATAAAATTATGAAGGGAATAGATAGGATAGATGCGGGCAGGTTGTTTCCACTGGCGGGTGACAGCAGAACTAGGGGGCATAGCCTCAAAATAAGGGGAAGTAGATTTAGGACTGAGTTTAGGAGGAACTTCTTCACCCAAAGGGTTGTGAATCTATGGAATTCCTTGCCCAGTGAAGTAGTTGAGGCTCCTTCATTGCATGTTTTTAAGGTAAAGACAGATAGTTTTTTGAAGAATAAAGGGATTAAGGGTTATGGTGTTCGGGCCGGAAAGTGGAGCTGAGTCCACAAAAGATCAGCCATGATCTAATTGAATGGCGGAGCAGGCTCGAGGGGCCAGATGGCCTACTCCTGCTCCTAGTTCTTATGTTCTTATGTTCTTATGTTCTTAAGGCTGAGGGGGGACCTGATTGAGGTGTACAAAATTATTAGGAACATAGATAGGGTAGATAGGAGGGAACTTTTCCCCTCTGTAGAAGGGTCAATAAGCAGGCGGCATACATTTAAGGTAAGGGATAGATTAGAGGAAAAACCTTATCACCCAGGGGGTTGTTGCAATCTGGAACTCGCTGCCTGAAAGGATGGTAGAGACGAGAACCCACACATTTCAGAAGCATTTACTTCACTTCTGCAATCAGTCCTAACTGATGGACCCCCTTATCCTAGGTTCTAGATCCCCCAGCCAAGGGAAGCAACCTCCAAGCTCGTTCAGAATCTTGCATCCTTCAATCGTACATTGATGCTCTTTCAGTGAACAATAAAGGATTTATTTATAAGAATCTACAAGAGCAGCAGCATGTTTTCAGCTAGTTTGCATGTCAATAGCATGGCTCTGTTCTTTTGTAGAAATGGGAGTGGGCCATCAAACTGCCCAGATAACGATGATAGGTTCAAGTCTGCTTGTTTGAGGGACTGGGCAGAGCTGACATAGAGAGAGAGAGAGAGAAAGAATGCTGGTTTTAAACAGGTACAGGAGAAGGCTTTGGAAATCGATCGAGAGATATGAAAGTTGCAGATGGGAAGGTTTTGAAAACCGACAGACGTCATGAAAGTTGCCACCAAGGCACGATTTGGAAAAGGGTTCAGAACGGATGTCCCTAACAGAAGAAAAAATGCTTCCTAAATGCCTTTGTCTGCCAGTATAAGTGGCATGAGAGCTGCATGCACTGTAAAGTGCTGTTTAATGGGAACTAATGTGTTAAGGTCAAGAAACTAGCTGTAATCTGCTCTTGTCAGAGTTGAAGCTTAAAAGTTTAAATATTTTTAAATTTCTTTTAACAAAGTATGCTTATAAAGTTTTTTTAAATACCTGCATCTAGTTCTGGAATGTCTCTGTCTTAGAGAACTCTTCACCCTGGGGAGATTCCCCACTCTGAGTCCCAATTGGTCGCCCAGACCAGGTGACCCTGACTCTGCTGTGTCGCCCTTCAGGGGACAAGTAGGAACACCTCTCATTCTTCTAAAATCCTGACACCGTCGACCCATTGGGAAGAACTGAGTGGGGGATAAGACAGAACTGGGTTGGCAGCTTTGACTGGGATCAGGAGAGTCTCAACACCGGCTGAAGGGGAATGAAGAGAAGATGCGAGCGTCAACCGGGAGAGAAGAAGAGGGACAATGCGAGGGAGGCTGTATTTCTGTGCAAGCACATACGAGTGTGCGTGCTCTGTGTGAAGGAAAAATCAATTCAAATTTTTCAAATCTCAGTTAAAAAGCAGTAATCATAATAATCTTTAATTGTCACAAGTTACTGTGAAAAGCTCCGAGTCGCCACATTCCGGCGCCTGTTCGGATAAGCTGGTACTGGCCTTATTCTGCATCACAAACCAGCTGTCTAGCCCACTGAGCTAAACCAGCCCTACTTATACTGTGGCACCGGTATTATGGAGTTCCATTTCAAGGTATCCACGAGACCAGTTTGGACAGGTTTTTCTGGTAGCCATTTACTATTTCTTTGCGTGAGTATATTTGTGAGTGAATGTGTATATATAGATGTTGCCGTGTGACACTTACTCCAGTTTTCCTCTTCATTTGGAGGTTTATGGTGACGTGACGTGGAAATGAGGTAAATTTTCATTTCCGCTGGTTGATTGAGCAGGGTGATGGACACTCAGGGTGTGGTGGAATTAGATGACAACTACAATTGGCTTAACTGGGATGAAAATAGCGTGGATTCTTAAGAACATAAGGAGCAGGAGTCGGCCATTCAGCCCCTCGAACACACTCCGCCATTCAACGCGATGCTGGCTAATCTCCTCTCGGCCTCATCTCCACTTACCTACTCGTTCTCCATAACCCTTGTGGTAAACCACTGTTGCACCTATATTAGGTGATGTACGGTAGGACCTGTACTACAGACACGATGGTAGTCCCTGCCTGCTGGCTCCACCCAGTAGGCGGAGTATAAATATGTGTGTCCCCCATGCTGCAGCCATTTCGCCAGCTGCTGTGGGAGGTCACACACCTTAGAGCAATAAAGCCTCAGTTGTATCCAACCCTCGTCTTTGTGCAATTGATCGTCCATCAACCCTTCAACATTAAAAATCTGTCTATCTCCTCCTCAAATTTACTCAATGTCCCGCCATCCACCACACTCTGGGGTAATGAATTCCACAGATTCACGACCCTTTGAGAGAGGTAATTTCCCCTCATCTCTGTTTTAAATCTCCCCCTTATCCTAAAACTATGACCTCTCATTCCAGGTTACCCCACAAGAGGAAGCATCCGCTCCACGTCTACTGTGTCAATACCTTTTATCAGCTTATATACCTCAATTAGATCTCCTCTCAGTCTTCCAAATTCGAGAGAGACTATAGAATCACGACAGTGCATAAGGAGGCCACTTGGCCCATCGAGGCTTCACCAACCCCCCGCAAAAGCGCTCTACCTAGGTCCACTCCCCCACCCACCCTGCTCTATTCCCATAACTCCTAAACCTAACCTGTACATCCCTGAACACTAAGGGGCAATTTAGCATGGCCAATCCACCTAACCCGCACACTCTGGATTGTGGGAGGAATCCGGAACAATGCAGACACGAGGAGAATGTGCAAACTCCACACAGACAGTCACCCAAGGTTGGAATCGAACCCGGGTTCCTGGCACTGTGAGGCAGCATTGCTAACCACTGTGCCAGCATGCCACCACATATAGACCTAAACTGCTCAATCTCTCTTCATAAATAGGGAGGGAGGTAAAAGAGGAGGGGGAGTGGCACTGTTAATTAGGGAGCGCACCACAGCTGCAGAAAAGGAGGTAGCTGAGGAGGGTTTGTCGACTGAGTGAGTACGGGTGGAAGTCAGAAACAAGAAAGGAGCAGTCACTTTATTGGGAGTTTTCTGTAGACCCCCCAATAGCAGCAGAGAGATGGAGGAACAGATTGGGCGGCAGATCTTGGAAAAGTACAAAAGTAACAAAGATGTTGTCATGGGTGACTTCAACTTCCCTAATATTGACTGGAACCTCCTTAGTGCAAATGGTTTGGATGGAGCAGATTTTGTCAGGTGTGTACAGGAAGGATTCCTGACTCAATATGTAGATAGGCCGACGAGGGGGGAGGCCAAATTGGACTTGGTGCTCAGCAACGAACCAGGCCAGGTGTCAGATGTCTCGGTGGGAAAGCATTTCGGTGACAGTGACCACAACTCCTTGACCTTTACCATAGTCATGGAGCGGGATAGGAACACACAGTATGGGAAGGTATTTAATTGGGGGAGGGGAAATTATACTGCTATTAGACAGGAACTGAGGAGCTTAAAGTGGGAACAATTGTTCTTGGGGAAATGCACAACAGTAATGTGGGGATTGTTTAAGGAGCACTTACTGCAAGTGCTGAATTGTTTTGTCCCACTGAGACGAGGAAGAATGGTAAGGTGCAGGAGCCTTGGATGACAAGAGAAGTGGAGCTTCTAGTCAAGAGGAAGAAGGAAGCTTATGTAAGGTTGAGGAAGCAAGGATCTGACTCGGCTCTAGAGGGTTACAAGGTAGCCAGGAAGGAACTCAAAAAATGAGCTGAGGAGAGCTAGAAGAGGGCATGAAAAAGCCCTGGCGGGAAGGATTAGGGAAAACCCCAAGGTGTGATGTGAGAAATAAGAGCATAATCAGAGTGAGAGTAGGGCCGATCAGGGATAGTGGAGGAAAATTGTGCCTCGAGTCTGAGGAGTTGGGGGAGGCCCTAAATGAATACTTGGCTTCAGTATTCACTAAAGAGAGGGACCTTGTTGCCCATGAGAAAAGTGTGAACCATGTTAACAGACTCAAACAGGTTGATATTAAGAAGGAGGATGTGCTGGAAATTTTGAAAAGCATCAGGATAGATAAGTCCCCTGGACCTGACGGGATATACCCAAGGTTACTACGGGAAGCGAGGGAGGAGATTGCTGCCCGGTGGCTATGATCTTTACGTCCTCACTCTCCACTGGAGTTGTACCGGATGATTGGAGGGAGGTGAATGTTGTTCTGTTCAAGAAAGGGAATAGGGAAATCCCTGGGAATTACAGACCCATCAGTCTTAAAGTGGTGAGCAAAATATTGGAAAGGATTCTGAGAGATAGAATTTATGATTATTTAGAAAAACATAGTTTGATTAAAGATAGTCAGCATGGCTTTGTGAGGGGCAGGTCTTGCCTCATAAGTCTCATTGAATTCCTTGAGGATGTGACGAGACACATTGATAAACGTTGGGCAGTGGATGTGGTGTATATGGATTTCAGTAAGGCATTTGATAAGGTTCCCCATGGTAGGCTCATTCAGAAAGTTAGGGGGCATGCGATACAGGGAAATTTGGCTGTCTGGATACAGAATTGGCCGAAAGAAGACAGCGAGTGGTAGTGGATGGAAAGTATTCCGCCTGGAGGTTGGTGACCAATGGTGTACCGCAGGGATCTGTTCTGGGACCTCTGCTCTTTGTGGTTTTTATAAATGACTTGGATGAGGAAGTGTGGGTTAGTAAGTTTGCCGATGACATGAAGGTTGGTGGCGTTGTAGATAGTGTTGAGGGTTGTTGCAGGTTACAACAGGGCAGTGACAGGATGCAGAGCTGGGCTGAGAAGTGGCAGATGGAGTTCAACCTTGATAAATGTGAAGTGATTAATTTTGGAAGGTCAAATTTGAATGCTGAATACAGGGTTAAAGGCAGAATTCTTGGAAGTGTGGAGGAACAGAGGGATCTTGGGGTCCATGAACATAGATCCCTCAAAGTTGCCACCCCAGGTTGATAGGGTTGTTAAGAAGGCGTATGGTGTGTTGGCTTTCATTAACAGGGGGGATTGAGTTCAAGAGCTGCGAGGTTTTGCTGCAGCTTGATAAAACTCTAGTTAACCATACTTGGAATATTGTGTCCAGATCTGGTTGCCTCATTATAGGAAGGATGTGGATGCTTTGGAGAGGGTGCAGAGGAGATTTACCAGGATGCTGCCTGGACTGGAGGGCATGTCTTATGAAGAAAGGTTGAGGGAGCTAAGGCTTTTCTCTCTGGAGCGAAGAAGGCAGAGAGGTGACTTGATAGAGGTGTACAAGGTGATGAGAGGCATGGATAGAGTGGATAGCCAGAGTCTTTTCCCCAGGGTGGAAATGGCTGTCATGACGGGACATAATTTTAAGGTGATTGGAGGAAGGTATAGGGGAGATGTCAGAGGTAGGTTCTTTACAGAGAGTGATGGGTGTGTGGAATGCACTGCCAGGAGAGGTGGTGGAGTCAGACATTGAAGGAACGCTGTTGGACAGGCACATGGACAGAAGTAAATTGAAGGGGTGTAGGTTAGGTTGATCTTAGATTAGGATAAATGGTCGGCACAACATCGTGGGCTGAAGGGCCTGTACTGTGTTATACTGTTCTATGTTCTAAAACAAACCACTCATATCTGGAATCAATCGAATTAACCTCCTCTGAACTGCCTCTAATGCAACTACATAAGGGGATCAGGGGTTATGGGGAGAAGGCAGGAGAATGGGGATGAGAAAATATCAGCCATGCTTGAATGGCGGAGCAGACTCAATGGGCCGAGTGGCCTAATTCTGCTCCTATGTCTTATGGTCTAATGGTCTTATCCCTCCTCAAATAAGGGGACCAAAACTGCGCACAGTGCTCCAGGGGTGGTTGCACCAGTTGTAACAGCCCTTCCCTACTTTGCTCTTCTATTCCATTAGCAATGAATACCAAAATGCCATTTGCCTTCCTTATTACCTGCTGCACCTGCATACTAACTTTCTGCTCGAGGACACCCAGATCCCTCTGCACCAATGTACTTTGAAATTTCTCCCAATTAGATAATAGGTTGCCTGCATATTCCTCCAAACAAAATGGATAACCTTATACTTTTCCACGTTAAACTCCACCTGCCAAATTTTGGCCCACTCACCTGAACTACCTATAGCCATTTGTAAATTTCTTATTTCCTCATTGCAACTTACTATCCCAGCCATTTCTGTAACGCACGAGGTCTATCGTTGATAGACCGATAGCACACAGGTTCTTCAGCAGGTGCGTTCGGTAAGGGACAAGCGATCCGCTCTGTGGGGTTATTACCCAAGTGCTTCGGGTGAGGATCAGTCCCAATGAGACACCCGCCATAGACCGATTCAGACAGTTGCACATTACAATCGCAATGCAAATAATTGAAGATAATGGTGCAATTGATCAGCTCTCACTATCAAAATTCTTAACCCACCTAAAAGGAGCGACAGGGAAAACAAAACCTCCTGACCCAGAACTAGCATAATGTTTGTACAAGATTCCCTAGTTCCGACTGAGAATGAGGAAATGTTCATTTTGTCAGCTCAGATACTTTAAGTATTGGGTTTCGCCAGACATCCCTCAGAATCTCAGCCCATGCACTGACTGATGCCTGCAGTGACAGGCAGTTCAATTGGAGATGTCGCCGTTAACAATCTCCCCGCAAAGTCTACGACTTGAACTTCTGCTCCTGACCACTTGGAGGTCATAGTTCCACAGCCAGCATCAATCAGAGAGGAAGTGTTATTATGTACACAACAAAGTCCTGGAACTCGTAAACTCTGGAAGTTGTCAAGTGGGCATTTCGTGCAGCCCTGACTCCGTCCCTCCCGCTCTCTCTATGGCCCCCTACTGCTCTCTGCCCATGTCTGCAGCCACTTCACGGTTTGACTTCACAGCCTTCAAGTTCAACTGAGTTCCACCAACGTCGACCCCAGATTGAATCATGATGATGTGGCCAAAACGCACAAACCGACATGCTCACTCGCACATGCTCATTCCGGCACGCAGTCGCATACACACTCGCTCGCATGCACCTATTTAATTACACAGTCACACAATGGGCCGGCACAGTGATTAGCATCGCTGCCTCACAACGCCGAGGACCTGGGTTCGATTCTGGCCTCGGGTCTGTGCGGAGTCTGCACGTTCTCCCCCTGTCTGCGTGGGTTTCCTCCGGGTGCTCCGGTTTCCTTCCGCAGTCCAAAGATGAGCAGGTTAGATGAATTGGACATGCTAAAATTGTCCCTCAGTGTCCAAAAGTGTGCAAGTTAGATGGGTTTACAGGGATAAGGCTGGAGAGTGAGCCAAGGTAAGGTGCTCTTTCAGAGGGTCAGTGCAGACTTGATGGGTGGAATAGTCTCCTTCTGCGCTGTAAAGATTCTATGAACTTGTAGTTAGCATATCTTCATACACATATACTGTTGTTTTCACCCTTTGGGGAATAGTGGAAGGATTTCTGAGCTATCAGCCCATTGAACCATGTTGAACGCTCTTCCCTTGGTGGACAGGTCCAGGCATGGGACTCAAATCCATAGCTTCTAGTCCAGTGGTCGGGCCGTGACTCACTACGCCTTAAAGCCTCCTCAGTCACACGCACGTCCACAGCCTTGCTTACATGCTCGCAAGTATTTACAGACTCACGTTCACGCAGTCATACATACGCGTTCCCAAGCACAAATTCGCATTCATTTTTTTTCTTTTTTTTGACAAATTTCGAGTAGCCAATTCAGTTTTTCCCAGTTAAGGGGCAATTTAGCGTGGCCAATCCACCTACCCTGCATATCTTTTGGGCTGTGGGGGCAAAACCCACGCAGACACGGGGAGAATGTGGAAACTCCACACGGACAGTGGCCCAGAGCTGGGATCGAACCTGGGACCTCGGCGCCGTGAGGCAGCAGGGCTAACCCACTGCGCCACCGTGCTGCCCCTACAAATTCACATTCATGGACACACACACTTACAAATTCTCACATACATTCACAGTCACACACACACACCATGCATGCACGCTTACACAGTAACACGGAAACAAAATGGCATCAACAGAGCTAAGCAATCCCCCAACTCAAACAGCTCTGATTAGTTCTGCGACATCCTGTCGTGAATGGCGGTGGTCAATTAAACGAGCAGGTTCCATAAACATTCTTATAGAAACATAGAGTCGTAGAACTTACAGTGCCGAAGGAGGCCATTCAACCCATCGAGTCTGTACCAGAACTTGGAAATAGCACCCTACCCAAGCCCACACCATCACCCTATCCCTGTAACCCAATAACCCCTCCTAACCATTTTTGGACACTAAGGGCAATTTAGCATGGCCAATCCACCTAACCTGCACATCTTTGAACTGTCGGAGGAAACAGGAGCACCCGGAGGAAACCCACACAGACACGGGGAGAGCGTGCCGACTCCACACAAACTGGGATTTGAACCTGGGACCTTGGTGTTGTGAAGCCACAGTGCTAACCACTGTGCTGCCCCATTCATAGAACATAGAACATAGAACAGTACAGCACAGAACAGGCCCTTCGGCCCTCAATGTTGTGCCGAGCCATGATCACCCTACTCAAACCCACGTATCCACCCTATACCCGTAACCCAATAACCCCCCCATTAACCTTACTTTTATTAGGACACTACGGGCAATTTAGCATGGCCAATCCACCTAACCCGCACATCTTTGGACTGTGGGAGGAAACCGGAGCACCCGGAGGAAACCCACGCACACAGGGGAGGACATGCAGACTCCACACAGACAGTGACCCAGCCGGGAATCGAACCTGGGACCCTGGAGCTGTGAAGCATTTATGCTAACCACCATGCTACCCTGCTGCCCAAAAAATACACACCCATTCACAGAAGCACCCACACCGAGACTTTCCAGCCCCTTTTTGGCAGGTATTCCCATGCGGATGCAGCGTACCAATTCAATCCCCATTGACTTCAGTGGGACCGGAAGACCCAACCATTGGAGGGGCCGGCAAATCCCGTAGACTCACCCTCCGACCAACACACACTGACATACTCACCGGCGTATTCATCTGAAAGTTAATAACCTGGATCTCCAGGTCCAGAAGGCTGACACCAAATCAGCTGGCTTCACTCAGAGAGGCGCTCGAGCTGAAAACGAATGGCAAACAATCCTTCCTGTTGATCTAAGCAAGGGACCTCAACAAAACCATCTGCAGTACCTTGCGCAATCCTTTCAGAATAAAACGTAAAGAGATTCTCTTTAGCCTTCTTCATTTCCCTTCTGCCCAACACAAACATATTTCTGTCAGCTTGCACCTTTCAGAATAGCATCATGTGGCAATGCCGTTCTTCCAAAAGCATCCGCTGCTGACGGTGGAGGGGGGGGTGGAATGAGGAACAAGTGAATTCATGTCAACACGTGATGTAAATTCAAACGCTGTCGCATGGGCAGCTTGCAGAGTGGAGGTTTCTCGTGGGAGTTGAGCCCCTGTCCAAACTGTCGCTTCGCAGCTGGGAGCGGAAATCGCACCCTGACACAAGATCATGAGGGGTGAATAGGGAGCAGCTGTTCCCCTTCGTTGAAGGGTCAGTTATGAGGGGGGGTCAAGCAGGGCCGGCCCAAGGTACCGGCAACTCGGGCAGTCGCCCGGGGCGCCATGTGCTCGGGGGCGCCAGAGACTCGGGTCCCGCGCATGCGCAGTTGGGCCGGTGCCAACCAGCGCACGCGCGGTGGCCGCCCTCCCCCAGGGCGGCCCCCTCCGCCGCCCCCTCCGTCCGCCCCCGCCCCGCCCGTCTCGGCCCCCCCCCTCGGCCCCCGCCCCCTCCGCCGCCCCCTCCGTCCTCCCCCGCCCGTCTCGGCCCCCCCCCCTCGGCCCCCGCCCCCTCCGTCCACCG
The DNA here is from genome assembly GCF_902713615.1 of Scyliorhinus canicula. Taxonomy (NCBI): domain Eukaryota; kingdom Metazoa; phylum Chordata; class Chondrichthyes; order Carcharhiniformes; family Scyliorhinidae; genus Scyliorhinus; species Scyliorhinus canicula. Next base: position 27,223,520 of record NC_052167.1, read on the forward strand.
CCCCCTCCGTCCGCCGCCCCCTCCGTCCGCCCGTCTCGGCCCCCACCCCCCCCCGCGGCCCCGCCCCCGCCCCTCCTGCCTCGGCCCCTCCCCCCCCCGCCTCGGCCCCGCCCCACCCGCCTCGGCCCTCCCCCCCCGCCTCGGCCCTACCCCCCCGCCCCCGCCCCCCCCCACCCCCCCCCCCCCCCGGCCCCGCCCCCCCTCCCCCCCAGGGCGCTGAAGTTCAGCTTGCCCGGGGCGCCAGCAACCCTAGGGCCGGCGCTGGGGTCAAGATCAAAGTGAGGGGTGGAAGGTTTAGGGGGGGGTTTTGATCATCGATCATCAGCGGGATTCTCCCTTCTGGGGACTCCCCACGCCGGTGGGAGAACCGGCGCCAACCACTCCGGCGTCAACAGCGCCCGAAAGTGCGGAACTCTCCGCACTTCCGGGGCAGAGGTGGACACCGGATGGGTTGCCGCCGCTCCAGCCAGCGCCAAAGGGCGAGTTTGCGCACGCGCTGAAGGGCCGACGTGATCTCGTGCATGCGTGGAACCGCCGCCGTGGTTCCGCGCATGCGCAGACTGGCCGGCGTATTTTGGCGCATGCGCGGGGGGTTCTCTTCTCCGCACCGGCCCCTGTAGGGCTCCGCCATGGCCGGCGTGGAGAAGGAAGGAGTGTTCCCACGGCACAGGCCCGCCAACCCCCCCCCCCCCTGGAATGGCCTGGAATGCACTGCTTGGGGGGGTGGGAGAAGTACCTGGATGAGTAATTGACACGTCATCAGATTCGAGGCTGTGGGTCAAGTGCTGGCAAAATGGGATTAGGTGGGCAGGTCAGGTGGCTTTCATGTGTTAGTGCAGACTCGATGGGCCGAAGGGGCTCTTCTGCACTGTAGTATTCTGTGATTCTGTGACACTTGTAGATGATTGAGAGCAGCTTGTGTTTACAAAAATAATGGAGGCACAAAAGGGAGGTCAAGGAATATGTGGCAGGGGAGGAACATTGTGGAGGTTCCTGGTCCGGTTCACTGAAATAAATGTGAATGAAGTCACGTTGAGCCTGGAAATACAAACATTAAGAATGACTGCTTGTTGACAGAGCTGGGTCTGATTTCAAATCATTCACTCACAGTGGCCAATCTGTGTCACACGGCAAACACAACGAAAACCACCCAAGGGTATTTGCTGTTTAGCACTGGGATAAATCGCTGGCTTTGAAAGCAGACTAAGGCAGGCCAGCAGCACGGTTCGATTCCCATCACAGCCTCCCCAAACAGGCACCGGAATGTGGCGACTAGGGGCTTTTCACAGTAACTTCATTTGAAGCCTACTCGTGACGATAAGCGATTTGCGTTTGCATTTGGTTATCATTTGAAACAGGTTATTTTAGCCTTTTGTGTCAAGACCCTGACGGCACTACCCTACACCGCGCCCCCGCCCCTCCCACGCCCCACCCCGCCTCACCCCCACGCTGTGAGGAATAGTCACCCGGCAGAGGGTGGGTCCCCTGATGATCCATCAATTGCACGAGAGACGAGTTGCTTTGCAAAAGTTAGGCTTTAATAAACTAGAACTTAGCCCTGCGGTTGTCTACAATAAAATGGACGACCGCCGGGCGTTTGACTATTTATACCTTGGCAAGGAGGCGTGGTTAATTCAGCCTCTCGACCAATCGGAGAGCTGTCACATGACTGGTCTCAACCAATCGGTCGAGAGGCACATGACCGACCAGGGCCAATGGTAAGCTGGTGTTCTGCCCCAATGGCAGACAGCTATGCAAATCATATCACCACATCCCCCTTCCAATTAAGGCTGGCAGATGAGCTCTCCTAGTTGGAGGTTTAATCGGAGGCCTCCCCAGCTCAGAAGGAGTTGCAGACTGCAGGTTCAGGCAAGTGGGATGGAGACACCCTCCCAGAAACTTAAAACAAAAGATCTGGGGTGAATAATGGCCACTGCAGCCAGACTACCAGTTTGGGCGGGGATGGGAGATGAGGGGGTGCCCCTCTACTGCAGCCTGTGGTCAAGGTTGAGGGCAGGCAGGTGAAGGCTTGAAAGCCTACCTGGAGCACTGTAACTAGGAGGCCACCTCCATGCAATTGGCCTGTTTCCCATACTCTGAGGGAGCCACAAGAAACTTCCACTTGGCTATGGGCCTTAATTGACCATCTAGCTCAATCGGCTGGTTATGGGTGGTTAGCCCATTGTGCTTTTAGTTCTGCTTCCAAGAATCAGGAGTTATGGGGGAAAAAACCCATCAGAGACCACCCCCAAGAGCCCCCTCCCATCAAAGCCCCCCATATCAGAGACCCCATATCAGAGACCCCCCCATCAAAGCCCCCCATATCAGAGACACCCCCCCATCAGACACCCCCACATCAGAGACCCCCCATCAGATTTCTCTATACCAGAGACCCCCCATGAGAGACCCCACCCATATCAGAGACCCTTTACCCCCATCAGTCACCCCTGGCCTGGAAGCTAAATAGCTTTCATTGATCTGCCCTTACATCTGCTGCCTCAGACAGTGGTGTAAAAAGCAGCAGCTGTTAATTTCATAGAAAGACAAAACTAGATCACCAGGCTTTAAACCCCATCAGATCCTTTAATCTGCAAGGCTTCTGTTCACTTTCAAAGAGAAAGAGCTTTTAGGAGGCTTTAAGTGACATATAATTGACATCTGAGACAGCCAGGTATCTGGATCATTTATTATAATTTCCTTTCACACTTGAATGCATTTCAAAGACATTGCTGTGAACCTAACCACAGTGTTTAAAAAGATCTAGGTATGATTGACAGCTCTTGACCACACAAAAAGCAGTTCAGTGCTTTCTGCTGAGTAAAAGAAGTAGTGAAAGCAATTAACTCCTCGATACAGGATTTGCATTGTGGGAGGAGGGTTAGGGTTAGGCTTAGCTGGACTTTGGTGGCACCTACAATAAATACTTACACCCTTGGTTCACCCGGCATCCACCGGGTTAGGGCCACGCTGGCAAATAGTTGTACCAATCCATGCCCACGTGAATCCTGGCCTAGAGGGCCGGAGTATCACAGTTGCATGGAGAATCCAGTGTCCAACCCATTAATAGGATGCAAATGGGTTCAAATGATCCATTTTCATAACCCCGCTAGCGTGGGGCACAAATATCAGTGCCGCCACCAGTGGGGGACCAGACCATTTCAGCAACGCCGATCCCGTTTGCCCGACACGAGATTGTCCAGCATATCGGGAATTCAGTGGAGAATCCCAGCCGACATCTCAATTTTACCCGCCTCTGCATAAATTTACATTTTCCAATAAATGCCAATTTGCAGCCGAGCCTGAAGCGTGTGGTCTCTCGCCATGGTGTGCTTTCTCTTATCAGAGAGGTCAGCTGGGTAGCCTGATGAATGCTCCAGCACTCGCAGGCTATTGGGCATCAACACTGTTACAAATAAAGTTAATATAATCAGAGTGCGAGCCTGTTTACGCAAGATAACCTGTGTGATGAATTCTGAGTGAGCATCCCAATTTTAACAGCAATCTCTCTTACCGCACAAAAATCCCCACTTCACTCTCATCGTTCAGTATTCCCAAATGAAGGTTTTTAAAGTCGGCCAGCTATGGTAAATGTTGGCTGATAAATTATATCTCATGCTTATCTAGGTTTTACAGCTTTTCGAGTTAACACATGAACTTAACCAGAGCAGAAGCTGGACCCCTCACAGTTCCTGATAATAAAACAAAGCATGAGTTAAACAATCCCTTTGGAGATGGTTTAACTTAGATGTGTTTGGGCAAAGAAGCAGTCAACTGTGGGCACAATTTGGACAATCAAATCCTCCTGGAATTGCAGTGTAAGTTCTTGGGCACGGTTGTGATCAAGCCAAGAGGAAGGGCAATTCAAAAGTTTCTTGTTTTTATTTCTGATGAATTTTTTAACACTTTGCTTTACTCGTCGTCACACTATTGGATCTGCAATTTTAAAAAAAGCACTCTGACCAAGTGGGGCAGCCGGGGGGAGGAGATGAGGTGGTGAAACATCAAAGAATATATAGCAACCATGAAATGGCTACAGGGCAGCAGGAGGTGGTGGCGTGGTGGCATTGTCACTGGAGTAGTGATCCGGAAACCCAGGGAAATACTCTGAGAGCCCTGGTTCAAATCCCACCATGGCAGATGGTGAAATTTGAATTTAATGAAAGGAATCGGGAATTAAAAGTCTGATGGTGAAGACCATGGAACAATTGTTGTGAAGACCCATCCGGCCCCGTTTCTCGTTGGAATCGATTGTGTTCCAGCTGGCGCCAGTGCTGGCCCCTCCGATTACTGAATCAGCCCAGGCACGCCGCCAGTTTTGCTGTCGTGGAAGACCACGAGTCCTGCCCCGGCGTCAACACTTAGTCTCAGGAACGGAGAAGTCCGCTGATTGAGATTGCTTCCAGTGTGATCGCTCACCTGGAACTTTACAGCGGTTTTGACTGCAACTCAGTTCAAGGACAGGGCAACACGGAGGCACACTGCTGCCTCACGCCGCCAAGGTCCCAGGTTCGATCCCAGTCCTGTGTCACTGTCCATGTGGAGTTGCCCCTTAATTGGAAAAACATAATTGGGTACTCTAAATTTATTTTTTTTTAATTAAAAATTCAGTTGAAGGGCAATAAATGCAGGAATTTTTTAAAAAGGAGGCCATCTGGCCCATCAATCCCATTCTAGCTCTCTGCAAAAGTTCAATTCAGCTCCTCCGACACCTGCGCTCTTTCCCCATAGCCTTGCTCTTCAGGTGTCTCCAATCTGCCTTCAGCGCCCGCTCAACCACAGTCGGTATCTCGAATTCTGATTCATTAAAATGCAGGCGTTTGCACTTTTGGTAAATTTATGGTGCCGAGTCCAACGTATGGGTTGCCCAAATTGTCACCTTTAGGTTGCCCCTATAATGTTCATTAAATGTACCGGTAATCAATTTATTGCCTGTGGATTTAACGTCGGACTTCCATGAAGAGGGAGATTTCACCCCCATTGTTCACCAGCAACTAGTAAAATTCATATGACTTGTGTTTGCTTGTCCTGTTGTTACACTTTTAAGATCGCTTCTGCAGGGCCAACAGGAATATCCACTCCGACTGCGAAATCCTTTCAAGGATCGAGATCAGACCTCGAAACGAAAACCCGACAGGAAAAGGCGCAAAGGATGCCACCCGTAATGAGGAATGGACTGCGGCGATAACGAGCCCGGGATCCAGCGCCTTGTTCAGCACGGGTTAAAGGGTGCGGAAATGTTTTCAAGGCTTCTTCTTTAAGAATGGACCCACAACAAATCCCCCGATATATTTTTACGCCTGCCCTGGAGCCAGTTTGTTTATCTCGTCGCCTTAGCCAGTAGATCAAGAGTATTAATGAAGATTCCATTTGCCAATTGATGAGGAGACAAGAGGCGTTCAAGCGGAAAACCACATGACTATAATGCTGATAAGAGTTAAATGAAACAGAGCAGCCTGGACCCAAAGGGGGCAGGAAATGCCACTACAAATTAGCCGCAGGCAGGGTTTGTTATACCTTCATTAACAACGCTGCCCGAGGAAGATGACAAGCAAAGGGTCGTGACCTCCTGCTTTCAGCCCAGGATTTTGGATCAACATCCAGCCCTGCAGGTCTTCCTTTCCCCACTGTATCGATGTGAGAAAGGCGATCTTTCTTCCCAAATGCGGAAGACTTCCAAATAACTAAGGCTAACATTCAAGCTGGATCATAGAAGCCGGCCAGAGGACTAAAGGGACAGTCACGTCGTTAGCAACCCTTGAAAAAGGGGGGGAAGGGGGGGGGATTTAACGGCCAGCTTTGCCAGAGAGGTAGATAATGATCCCACCACATTTATTCATCTACATTTTGAGACGGCACACCTCTGATTCCCTCACGCAATTGCTTCCCCGCGCCTCTTGTGCCGAATGCCTGAGATTTTGCAGGGGGGTGGGGGGGGGGGGGGGGAATCCCAACATTCCCTTGCGAGGCACATGCAGTTGGAAATCTGGATCCAGGGTACTGCCGACACTGGCTCCTCTCTGGAGGCCCATGTTGTGAACAAGTTGATGTTGTACAAGCTTCCAGAGGGACTAGAATTGGAGCCCATCCGATTATGTCCGGGGGGGGGGGGGGGGGGTGAGGGGGGGGATGGTGGTTGTGGTAAAGGAAAGATGGGCAACCATCAGTCAGTATGCAAATGAATTAGAATGGTTTATTTGCAAACAGTATTTAGACAGAGGGCGCGATCGTACGGCCTTGTCGCACTGGGGGCTTTCCACACTAACTTCATTGCAGTGTTAATGTAAGCCTACTTGCGACGCTAATAAAAGATCATTGTTAATCAGTAACATTCTCACCTCTGAATCTCAAGGTTGGCGGGTTCCACTTCCCTTCCAGAGGATTGAGCACAAAATGCTATCCAGGCTGACACTCCCCGGGGGGCAGTGCTGAGCGAGTGCTGCATTGTTGGGAGTTGCGACTGTGGTATCGAACCGAGGCCCTGCCTGTGCTCTCAGGTGGACACACCGGACCCCATGTCACTTGTTCAAAGATCACCAGTGGAGTTCTCCCGCTGGCCTGACCAATTTTTACCCCTCGACCCACACCGCCGAAACAGGTGATCGGGTTCGAAACGCTCATAGAAAATAGAAGCAGGAGGAGGCCATTCGGCCTTTTGGTGAATGCTGTTTTTGGGAACTTGCGATGTGCAAACTGACTGCTGTTTTCGTGATCACACTTCAACAATACTTCACTGGAGGAAAATCGTGAAAGGTACAAGTTAGGTCCAGGTTGCTTTCTTCTTTTTTTTAAATATAAATTTAGAGTACTGATTATTTCTTTTCCAATTAAGGGGCAATTTAGCCTGGCCAATCCACCTAATCTTTGGGTTGTGGGGGTGAAACACATGCAGACACGGGGAGAATGTGAAAAATCTACACGGACAGTGAACCAGGGCCGGGATTCGAACCCGGGTCCTCAGCGCCGCAGTCCCAGTGCTAACCACTGTGCCACGTTGTGGTGGTATGACTAGAGGTACTACAGTACCTGGGAGTGTGAGCTGCTATTGGTGGAGAAGGCTCGCTGCCCATTGGCCCAAGTGTTGTCTTCTCATTGGTCGAGAGGAAGGTAGCTCCGCCTACGAGGCGGAGTATAAGAACCCGTGTTTCCCAGCAGCCATATTTCATTCTGTACTCCTGCTGCTGGGCACAGTTCTTGTAGATTAAAGCCTTTGATTCGGACTACTCCTTTGTTTCTGTGTTCATTGATCGCGCATCGCATGTGCTGCCCTGTTTTGTTCTTTTTTGCTGGTGGGAGTAAGCACATTGTAGAGATTGTATCCAGTGGCCTTTCTTGTGTCGCTTTTGTTACCCTTCAGGCCTTTTTCTTCAGGTACCATGTGCTGAGGGGGCGTTGGCAACCATGGACTTCTTCGTCCATTGTTAGGCCTGCCGAGATATTGCAGTGGTTGGCTGCTGCCTTCTGCAGACACATAGCTGACCAGGAATCTCTCCTGGATCTGAACACCTGCCACTGGCGTGTGTTGGAAGGATTCACAAGTTGACACTCAAACAGTTTTGCAGGCCGTCAGGTTCTGGAGTGGGGCCTGAGGTCGGGACATCTGGCTGGCGATCCACTCAACCACAGGACCTCCAATTTCATTTTCCAAATCAAAAAGTGTCACCCTTCTTCCCCCTCAGCTGCTCTGGCCCATCGCATGGGGACAGGGAGTGCAGGTTGTCACTGGTGAATTACAGCAAAGACAGACACATCCATTCTCCAGGCAATGTCTGGCAGACTGACTGTTCCATCAGTCACTGCAGCTGACTTTGATGGAGGTGATGTTAATGGAATCCAAGCGGGTCCTGATGAGACGTTACGGCGGTGCAGTAGTTAACACTGCTGCCTATCAGCGCCAGGACCTGAGGTTGATCCCGGCCTCGGGTGACTGTGCGGAGTCTGCATGTCCTCCCCGTGTCTGCGTGGGTTTCCTCCGGGTGCTCCGGTTTCCTCACACAGCCCAAAGATGTGCAGGTTAGGTGGATTGGCCATGCTAAATTACCCTTAGTGTCCAAAGATATCATAGGTATCAAAGAATTTACAGTGCTGAAGGAGGCCATTCGGCCCATCGAGTCTGCACCGGCCCTTGGATAGAGCACCCTGCCCAAGCCCACACCTCCACCCTATCCCCATAACCCAGTAACCCCACCTTAACTTTTTGGACACAAAGGGCAATTTATCATGGCCAATCCACCTCACCTGCACATCTTTGGACTGTGGGAGGAAACCGGAGCACCCGGAGGAAACCCACGCAGTCACGGGGAGGACGTGCAGACTCTGCACAGACAGTGACCCAGCGAGGAATTGGACCTGGGACCCTGGAGCGGTGAAACAACTGTGCTAATCACTGTGCTAAAAGATTAGCTGGGGTGGCAGGGGTGTGGGCCTGGGTGGGGTGCTCTTTCGGAGCATCAGTAGAGACTCAATGGGCTGAGTGGCCTCCCTCTGCACTGTAGGGGTTATATGGTCTGTGGTCACATTGGCCCAGATGAGGATTTCAGTAGTAGACAAGCTGAAGCTGGTCAGAGTCAGGAAATGTTACAGACATGGAACTGGGCGATCATAGTGAGTGCGTGGGGATGTAGTCAGAAGCCCATCACATGGTCAAACACAACACTGAGGGAAACAGTCCCAACCTCCCTGATCTATCTTCATAACTGAAGTTCCTCATCCCTGTACCATTCTCTCCATATGCTCATTCCAGGAATGAGGTCGTGGTTTGAGCATTGGTTGACCATTCAGAGCAGATTTTCCCCAAAGGTCTCCGACCCCGAAATCTGCCCCCTCGCCATCAGCTTCATCCCTACCCTGGCAACTCTCTGAGGCTGAGCCAGCCCATTAGTAAAGCAGATAGTACCCTCGCTTCCTTAATGAGGCTACAGGCTCACTGGATCAACATCAGCTGCAGTACCGCAATCCATTCTGGGTGGCGCACTTTCGGAAAGATGTGAAAGCATTGGAGATGGCGTGGAAAAGATTCAGGAGAATGGTTTCAGGAATGAGGAACTTCAGTCATGAAGATGGATTGGAGAAGTTGGGACATTTTTCCTTGGAGAAGAGAAGGCGGAGAGGAGATTTTATCGAGGTGTTCAAAGTCATGGGCAGGCAGCACCATAGTAGATAGGGAGCAACTTTTCACGCTCGTTAATCCTAATAATTATATATTGAGGAAGAATGAGTCTAAACCTAGCCTGTGCCTTAAATAGGTTTGTTCCCAAGACAGCAAAGAAAAGTAGCAGTTTTAGGTGAACCAATTAAAGTAACTATCGAGGACAAATTAAAGATGCACTGCATCAAAACAAACAATCTCCCAGGAAACATAGAACATAGAACATTACAGCGCAGTATGGGCCCTTCGGCCCTCGATGTTGCGCCGACCCGTGAAACCATCTGAAGCCTATCTGACCTACACTATTCCATTTTCATCCATATGTCTATCCAGTGACCACTTAAATGCCCTTAAAGTTGGCGAGTGTACTACTGTTGCAGGCAGGGCGTTCCACACCCCTAATACTCTCTGAGTAAAGAAACTGCCTCTGACATCTGTCCTATATCTACCACCCCTCAATTTAAAGCTATGTCCCTTGTGTTGGTCATCACCATCCGAGGAAGAAGACTCTCACTGTCCACCCTATCTAACCCTCTGACTATCTTATATGTCTCTATTAAGTCACCTCTCAGCCTTCTCCTCTCTAACGAAAACAACCTCAAGTCCCTGAGTCTTTCCTCGTAAGACCTTCCCTCCATACCAGGCAACATCCTAGTAAATCTCCTCTGAACCCTTTCCAAAGCTTCCACATCCTTCCTATAATGTGGTGACCAGAACTGCACGCAGCACTCCAGGAGCGGCCGCACCAGAGTTTTGTACAGCTGCAGCATGACCTCGTGGCTCCGAAACTCAATCCCCCTACTGATAAAGGCTAGCACACCATATGCCTTCTTAACAGCCCTATTAACCTGGGTGGCAACTTTCAGGGATTTATGTACCTGGATGCCGAGATCTCTCTGTTCATCTACACTACCAAGAATCTTGCCATTAGCCCAGTACTCTGCATTCCTGTTACAAACGGACAACATCAAATCAAAATGTGATTAACTGGGTCAATAACAGACCCCAGCCCCAGAGTGCCCACCGGGCATGGAAGGTCATCATTTCCAGGTGGACCAATACCCAAATTTGCAGATGACACAAAGCTGGGTGGGAGGGTGAGCTGCGAGGTGGATGCAAAGTTTCCTTCAGTGTGATTTGGACAAGTTGAGCGAGTGGGCAAATGCATGGCGAATGCAGTAAAATGTGGATAAATGTGAGGTTGACCACTTTGCCAGCATAAACAGCAAGATCTGAATAGCGATGGATTGAGAGAGGGGAAAGTGCAACACCAGTTGGTAAGCATGTAGGTGCAACAGGCAATGAAGAAGGCAAACGGTATGTTGTTCTTCAAGGCAAGAGCATTCGAGTACAGGAGCCGGGGTAAGACCATACGCCATAAGATGCTGGAGCAGAAGCAGACCACTCAGCCCATCGAGTCTGCTCCTCCATTCAATGAGATCATGGCTGATCTGATATAATCCTCAACTTCACTCTCCCGCCTTATCCCCATAACCCTCGATTCCCTCACTGATTAAAAACCTGTCTCTCTCAGCCTTGAACGTACTTAACAACCCGGCCTCGACAGCTCTCTGTGGTCAATGTTTCCACAGTTTCACTATCCTCTGAAAGAAGTCTTGCTGCAGTTATACAGGGCCGTGGTGAGACCACACCTGGAGTATAGCACAGTGGGCTATAATGGCTTGTAATGCAGATCAATGCCAGCAGTGCGGGTTAACTTCCCGTACCAGCCTCCCCGAACAGGTGCCGGAATGTGGCGACTAGGGGCTTCTCACAGTAACTTGATTGAAGCCGACGATTATTATTATTATCAGTGGTAGTCGCCTTATCTAATGAAGGATGTTCTTGTTACGGAGTGGGTGCAGAGAAGGTTTACAAGACTGACTCCTGGGATGGCAAGTCTGGACATATGAGGAGAGATTGAGGAGAGATTGAGTCGGTTAGGATTGTGTTCTCTGGAGTTCAGAAGAATGAGGAGGGGATCTCATAGAAACCGAGAAAATTCTAACAGGACTGGACAGGGTAGATGCAGGAAGGATGTTCCCGATGGTGGGGGGTGTCCAGAACCAGGGGTCACAGTCTGAGGACACGGGGTAGACCATTTAGGACAGAGATGGTGAGACATTTCTTCACCCAGAGAGTGGTCGGCCTGTGGAATTTGTTACAACAGGAAGTAGTTGAGGCCAAAACATTGTATAGTTTCAAGAAGCAGTTAGATGTAGCACTTAGGGTTAAAGAGATCTAAGGTTATAGGGAGAAGGCAGGAACAGTTTACTGATTTGGATGATCAACCATGACTAATAATGTTTGGCAGAGCAGGCTCGAAGGGCTGAATGGCCTGCTCCTATTTTCTATTATCCTGTAATTACTGTTTAAGAAAGAGATTGCTATTGGAGCTTAATGATATAACTAATAAGACAGTGACACTCATGATAGGATCTAGAACGAGGGGGCAGAGGTTTGAGGTCATTGCAGATGAATCAAAAACCACTTGAGGGACTGCTTTGCCACACAGCGAGTGGTTACGGTTATGCGTTGCCTGGGATTGGGGGGGGGGGGGGGTGCAGGGTTACGGGGAGAAGGTGCGAGATGGCACTCGGTGGAGGGCCCATTCAAAGGACTGCCGCAGACACGATGGGCCAAATGGCTTCCTCCTGCGCTCCAACGATTGCGTGAAAAGCAAAAAGAAATGGGGGGAGGGGGCGGCGATTAAAAATTCCCAAACTCACCAGATCTGGAAAACTGTGAAATGGCTCGATCGACGGATCCTCCATTTGACTTGAAGCCTGAGGCCTGGAGCTGAGAGTGAGAGCAGGAGGGAGATTTAAGATGCCAGGTGACTTTAAGCTCAAGGATCACACTGGCAGACTAGATGCAAAATCGTATATTTAGTTTTCCCAAGAGAGTGTTGCTCGTTTTACTGGAGTGTATTAACACGCCTCCGTTTAAAGGCCGTGTGCTTAATACTGCTATGGCTCTGTGTATGTAATTATGCTCAGGAGTCGCCAGGTGCCATATTTAGACACCTCACAAGTATATCAAGGTCAGGTTCAAAGTAATAAATCTGTACACCGATTAGTAAGTCCAAACGATTGATATTTATTATGACAAATATAATAAATACACATGCATACGCTAAAGAGACTAACTTACTTCTAATACTAAACAACTAAAATACTTATCTAGACAGGAACAGGCAAGGTCAGGGAGCAAGGCCTTCGTCCCGTTCTTGGTCTTCAACTCTCAGGTACTTAAAGTTGTCAGGATCTAGCAAGGTCTGGATCACGTAGCGATCGTTGTATTGGCACTTACAGTTCGATGGCTGATGCTCAACGGCCGGTGCTGAAACTGGAGTCAGGATGCGATGTAACAAGTCTGGGCCGGAGTCTGGAAGCAACAGACCGAACCATGTGCGGGGTCTACTTTTATAGTCCCTAGAAGTCCGTGCCCCTTCGGGGCAGGTCTTTTACCTGCCATGTATCGATTGGGCCTTTCCCAATCGATATCTTCCAAACCCCCCCAATCTGAGGGTCGTTTCTCGATGGGTGGGCTGTCCCTATGGTTCTTTGTGTTGGATACAGTGGTGCCGTTCTGTCTGGGCGTCTACTCAAAAGTATCCATTCATACTTAAATGTTTCTATTGTGTGGGGTCTGGATCTGGATCACCTCATTACTATGTAGATCTTGTTGCCATTTACACCTTTGGCTGAGACTCTGCACCTGGCCACAAACTGGTTTCTGTACGTGCAGAATGCTAATTAGCCTTCTGCAAACTGCTTGTCCTTGCTAAGACTGGTTTTTTCCCTGCAGCCTTAGCAGTTCTCCATTTTGTAGCCCAGTGTCCATCTTAGGTGGCTACAAGAGAGACCATGGGCGGGATTCTCCAGGACCCCCCCCCCCTCCCCCTCCCCCCAGCCGCGTGTTTCTCGGCAGAGGGAGGCGGAGTGCGTTTGCTGGTGGCGGGATCCTCTCTTCCCGCTGCTGCCAATGAGAATGTCACAAGCAGCGGGCAGACTGTACTAAATTGAAGGTATACACGTCAATTGGCACAACAAGTTCCAAGGAAGAGTAGTTTGACTTCCCGCCGATTCCCGCTGATGCTGAGCTTATCCTGCCGCTCCGAGTTAACCCTGGCTTGTGCGCTGATTCTGTGCCGCTTCTCTTCCCCCAGACGAAGCTGTTGTATGTAACCTTCCCTTCTCTTTGTGAGGAGTGGAGGGGCGTGATTTTCTCCCCCCCCCCCCCCCCCCCCCCCGGGTTCTGTGGGAGGTTTCTGGAACTTCCCTGGCGTAATAATAGTAATCTTTATTAGTGTCACGAGTAGGCTGACATTAACACTGCAATGACGTTACTGTGAAAAGCCCCGAGTCAGGACGGCGCATGGAATAGTGGTTAGCACTGCTGCCTCATGGCGCTGAGGACCCTTGATCCGAATCACGGCCCCGGGTCACTGTCCGTGTGGAGTTTGCACATTCTTCCCGTGCCTGCGTGGCTTTCACCCCCACAACCCAAATATGTGCAGGGTAGGTGGACTGGACACGCTAAATTGCTCCTAAATTGGAAAAAAATAATTGGGTTCTCTCGATTTAAACAAAAAATTCCCTAGTCGCCACACTTCGGCACCTGTTCGGGTACACTGAGGGAGAATTCGGAATGCCCAAATTATCTAATAGCACGTCTTTCGGGACTTGTGGGAGGAAACCGGAGCACCTGGAGGAAACCCACGCAGACACGGGGAGAACGTGCAGACTCCGCACAGACAGTGACCCAAGCTGGGAATCGAACCTGGGACCCTGGCGCTGTGAAGCGACAGTGCTAACCACTGTGCTACCGTGCCGCCCAAAACGTATAAAGGCACCGCTGCCTCAAAAAACAAATGCCTCACGGTAGCATGGTGGTTAGCATCAATGCTTCACAGCGCCAGGGTCCCAGGTTCGATTCCCGGCTGGGTCACTGTCTGTGTGGAGTCTGCACGTCCTCCCTGTGTGTGCGTGGGTTTCCTCCGGGTGCTCCGGTTTCCTCCCACAGTCCAAAGATGTGCGGGTTAGGTGGATTGGCCATGCTAAATTGCCCGTAGTGTAAGATTAATGGGGGGATTGTTGGGTTACGGGTATATAGGTTACGTGGGTTTAAGTAGGGTGATCATTGCTCGGCACAACATCGAGGGCCGAAGGGCCTGTTCTGTGCTGTACTGTTCTATATCTATATCTATGAGATTAGATCTCAGGATCTCCTGTTTACTAGACAGGTGCTTTAACCAACTAAGCCACGGCGCCAAGGGAAATCTCACACAATTCTTCCCTCGGGGCAGCAGGGTGGCGTAGTGGTTAGCATTGCTGCCTCACGGTGTCGAGGACCCAGGTTCGATCCCGGCCCTGGGTCGCTGTCCGTGTGGAGTTTGCACATTCTCCCCGTGTTTGCGTGGGTTTCGCCCCACAACCCAAAGATGTGCAGGCTAGGTGCATTAGCCACGCTAAATTGCCCCTTAATTGGAAAAACAAATAATTGGGTGCTCCAAATTTATTTTAAAGTAACAAATCTCCGTCCCTCCACAGCAGCCTGCGGAGCACCGGTTCCTGTCAGCTCCCACTTCCAGGCGTTCTGGGTGAGCGGTTAATTGGAGGAGAACCAGAGCATTAACATCACCGGGCAAACACGCTGCCAAAATGCTCGGCATCCGAGTTCCCCAACCTGCCCGAACGGTGTTCACAATTAAAGCCTCCCCTTCGGCCTGGGAACACAGCCTGTCACTTACACTCTGATCCAGGGCTAACCCTGTCGCACTGTCTCCATTGCTTACCAATAAACTTTGCAACAGCCTTCTATCGAGCCACAGCATACAGGGGCACTCTGTGTATGGTTGACCCACATTTTAATAAACTGTGAAATACGGCCCATGTCGTTCAATGAAAGAGACATTGTGCCTTTAATTAAGGCTTTGTACCTCGTCGTAAAACAAAGGACTTGGAGCACAGGTGTGTTGCCATCTGAGAGAGCTCTGAAACCCGATCAGGTAATCGGGGAAGTGGAAGGAGAATGAACTGGAGATAAGGGATGGAAGCATGTAATCAGGGCCTCTATTAACTGTCAATCTAAAGGGCCAATAGCTCAAAGGAAATGCCCTGACAAGAATTAATGTTCGTGACACAGTCTCTGAACTACAAGCATCCGCCTTTCGCTTTCATCAAACGTATGCTCGATAAGATGCTCAACTATCATTCCGGGTGCAAACCCACCGTAAATATCCATGGAATACCTATAGTGCAGGAGAAGGCCATTCGGCCCATTGAGTCTACAACGATCCTCTGAAAGTGCATCCTACCCAGGCTCACTCCCCTGCCCTAGCCCCGGAACCCTACCTAATCTGCACATCTGGGTGGGGCTACTGGGTTACAGGGAGAGTGGAGGTGTCAGCTTGGGTGGGGTGCTCTTTCCAAGGGTCGGTGTAGACTCGATGGGCCCAATGGCCTCCTTCTGCACTGTAAATTCTATGATCTTTAGACTGTGGGAGGAAACCGGAGCACCCGGAGGAAACCCACGCAGACACACGGGGAGAACATGCAAACTCCACACAGTCACCCGAGGTTGGAATTGAACCCGGGACCCTGTCGCTGTGAGGCAGCAGTGCTAACCAATGTACAACCTCTGCAAAGGCAAGTTAGCAAAGCTCTGCATTTTGACAAAGGAGTTCAACTCTGGCAAGTATGTCTAATGGAGGCCGATGGAATCTGATCAGCTGAGATATGTCGGCGTTCGATTTTTCCCGGCCCGAACTTGCGAAGGGCCTCGCAGAAATAATCGAGGCCCCTCAACCTCAGCACCCCGGCATCTAGCAAAGCGCCGGAATATTGGCCATCTTATATCCGCCACACTGCCTCTTGGTTTGGTACCCTGATGTAAAGGAGGCTGGGGTCTCAGAGGCTCAGGTGCCTTATCACTGGGAAAACAGGCAAGCAGCGGCCACCCGACGTGTCAAAATGGACCCGATTGACCTTTATTCAGGACCATTCATCGTGGAGGTGAAGCCAAACCAAGATGCTGGGATGGCTCCTGCAGGAACGAAGGATGTTGGGTAAGGGGCAATTCAAGGTTTGCGGCCATCGAATCTGCACTGACCCTCCGAAAGAGCACTCCCATCCTGGTCCACCCTTTCGTCCACCCCGTTCTACCCCCTCACCTAACCTGCACATCCATGGGCACTAAGGGGCAATTTAGCACGGCCGATCCATCTAACCTGCACATCCATGGGCACTAAGGGGCAATTTAGCACGGCCAATCCACCTAACCTGCACATCCATGGGCACTAAGGGGCAATTTAGCACGGCCGATCCATCTAACCTGCACACCCATGGGCACTAAGGGGCAATTTAGCACGGCCAATCCAACTAACCTGCGCATCTTTTGGCTTCCTCCAATCATGCATACTGTCCCACAATGCGTCACAACTCTCCAACAGGCCACAGGCCAACCCATGGCCAACTGCTCAAGCTGCTGCTCAATAGGAGGGAGGTGACAAGATCAGGAGGAGGTGCAACAACGATGTAGAGCTTTAACGAATAAAATGTCTCCAGGGGCCTTCGCGGGAATGTAATTGGACCACAGCTGACGCAGAGCGCCACATGGGATGGATTGTACACGCCCGTCGCAGTTGGGGTTCCCCCTGTGGCGTGGTGGTATTGGTCACTGAATTGGTAATCCACAAACCACGGGTAATGCTTTGGGGTTTTTGGCTCCAATTCGACTGACGTAGATGGTAGATAGTTCGGTGGAGGCCGGTAAACAAGCTGAAAACGGCCAAAGCAGTTGGAGGAATCCTGGGTTAATAAATAATGTGAACCAATCGGAGCCATCTTTCAGTCATTGCCGGTGCTTGCCAGGTGTAGAGTTCTCGGCAAAACTGTTTCTCCCAGCTACCATTGGTGTCAAGTTAGGAACAAATGTCCCAAGGTGTTTCACTACGCCAATATAAATCAATGGATGACATGGAGCCATGTAAAAAGATTGTGGGTGAGGCAACCATAATCTTGGTCAAAGAGGAGGGATTTAAGGAGGAGTTAGGCAAGGTAGAAAGGCAGAGATTTATTGCAGTAACTCGTCAAGGTTCCTTAGCCAGCATCTTCCAAACACACAACCTCTGCCATCTCGAAGAGCAGCAGATACCTGGGAACCCCACCACCTGGAGGTTCCCCTCCGAGTCACTCACCACCCCGACTTGGAAATATGTCATGATGTGGAGTTGCCAGCGTTGGACTGGGGTGGGCACAGTAAGAAGTCTTACAACACCAGGTTAAAGTCCAACAGGTTTGTTTCAAACACGAGCTTTCGGAGCGCTGCTCCTTCCATTCACCTGAGGAAGGAGCAGCGCTCCGAAAGCTCGTGTTTGAAACAAACCTGCTGGACTTTAGCCTGGTGTTGTAAGGCTTCTTACTGGAAATATATCGGCCGTTCTTTCACCCTCACTGGGCCAAAATCCCGGAGCTCCCTCCCTAACAGCACTGTGGGTGTACCTACACCTCAGGGACTGCAGCGGTTCAGGAAGGCAGCTCACCACCACCTACTGAAGGGGCAATTAGGGATGGGCAATAAATGCTGGTCGAGCCAACGACGCTCACATCCCGCGAGTTAATTTTTTAAAAGGTGCAGAAAGGGAATTCCAGAGCTTGAGGCCGAGGCGGCTGAAGCCAAGTCCACCGGTACTGGAGCGATTAAAACCGAGGGTACAGAGGTCAGCATTAGAGGAGTGCAACTATCTGAGAGTGCCGTAGATTTGGAGGAGATTCCAGAGGGGCCTGGCCATGGAGCGATTTGAAAGCAAGAATGAGAATTTTCAAATCGCTTGACTCGGGACCAATGTCGATCAGCAGACGCAGGAGTGATTGCGGAACTGTGGTGAATAATAAACCTAGTAATTCACACTGTGTTGTATTATATGTATTGTGTCCTTGTGGGCTCGGTATAGAGGGAGATGAGGAGTTTGTACAGGGCTCCACCCTTGGCTCCGCCCATGGCTCCTCCCACTAACCGGAAGTATAAAGCTCTGCAGTCGTGAGCCTGCTGCCAGTTCATCTCGTCGCAGGCAGGCTCAGTTGTAAGACTATTAAAACCACTGTTCACTTCCAACCACGTGTCTTGTGAATTGATGGTCTCACCAGGAACAAGACTTGCTGTGAGTTAAGCAGAGTTTTGGATCAATTCAAGTTTCCAATGGGTAGAATGTGAGAGGCCAGCAAGGAGTGCATTGAAACAGTCAAGCCTACAGATAAAGAAGGCACAGATGCATCGATGCGAAGGGTAGTAGCAGCAGAAACATTGAGACAGGGGTGAAACTCAGTGATATTACTGAGGTGGAAATAAATGGTCTTCGAGATGACATGAATATAAGGTGAAAAACTCAACTCAGGGTCAAAACAACAGCACAAAGATTTTCTGGTGTTTGGATTATTTGACTATTTCATAGAATTTACAGTGCAGAAGGAGGCCATTGGGCCCATCGAGTCTGCACCGACTCTTGGAAAGAGCACCCTACCCAAGGTCATCACTTCCACCCTATCCCCATAACCCAGTAACCCCACCCAACACTAAGGGCAATTTTGGACCTTGGACCCTGGAGCTGTGAAGCAATTGTGCTATCCACTATGCTACCGTGCTGCCCATTGCTGACATCCTCCACATTCATTGTGGGTTCCTGGCCCTTCAACATCCTGTGTGTGCCACAGCCCTGATGCTTGGCTGGATGAAGTGACTGCGGGAGCAGATCAGAGGCTGGGTATTCATCACCTGACTGTCCACAACCTCTTGACTCAGACGCAATTCAGGGGCGGCATTCTCCCCTACCCGGCGTGACGGAGGGTCCCGGAGTAGGGGAGTGGCGCCAACCACTCAGGGGTCGGAGCGGTTGCCACAGGAAGACCGGCGCAAAAAACCGGTGCCCCCGGCAGCGAGGCTTGGCGAAAGGCTTTCGCCGGTCCGCGCATGCGCCGGCAGTGACATCAGCGGCAGCTGGCCGCTGACATCACTGTCAGCGCATGCGCAACGTGGGGTTCTCTTCCGTCTCCGCCATGGCGGACGCGGAAGAAAATAGAGCAGCCAGGGCACTGGCCCGGAGTCTGAGCGGGGGGCCCCGATCGCGGGCCAGGCCACCATGGGGGCACCCCCCGGGGTTCAATCACCCCCCGCACCCCCAGGACCCCGGGGCCCGCTCGCGCCGCTGATCCCGCCGTTCCAGAGGTGGTTTAAAACTCGGCGGCGGGAGAGGCCTCCCAGCGGCGGGACTTCGGCCCATCCGGGCCGGAGAATCGCCGCAGGGGCCTCTCCAATCGGAGTGGCGAGATTCCCGCCGCCGCCACTTCCCGGGTGGCGGAGGATCTCTGCCACGGCGGGGGCGGGATTTTAGGCGCCCCCAGGCGATTCTCCGACCCTGCTGGGGTCGGAGAATTTTGACCATGGTATCACCTGCCGGGCACTGGGTGGCGGCTGCGATCTGGGGGGGGGGGGGCTATATTGTCGAGGTCGGTCCGTGGTGTGGGTGCTCCATGTTGCACGGGGTCGTTGCCGCAGTCCGCCGCCGCACGCATGCCCCCCGGCCGGAAATACAGGGCTCTGTATCGGCTGCCGGAGCTGCGCGGATCACTCCGGGGCCCTGCCAGCTCCCCTCAGGTAGGAGAATCACTCGACTTTCTCCAGGAGAATTCAGAATGTCCAAATAACCTTGTGGGAGGAAACCGGAGCACCCGGAGGAAACCCACGCAGACACAGGGAGAACGTGCAGACTCCGCACAGACAGTGTCCCAAGCCGGGATTTGAACCTGGGACCCTGGCACAGTAAATCCATATTGCTAACCATTATACTACCATGCTGCCCAAATAATAATCATTATTAGTGTCACAAGTAGGCTTACATTAACACTGCAATGAAGTTACTGTGAAAAGCCCCTCGTCGCCACATTCCGGCACCTGTTGGGTACACAGAACAGAGAACATACAGTGTAGAAGGAGGCCATTCAGCCCATCGAGTCTGCATCGACACATTTAAGCCCTCACTTCCACCCTATCCCCGTAACCAATCACCCCTCCTAACCTTGTTTGGTCACTAAGGGCAATTTATCGTGGCCAATCCACCTAACCTGCACGTCTTCGGACTGTGGGAGGAAACCAGAGGAAACCCACGCAGACACAGGGAGAACGAGCAGACTCCACACAGACAGAGACCCAGCAGGGAATCGAACCTGGGACCCTGGCGCTGTGAAGCCACAGTGCTATCCACTTGTGCTACCGTGCTGCCCTAACTTATTACTTGTCAGGTGAATAGGACATTCTGAATTCTCCCTCCGTGTACCCAAACAGGCGCCGGAATGTGGCGACTGGGGGATTTTCACAGTAACTCCATTGCAGCGTTAATGTAAGCCGACTTGTGACAATAATAAAAAGATTATTATTAATGAAAGGCTTCAGAGGAGTTCATGTCGGCTCTTACCCGGAATGAAAACAAGGGATGGAATCCTAGTGGGAGCATGTTCCACTGCAAATTTCAAATCTTGACAGCCTGTTTAATCCAGGCCAGAAGTTCATCACTACACTGTGCATAGCACACACAATAATGCAAACAAACATAACAGGGCCATATCCCATTGTTAAAAAAAACAAGTCACCTTTTGTACCAACATTTACTTATTCGAACGGCACTGTTGGGGGCCTTAAATAATTGTGGTTTCCTGGCCTAACGCGGGCTTAACTGGATGATGTAGGTTGACAGTGCTACGCAGTGCCAAGGGAGTGCTACATCATTGGAGGGGCTGTCCTTTGTGTGAGACATTAAGTGTGTTTTCTCGTCCCTTTGTTCCAATGATTCAGACATTGGAGATGGCACCACTCAAGACAAAGTGTCCCAGTCAGCATTCCTTCCGTCACCTTAATTAATGTTGACTCTTGCGGTTGGATGAGTGAGTGAATAAGTGGAGAGCACGCACTTAAAATCATCAGCAAAAAAACACTGGGGTAGGAGGCAAGGAAAGACTTCGACTTATCGGGATGGGGAATACTGTACCCGGTCGAAGCTGAGCGCATAAATAGTTTTAAAGGAGAGTCGAAGGGATGATTTACGAAGGAGAGACTGACAGGATTTCGCACGAAAATTGTGGAAGTGACTGGAAGCACTTTCAAAGAGACAGCACAAGGTATGAGGACCGAATGGCCTCTTTCTGTGCTGTGAGTTTGGACTATTCAGTGTAACAGCGGCGGTTATTTGTATCTTAGAGCCCTGTGGGGGATTGCTCTGTGTGCAAAACAGCAGCCTTATCCCCTGGATGTAAAGAAGCGACAGTGCTGGAAAGGGTCATTCGTTGAATAAGGCATTTTGAGATTTGCTGCGATCATCTTGGCTTAAGGAGGTCCACCAGGAACTGAACTGTCTGCCTGATTCGATCTTCAAAATTACACCCTCATCCCAGCCCTCTCTCTCTCTACCCCCCCCACCCAACCCCCCCCCATGTGAAATCCGCTGTATAAATATAATTATCTTACCTCTCAAAGGCTGCCCTCATGGTTTCCCAGCGCAGAGATACAAACTGACCCCTGTTTTGTTATTGAATTGGACACTCCAATTGGAGAATGACCCAGGGGTTTTCTATCAGCCTGTGACACAAGACAAATAGCACCTGACCTACAGGCATCGAAAGGTGAGGAAACTCCGAGGACGACATTAGAGAGACTCTTCCTGTCCATGAATCATCAAAGCAAGCCATCTGACTCCTGGGGCACACCAGCCACCCGGGGTGGGGGGGGGAGAGAAAAAAGCTGCAATCTTGATTTTGTGCCGTTTAAAGGATTAAGTGTCAACTTTACACCATAAACATGCCAGCAGCTATTGAACAAGACTTGGTGTCTCATTCTATCAGTTTTGCTGTCTGCATTGTTTCAGGCCTACTTCTCACAGCATTGTTACATTCCCCGTGTGCCAGTGGATTTCAGCATTAATATTCCTACCGCAGGGAGGTCGTTCTTAGTGGAGACGAACTTTAAACTACCGCGGCCTAATTGAGCACGTCCGTCAGAGACAAGAGCTGGATTTCTGAGGCTAAGTGTTGACGCCAGCGGAGGAACTGTGGCGTTTTACGGCGGAAGTATCGGCGGCGCCCCCTCACCGACCCTGCACCGGTGAGGGGCTAGAAGCCGGGCCGAGTAAACCCCCCGGTTCCCACGATATAAACGGCCAGAGAATGGTCGGGTCCATGGCCGCGCAGGCGCACAGCGACGACCTGAAGCGGTCACGCCGGTAAAACATGGCGGCGGCTGTGCGCCGACCCGACCTGCCAGATAGTCACCCCCTGGCCACTCTCCACCAGTTCCCCCCCCCCCCCCCCCCCAGCCCACGCGGAAGCCACGCCGGCCAGCAGCAGGGCTCCCGTTCAACGGTGGCGGCGCTGGACGCGGTCTGCGGACACCGCACTGGGCTCCTGGCCGCTGAGACCACACGTGTCCCGCGCGGTCGGAAGCTCGGCCCATCGGGGGTGGGGGGCGCGCTGACGTCGTTCCAACGACGTGCAGCGCGGTGGACGCGGTAACGGCATTTTGGAGGGGGCGGAGGGTACACAATCGGCGTCAAACAGGGGCCAACCCCCCCCGATTTTGGCACCCGAAGGGATTCACCGCCGGATCACCGATTACGGAATCAGCGTCGGAGAACGGTGAATCCCGCCCATGTAAAACGTGGAGTTTCTTCCTATGTTATGGTCCTGCTTTGGATATGGCGTGCTGTGCCAAAGGATAGTGGGGAATGTGGGACGCCAAGAATTGGCTTTTAACGTGTGTGATCCTCTCCCACTGCACAAATTCATTCCAGTGAGAGCTTTCCCAGATTGGTGGGTTATTTATTCCGGTTTTGATCAAAGCTAAATGACACCTCTGTGAACTGATGCTGGGGGGGGCAGAGAACCGGGGATTATTTCTCGGGGGTGAGTTCTTCAGCTTGCAGGTCTGGGGAAGGGCCACAAGGTAGCACTGCAGAGTTAAGGGAAATCAAGGGTGGGTAGTTAATGGAATCCACTGGGGTCTCGCCCACTGGCGAGAGCGAGCAAGAGTCCCCATTGCCCCCTGAAATGGAGGAATTCCAGCTAAGGTTGGGTGAGTGTTACACCAGCAGCAACCAGTGCCTCCCCCATGACACTGTCATTCACTAGAGCGGCTGCCTTCTGATTGGCCCGAACCGCCACTCTGGGGCCATATTTAAACACCAGCCCACCACACTCATGTGGTGATGTGCATCACTGCAGATACACAAGGGGTTGTGGGGGTGAGATCCCCGCATACACGGGAAGAATGTGCAAACTCCACACGGACAGTGACCCGAAGCCGGGATCGAACGCCGGGACCTCGGCGCCGGGAGGCAGCAGTGCTAACCACTGCGCCGCCGTGCCGCCTTTGAAAGACAAAACATTTCTCAGGTGGTGAAAGGTGAGGAAACTCTGAGGTCCAAAAGCACCTGGAGGTCCTTGTTCATGAGGCAGTGGCGTCGTGGCATTGTCACTGGGCTGGTGATTCAGAGACCCTGGGTAATCTCGGCACCCGGGTTCAAATCCAGCCAGGTGTAGCCACCGAAGTTGGCCATTCCCTCAATACAAAATGGAGGAACGCAAAGCTTGCAGGTTAAAATGGACAAAGTTTGCAGCACAAGCAGGCTGCACCAAGCCAATGTGTATTCTGTCTGCTAAGAGAGCAGACAGCACCGAAACGAACATTCCGCATACTAATGAGGCAATCTCCGGGATAGTTAACATAGTAATGGAACGATCCCAGGGACAATGGACACAAATGGGGAAGTGATTGCAACAGTGTATGGGAAACCAGACACCCCGGCACCAGCAGGGTTCGAAAACAAAGCACCTGAAGGCCCGCCCAGTAGCCAAGAGATAGCCTCAGTATTGGGGGGATTCAAACAAATCGATTGGGAAGAGACCCAATCGATTCCCAGCAGGTAGAGGGCCCGCCCAAAAGGGCGCGAAGCCCTAGGACCTATAAAAGACAGGTCCCAAACTTAGTTTGTTCTCTGTGCGGAGTCTGCACGTCCTCCCCGTGTGTGCGTGAGTTTCCTCCGGGTGCTCCGGTTTCCTCCCACAGTCCAAAGATGTGCGGGTTAGGTGGATTGGCCATGCTAAATTGCCTGTAGTGTCCTAAAAAGTAAGGTTAAGGGGGGGGGGGGGGGGGGGGGGGGTTGTTGGGTTACTGGTATAGGGTGGATACGTGGGTTTGAGTAGGGTGATCATTGCTCGGCACAACATCGAGGGACGAAGGGCCTGTTCTGTGCTGTACTGTTCTATGTTCTATGTTCCTCTCTGGACCAGCCCTCTCGACCAGCCTTTTACCAAAGAAGACCTTGACCAAGAGAGAGGAGAGGTTTGGGACAGCAGCCACCAGCAAGTAAGTGTCTCACAACGATCGCTACCAGAGATAGACACACCTGACCCCTTTTTAACCCGTACCAACCTGAAGTCTGCGGACCAGTGCAGAGCAAGAGGCCTTGTCCCCTGATCCGGCAGTTCCCTTTAAGATAAGTATTGCTTTATTTAGTGGTAGGAATAGCTTAGTCACCTTAGCGTGTGCATGGGTAAATTATAATTGTATTATAATAAACTCATTTGTTTGAATTTACTAATTGGTGTATGGTTTTATTGCTTTGAACTTGACCTTGAAACTTGTGGCGGTATCTTAACGGTACCTGGCGACTCCAAAATTAAGTAACGAAACAGAGCCAAATTGAGTGTTAAGCACACTCACCCAGAACGAGCAACACAGGGCAGATGGTAGAAATTGAATGCAATAAATATCTGGAATTAAAAGTCTAGTGTTTTAATGAAATACAATATAATATAAATAAATATAATCTGTGAAACTGTTGTGTAAAATCACCCAGCTGGTTCAATAGTGTCCTTTCGGGAATCTGCAGTCTTCACCTGGTCCGGCCTACTTGTGACCCCAGATCCACAGCAATGTGGTTGACTCTGAAATGGCCGAGCAAGTTGTATCAAACTGCTGCAAAGTCAACAAAAAGGAAAGGGCCCTGCACAGGGCCTTGGTGAGACCACACCTGGGCTATTGTGTACAGTTTTTGTCTCCCTATCTCAGGAGGAATGTACTTACCATACAGAGAGTGCAGCAAAGGTTCACCAGGCTAATGGTATGATGGGAATGTCATCTGAGGTGAGATTGAGGAGGCTGGGCCTGCATCCTCCAGAGCGCTGAACAATGCGAGGTGATCTCATTGAAGGTTCGAGATTTTATAGGGTATGCCAGGATGGATGTTTCTCCTGATTGGGGAGTCTGGAACCCCAGAGGACATGGTTCCAGAATAAGGGGCAGGCCATTCAGACTGCGATGAGGAGGAATTCCTTCACTCAAAGGCTGGTGAATCTTTGGAATTCCCTATCCCAGAGGGCTCTGGAAGCTCAAATAGATTTCTGGAAACCAACAACATCAAGGGATATGGGGATCGTGTCGGGAAAATGGTCCAGAAGTAGATGAACAACCTTGATCTGTTTGACTCGACGGGCCGAATGGCCCACTCCTGCTCCCTATGTTCCTATTGGAGCAAGAATCCAGGCCATTTTAACCGATAGTCAAACAGGTTGTCAGCGTGTTTACAATGATGTGTTGTTCCTCTGATAATTTGCTCCTCTGTGTAAAAAGCCATGAATTAAAAAAAATATTTATTTTTTTGATTATGCTCCAGTGAATCATTCTGGGATGTTGAAGGCACTCCAGCGTTGGACCTTGCCCCGAAAGGCGCAAGGAGGTGAGTATCCACTCCAGAGAGAGTTGCCATTCCGGCAGCTCTCTCTGTTCCATAGCTGACCCCGAGGGGCTTCAGAGCAATGTTATTGTTCAGCACTTGCCCCCCTGAGATGGCCCATCTCAGCTAGGGCCAAAGGCAGAAATATCACATCGCCAATGAGGGGACTCACAGCTCATTACAGCTTAACATAAAAACAAGATCATCAACGGCTATTGATCCATAATTCGGACAAGTGCCCCATTTGTTTACAACAGACCGAATATGTTAGTTAGGCTGGCAATTCTTCCACACCTCGGAACGTTCATTCGATCAGCAAACAGAATTTGTCTCGCCTGTGTTAACACACTGTGTCCTCATTGCCCAGTGAAATCGATGCCAGTGCAGAGTGGCTGGCGGAGTCACTTCCACAGGATCCCCTGTCATTCGGTTCGCTGGCTCTGACTCTATAGGAATAAATAACCAAACGTGCAGAGATCCATTGGTGTTGAGATCTGAGTTCGGTTCTAAGGGGCTGTTTAGCTCACAGGGCTAATCACTGGCTTTGAAAGCAGACCAAGACAAGCCAGCAGCACGGTTCGATTCCCGTAACAGCCTCCCCGAACAGGCGCCAGAATGTGGCGACTAGGGGCTTTTCACAGTAACTTCATTGAAGTCTACTCGTGACAATAAGCGATTTTCATTTCATTTCAGGCAAAGGGGACGAATGTGTCCGCTGCCTGAATAGGGCCGAAGGTTGGTTTTGGGTTTAGCCCCGTGTGTGCGTGGGTTTCCTCCGGGTGCTCCGGTTTCCTCCCACAGTCCAAAGATGTGCAGGTTAGGGTGGATTGGCCGTGCTAAATTGTCCCTTAGTGACCAAAATTGCCCTTAGTGTTGGGTGGGGTTACTGGGTTATGGGGATAGTGTGGGCTTGGGTAGGGTGCTCTTTCCAAGAGCCGGTGAAGACACGATGGGCCGAATGGCCTCCTTCTGCACTGCAAATTCTATGACTGTATGGCCATGAAGCGCGATGAAAGCTGGCACCAAATTGGCAAGGCTGGTTTTCGAGTAGATGACTGGTTTCGTCGGACCTGCACAGAGGAGCAGGTGCTTAGTGCTCACGCTGAGGGGGAATCACCACAAGATCCTTCCAATCGCTTGGGAAGGCAGAGCGTCAGCTTTGGCAGCATGTCACTCTTTTCCGCAATTTCCTTTCAATACAACAGAATCCTGAAAAGCCTCTCCAATATTGCTGCAAAACCTCACAGTATTACCTCAGATCCTGCGACGTCGGCATTGCTTCATTGATAGTCCCTCTTCCGTTTGCTTCAAATCTCCTCCCATTCCCTTCAGTGCTCTCAATTTATCTTTTAAACCCCAAATATTCTTCTGCCGTTATTCTTAGCTGAGGGATGTTTGTGTGGCTGCAGTAGGGCTGCAGACATAGAACATAGAACAGTACAGCACAGAACAGGCCCTTCGGCCCTCAATGTTGTGCCGAGCCATGATCAACCTACTCAAACCCACGTATCCACCCTATACCCGTAACCCAATAACCCCCCCTTAACCTTACTTTTTATTAGGACACTACGGGCAATTTAGCATGGCCAATCCACCTAACCCGCACATCTTTGGACTGTGGGAGGAAACCGGAGCACCCGGAGGAAACCCACGCACACACGGGGAGGACGTACAGACTCCGCACAGACAGTGACCCAGCCGGGAACCGAACCTGGGACCCTGGAGCTGTGAAGCATTTATGCTAACCACCATGCTACCGTGCTGCCCACGTTGGCTCCATACTGCTGCAGTGTAACGTATCAAGGTGCAGGGTGCATCGGGGTGCAGTGCATGGGGCATGGTGTCTATAGGACCGTGTTCAGTGTGTCAGGGTGGAGTTGGGCGCAATCCAACAGCCACACCACCGGAAAATCAGCTCGCCGCGGAGCAGCCTGGCCGTTGAAAACCGTTGAGACCCCACTCCCGGGATCGACCCCGGCTCGCCACGCTTTGCGAGGTGCAACACAATCTCGCGAGACGTTGCGATGTAAATCCCGCCCTCAGTGAGCGGGATCACTTTTTAGCAAACCTGCGTATTACAGCGGGGCAGTAAAGTCTGACTTTAGTGCGCAGATTCCCGAGGTGCCTGAGGCTTTGGAATTCAACCCCTTCGCCTCAGAGTGGTGAGTGTCGTATAGCACAAACTGGGACCGGATGGAACGGCACTCGTGGGGGTCTCCAAGGGGGTCAGAGGCCCCCAGCTGCATGATGCCCTGGCACTGCTGCTGCCACCTTGGTACCCTGGCAGTGCCAACCTGACACCCTGGCATGACCACCTGGGTGCCAGCTTGGCATTGACAAGGTGCCGGGGTGGCACTGCCAGCTGACATGGGCACTGCCAAGTTAGCACTGCCAAGGTGTCAAGCTTGCATTTTCTGCGCGCACATGATTGGGTCAGGGTTGTCCGACATGGGTGCTGGGTGGGGGGGGGGGCGAAGCTGACGATCCACCTACTCCCATATTGTGTTTGGGCTGGAGGTTTTGGGAACTTCAGAGATCAGAACGTCATTTAAAAATGTGCCTCAGCCCCTTGTACCCCATTCAGGCCGCTTATTCAATGTGAGTCAGGTTGAATAGCCATGTGTTTCTCGGCACTACGAGTGCATGGTGGTTAGCATAATTGCTTCACAGCTCCAGGGTCCCAGGTTCGATTCCGGCTTGGGTCACTGTCTGTGCGGAGTCTGCACATCCGCCCCGTGTCTGCGTGGGTTTCCTCCGGGTGCTCCGGTTTCCTCCCACAGTCCAAAGATGTGCAGGTAAGGTGGATTGGCCGTGATAAATTGTCCTTAGTGTCCAAAATTGCCCTTAGTGTTAACATAGAACAGTACAGCACAGAACAGGCCCTTCGGCCCTCAATGTTGTGCCGAGCCATGATCACCCTACTCAAACCCACGTATCCACCCTATACCCGTAACCCAACAACCCCCCCTTAACCTTACTTTTATTAGGACACTACGGGCAATTTAGCATGGCCAATCCACCTAACCCGCACATCTTTGGACTGTGGAAGGAAACCGGAGCACCTGGAGGAAACCCACGCACACAGGGGGAGGACGTGCAGACTCCACACAGACAGTGACCCAGCCGGGAATCGAACCTGGGACCCTGGAGCTGTGAAGCATTTATGCTAACCATGGGTGGGGTTACTGGGTCATGGGGATAGGGTAGAGGTGTTAATCTTGGGTAGGGTGCTCTTTTCAAGAGCCGGTGCAGACTCGATGGGCTGAATGGCCTCCTTCTGCACTGTAAATTCTATGAAATTCTATGAAACGCGCCCGCTCGTGGACTTGGTTCCCTATTGGGAGAATCGGGCCCATTGTGTGAGGGGTGCAGTATGTCCCAGTTCAGTGGCCGATGTATCAGCAGGTATATGCTTTGACAGTCAAGCTAATTGCCTTATTAAAGACAGGTAATGGTTAGTGACTGCACCCACTAAAGTTCATAAGTGGAACAGTTGCTGTGGGGAAACCAGAAGGAGTTTGTGTCTCTGCCGAGCTGTGGTCCAAATAAACTTGCTGAAGGTAAAAGACAAGCTGTTACGTCGTTCCTTCATCATAAACCAACATTTGAAATTATCAGCATTATGGTGCAGTGTGTATCGACCATAAGACGTACGACCAGGATTTGACTGTCATTCAATGAGATCATGATTGATTTGGTACAAAGAAATTCCTCCTCATCTCTGTCTTAAATGGGTGACTCCCTCACTCTGAGATGATGCCCTCTGGTCCTAGACTCTCCCACAATGGGAAACAACCTCTCAGCATCGACCCTGTCAAACCCCCTGAGAATCCGATATGTCTCAATAAGATCGCCTCTCATTCTTCTAAACTCCAATGAGCACAGGCCCAACGTACTCAACCTCTCCTCATAGGAAATCCCCTCCATACCCGGGATCGACCTAGTGAACCTTCTCCGGACTGCCTCCATGGTCAGTATATCTTTCGCTAGATAAGGGGACCAAAACTGTTCCCAGTATTTCAGGTGTGGTCTAACCTTGTATAGTTTCAGCAAGCCTTCCCTATGTTCATGTTCCATTCCCTTTGAAAGAAACGCCAACATTCCATTTGTCTTTCCTATTACCTGTTGAATGAACATGCTAGATTTTTGTGATTTATGCACGAGGACCCCCAGATCCCTCTGTGCTGCAGCTTTCTGCAGTCTTTCTCCATTTAAATAATATTCAGCTCCTTTATTTTTCCTACCAAAGTGCACAACTTCGCATTTTCTACATTATATTCCATCTGCCAAGTTTCTGCCCAGTCACCTAACCTGTCCATATCCCCTTTTAGAGCCTTTGTGTTGTCAAAACCACTCACCCTCCCACCTATTTTTGTGTCATCCGCATACTTGGCAATAGTACATTCACATACCCCCATCCAAGTCATTAATACATATTGGAAATAAGTATGACCCCAGTACAGATCCCTCTGGCACTCCACTCATTACAGGTCGCCATCCTGAAAATGCCCCTCTTATCCCAACTCTGTCTTCTTCAGCTAGCCAATCCTCTATCCATGCTGATGCACTATCCCCAAAACCATGACTCTTATCTTATTAAGTAGCCTTATTTTGTCAATCACGTTTTGGAAATCCAAATAGATTACATCTACCAGTTACCCTTTATCTATCCTGCTCATTACCACCTCAAAGAATTTGTATAAATATGTCCGACATGATTTCTCCTTTGTGAAGCAGTGCTGAAAATGTATTATGTCTTTTTAAATGTTACCTCCTTTATATTATTTCTAACATTTTCCCAATGAGAGTGTATTGGGGTGTAATGTAGTGGTGTGTGTCAGGGTGCAGTGTGCAGCGACACTGAATTTGGATGGTGTAAGAGATAAGATTTATTTTGAGGTTGTCCATTCCTCCACAGTGCTGATACCGGGTGGGATTCTCTGAAAATGGGGCTATGTCCCCACTCCGGCGGCAAAACCGGCAGCAACGACTCCAGCGTCAACAGCCCACCTCCCTCCCCCTCCCAAGGTGAGGAATGCTCACATTTCTGGGGGGCTAGGTGGATTCCGGAGGGGTTGGCGCCGCTCCAGCCGGCGCCGAAGGGCCGGCGCGAGTTCGCGCATGTGTGGAACGACCGACGTGATCTTGCGCATGTGCGAACCAGCCAGTGTATTTCCACGCATGCGTGGGGGTTCCCTTCACCGCGCCGGCCCCCGGGCAAAATGACGGAGCCCTACAGGGGCCCAGCGCAAAGGAAAGTAGGCCCCCACGGAACCAGCCCGCCCGCAGATCAGTACCTCCGATCGCGGTCCAGGCCACCGTGGGGGCACCTCCGGGGTTGGAGGTCCCCCGCGCTCCCCTGAGGACCGCCCCCGCACACTCACCTGCTGGGTCCCACCATGTGTGAGGTGAGTAATTCACACTAGCTGAACTGGCCAAAAATGGACAGCCCATCTGGACCAGGAGAATTGCTGGGGGGGGGGGGGGGGGGGGGGGGTGGCTGCTGTCAACGGCCCCCAACCGGCGTGGCGGGAATCCCACCGCTGCCCGAAAAACGGTGCCGAAGGATAGAGCAGCCGCCGTCGGGGAGGCAGGGTGGGATTCGCGCCTCCCCCCCGGGATTCCCCGACCCGACGGGAAATTCAAGCTAATTTCAACATACGTTGAAAGCGTTTCTGTGAACTTCGATAACTCAAAGCAGAACAGGAAGAAGAATGTCATGTTGAGTAATAATCCTCTCGCCCCCAAATACCATCGGCCAACGCCAAAATCGGCAAAGGCGATTTGGCGGAGAATCAGTCTTCAGGCCAAACTGACGCCGGCATCGGGCAACCCGACAGAATGCCACGCTCCAATGCCTCCACAGTGTGTTCTACTCTGCACGCACAGTAAAAGCCATCCGCAGATCATCACCGGGACCTCCGAGTGCTCAGCCTCCACCGAGGGGAATTGCCGACGGCGAGATTCACTTGTGGTTTGGAAAATGGTGAAATCTGCGTCGCGGCTGCTGAGGGACGGAGAGGGGTTACGGAACGAGTCCAACATCGCCATAGCTTGCTGACAGTGTGCCGCTGGCCAGGGGGCTTCTGCCAGGGCCCGGGGGGGGGGGGGGGGGGGGTGGTCAGAAGGTGGGGCGTGGGGTCACGGTGGACGGGCGCGGAACACCATTGCTGCAGTCGGCAAGGCAGCCATGCAGCTGCGCACGCCACTTACTGCCCACTGTGAACTTAGGCCAACAGGTCGTATGTGTGCCCCCCCCACCCCACCCCACCAGGCCACCTCCCCTAGGTGCCCCCTGGCCCCAGACACCCATCAAAGGGATGGGCGCACTCCAGCGCAACCAGTGCTGTCCTGTTGGCTGGGATGAGTGTGTGTGGGGAGTGGGGCGCTAATATGCAGCCGAAGCTTCTCAGCCTCCCGAGTGCCAATCCCGCCCCCGGCGAATCCAACACCGTTTTTCCCTGGAATCGCACGTGTTCCAGGTGGCCCACTAACGGTTCCGGAACTCCTCTGGGAGCGGCACCAACTTTGCTGTCGTAGAAATTCGCCGATTCTGGTTCCGGCGTCAACACTGAGTCTCTGAAACGGCGAAGCCCTCCCCCAAAGTTGAAATAAAAATTGGCCCACACCGCCCTGGCTTAAAAGACACAGCACAATTGGCAAAGATCTGGAGGGGTCATGGAGAGCTGAACTTGGTTCGTTCAGAATTACCTGACCACGTCGGGAGGGGCTGGTTGTTTTACACTTTTTTAATGTCATTCCTTTCCCTCCTGGATGGTTTTCTGTCGCAAGGAAGGGACATCAGCCATGGGTGCATGAATCAAAAATCTGGTTGCACTTTTTAAGAGATGTTTGCGTGGAACAAAGAAAGTAGCAGCAAACGCATTAAAAAGTTCACCCGATGCCAATTGCAAATCAACACTGACATCTAGTGATGGCTCTGGGTAATGTCGCAGGGAAGCCGTACCCAAAGGGTGATTGGAGGCATTTCTTGATTAATAAGGGGTTCAGGGGTTATGGGGAGAAGGCAGGAGAATAGGGCAGCACAGTAGCATGGTGGTTAGCATAAATGCTTCACAGCTCCAGGGTCCCAGGTTCGATTCCCGGCTTGGGTCACTGTCTGTGTGGAGTCTGCACGTTCTCCCCGTGTGTGCATGGGTTTCCTCCGGGTGCTCCGGTTTCCTCCCACAGTCCAAAGATGTGCGGGATAGGTGGATTGGCCATGATAAATTGCCCGTAGTGTCCTAAAAAAAGTAAGGTTGGGGGGGGGGGGGGGTTGTTGGGTTACGGGTATAGGGTGGATACGTGGATTTGAGTAGGGTGATCATTGCTCGGCACAACATCGAGGGCCGAAGGGCCTGTTCTGTGCTGTACTGTTCTATGTTCTAATGGGGATGAGAAAGTATCAGCCATGATTGAATGGCGGAGCAGACTCGATGGACCGAGTGGCCTAATTCTGCTTCTATGTCGTATGCTCTTGTGGTCTTATTGGGGAAGGTTTCGTGTTTTTGCTGACTTTTTTTTTCCCATTTCTTCAATTTAAAGGGAGGAGGTTGGTGATAATCATCATCCGTAAAAAACGGCGAGCAGAGATTCGTGAGAATAGCGGGAGGTCGGGAAAAATGTCGGGAAGGCCCTCCCGCTATTATCCGAACCATCGTGGGGGGCGGAGAATCGCGCCCCATGAGCTTCCAGTTTAGCCTGCTATTTTAATTCTTCAACTTGCTTCCACTCTGACCTCTGTATCCTTGGCCTGCTGCACTATTCTATTGAGGAATAGCACGTCATCTTGCAATTCGGCACATCGCCGGCTTCAACATTAAGTTTAACAATTCCACACTCAATTTATGTCATGTCATAAGTGCTAGAAAATGGGATTAGAATAGATAGGGGTTTGATGGCCGACATGTGATTTTATTCCTTTTCTTCCCCCATTTCACCTGCTAAAAACTTATTGCATTTCTAACTTTTACCAGCTCTGATGAAGGGCCATTAACCTGAAACATTAACTCAGTTTCTCTTTCCACAGGTGCTGTGTGACCTGCAAAGTATTTCCAGCACTTTCGGTCACCATTAGGTCTGGGCACCCAGTTAGACTTTATGTGATGTTTTAACATGCCCCTTTTAAACATCTCAGTTCAGAGAATTTTCCAGATGATCTGGTCGCCATGGGGATTGAAGCTCAAATAGGAACTCATTGAAGTGTCAAGTATGCAGTGAATGGTAGAATCCTCAAGAGTATTGACAGTCAGAGAGATCTAGGTGTACAGGTCCACAGGCCACTGAAAGGGGCAACATAGGTGGAGAAGGTAGTCAAGAAGGCATACGGCATGCTTGCCTTCATTGGCCGGGGTATAAGAATTGGCAAGTCATGTTGCAGCTGTATAGAACCTTAGTTAGGCCACACTTGGAGTACAGTGTTCAATTCTGGTCGCCACACTACCAGAAGGATGTGGAGGCTTTAGAGAGGGTGCAGAAGAGATTTACCAGGGTGTTGCCTGGTATGGAGGGCATTAGCTATGAGGAGCCGTTGAATAAACTTGGTTTGTTCTCACTGGAACGAAAGAGGTTGAGGGGCGACCTGATAGAGGTCTACAAAATTATGAGGGGCATAGACAGAGTGGACAGTCAGAGGCTTTTTTCACAGGGTAGAGGGGTCAATGTGGCCGCACCAGAGTTCTGTACAACTGCAACATGACCTCATAGCTCCGAAATTCAATTTCTCTACCAATAAAAGCTAACACACCGTACGCCTTCTTAACAACCCTCTCAACCTGGGTGGCAACTTTCAGGGATCTATGGATATAGATGCCGAGATCTCTCTGCTCGTCCACACTACCAAGAATCTTACCATTAGCCCAGTACTCTGTCTTCCTTGTAAATCTTGGGGCAGCACGGTGGCATAGTGGTTAGCATAAATGCTTCACAGCTCCAGGGCCCCAGGTTCGATTCCCGGCTGGGTCACTGTCTGTGCGGAGTCAGCACGTCCTCCCCGTGTGTGCGTGGGTTTTCTCCGGGTGCTCCGGTTTCCTCCCACAGTCCAAAGATGTGTGGGTTAGGTGGATTGGCCATGCTAAATTGCCCGTGGCAATTTAATGTGGGGGCCGAAGATAATGGATGAAACTAAGCAGTGGTTAGCACTGTTGCTTCACAGCTCCAAGGACCCAGGTTCGATTCCCGACTTGGGTCACTGTCTGTGCGGAGTCTCCGAACAATTTAGGATTGGCCATGCTAAATTGCCCGTAGTGACCTAAAAAGTAAGGTTAGGGGGGGGGGGGGGTTGTTGGGTTATGGGTATAGGGTGGATACGTGGGTTTGAGTAGGGTGATCATTGCTCGGCACAACATCGAGGGCCGAAGGGCCTGTTCTGTGCTGTACTGTTCTATGTTCTATGTTCCTGTTATTCCTTCCAAAATGAATCACCTCACACTTTTCTGCATTAAACTCCATTTGCCACCTGTTAGCCCAGCTCTGCAGCTTATCTATGTCCCTCTGTAACTTGTAACATCCTTCTGCACTGTTCACAACTCCACCGACTTTAGTGTCATCTGCAAATTTCATCACCAATCCTTCTACGCCCTCCTCCAGGTCGTTTATAAAAATGACAAACAGCAGCGGCCCCAAAACAAATCCTTGTGGTACACCACTAGTAACTGGCCACCAGTCAGAACATTCCCCATGAACCACCACCCTTTGTCTTCTATCAACTAGCCAATTTCTGATCCAAACTGCTAAATCACCCTGAATCCCATGCCTCTGAATTTTCTGCAATAGCCTACCGTGGGGAACCTTATCAAACGTTTTACTGAAATCCATATACACCACATCAACTGATTTACCCTCATCCACCTGTTTGGTCACCTTCTCGAAGAACTCAATGAGGTTTGCGAGGCACGACCTATCCTTCACAAAACCATGTTGACTATCTCTAATCAAATTATTCCTTTCCAGATGATTATACATCCTATCTCTTATAAACCTTTCCAAGACTTTTCCCACAACAGAAGTACGGCTCACTGGTCTATAGTTACTGGGATTATCTCTACTCCCCTTCTTGAACAAGGGGACAACATTTGCTATCCTCCAGTCGATGATCAGTTCCTGGGTTCCTCCATAACAGTTTAATGATCTATGTACCTGACACCCTTTCACCTCTAACAATTCCAGGGTCTCATCTCTCAGGAAGTTCCATTCTCTTTGGGTCCAAAGTGGACTTGCCTACATTGAAATCCATTGAGCACATTTACAAAGCTGCATTCCACTGCAGAGCCATCGCTACTAATTAGAACGGTTCCATCATCAAACTTTGCTCTTCCATATCATTAACACATAACTTACACACAGTAGTATAAACATTGATTCTCATCCCTGGCTATAAATTGTCTCATTCTTACCTCCGGATAGGATATTACTGCTTTACTGGAGTTCCAATAATCATGTATGATGGAGTGCATTAGTTTGAGCTCCATCAACTATTCAGCTCCTATTTTATGCTCATTATCTTAGTAAAGGATAAATTGTATTAGCATTTATCACTTTTGCAGGTTCTGGGTTGGGATGGGGGGGAGGGGGGGGCAGGGTATTGCTTGGAATGATAAATGATAGGAAAAAAATAATAATGATCTTCAATAAGTTGGACGCTTTGACTTTATATTGTCTTCAACCAACATTATGCAGAAGATCGATGTCCTTAATGTTAAATATTTTAATGAAACGCAAGTTATTCTTTACAGATCAGGCTACAAATCACAGCCTGGGTGACGATGGTTAACTATTGCGGGACTGATAGAATGCCAATGTTCTCTGATCATTATTGCCATCGAGATACATGCAAACTGTGTGTAGGTCACAAATCTCCTGATTTATTGGAAGCTCCATTAAAAGGAAAATCAGTCTCTGATGGATTTTAATATCTTCAGTGGAGAGTAGCCTCAGCCCTTAATGTGTCTCTCCTTTATTATTTATAATTAAAAAGAAATATCTTAGCGCTATATACTTCTTTTGAAGAGGAATCTTCAGAAACCAGCTGGCCGGTTAACTCATCAAATGCATTGTCCAGAATCCTCACAGCCATTTGTTCAGAATCTAGTTCCTTTGTTCAGAATCCTCACACCATTGTCCGTCCAGAATCTTCGTACCCATTATCCAGAATCTTCGTGCCCATTCTCCAGAATCTTCATACCCATTGTCCAGAATCTTCGTGCCCATTCTCCAGAATCTTCATACCCATTGTCCAGAATCTTCGTGCCCATTCTCCAGAATCCTCACACACATTGTCCAGAATCTTCGTACCCATTATCTTGAATCCTCACACCCATTATCCTGAATCCTCACACACATTGTCCAGAATCCTCACACCCATTGTCCAGAATCCTCACACACATTGTCCAGAATCCTCACACCCATTGTCCAGAATCCTCACACACATTCTCCAGAATCTTCACACACATGGTCCAGAATCCTCACACACATGGTCCAGAATCTTAATCCATTGTCCAGAATCCTCACACACCGAACCTTTTGGACACCAAGGGGCAATTTAGCACGGCCAATCCACCCAACCTGCACATCTTTGGATTGTGGGAGGAAACCGGAGCACCCGGACGAAACCCACGCAGACACGGGGAGAACGTGCAGACTCCGCACAGACAGTGACCCAAGGACGGAATTGAACCCAGGTCCCTGGCGCTGTGAAGCAACAGTGCTAACCGCTGTGCCGCCCTGCTGCCCAGATTCCAACTTGAATGGGGGCTTATTTGGATTTACTTGGCACCCAAGGTTATAAGTGTGACCGCGGGCCAAATGTAAAATTCCTTCCCCCAAGTATAACCTCCTCCTCCCCCTCCCCCCAGCACCTCCACTCCCATACCCTCCTCCTGTACCTGCTCCAGTATACATTCCCAACTGCTCCTCACATGCCCCTGTAAATTGTGAATATCATACTTAAAAT
This sequence comes from Scyliorhinus canicula, assembly GCF_902713615.1. Taxonomy (NCBI): domain Eukaryota; kingdom Metazoa; phylum Chordata; class Chondrichthyes; order Carcharhiniformes; family Scyliorhinidae; genus Scyliorhinus; species Scyliorhinus canicula. The sequence continues at coordinate 27,261,395 of NC_052167.1, forward strand.
GTTGCTTTCGAATGAATTTCCAAAACAAGTGCTTGCTTCATAGTTGACAGATTTGAATCTATAAATAAAATCTCAGTGAATTCATTTGAGGTCAATCAGTGCACTTCCTCGATTCAGACTCAAGGATTTGAAAGTCAGAGTGCAACTTTACACACGACAGATTATAATTAATATCAAACCAGAAGCCCCCGAATGTATTTCCAGCTCCCCAGGATCATAAAACATTCTGTAGTTGGTTAAAGGCCTTTCAAATAAAGACTACATTCTAGAGACAGGGGCTGGATCTCCAATCGGCAGCGGCAAAATCGCGTTCTGCGATCGGCCAGAGATTCCACATTCACGTCGGCATCGGGGACGGCGCTGTTTTTGCGATGCTTCGCCCCCTCAAAAACGGCACACTCAGGGAGTACGCTGCACGCTGTCAGGACGTCACCTGAGGCCCTTCCCCCATGCTCCGCCCCCGATGGGCCGAGTGCCCGACGACGTGGGGCGCGTGCGCCCACGACGTTCGGGGACCTCGCGTGACGGCTGCGGACTGTGTCCAGCACCACCACAGTCACGGTAGAGGGGGAGCCGTACCGCTGGCAGGGGAGCTTCGGCAGGGGCTGGGGGCACTGGCGGGGGATGGTCTGGGGGTGGTGAGGTGGGTTTCAGGGGGGCAGTGTTTGGCAAGCCAGGTCCGTGCATGGCCGGCGCCATGTTGCACAGCGCAGGAGCCGCAATGCGCATGCGCGGTGTTATGTACCAGAGTTTAAAGAATACCAAAGTATATCATGGAGTTCACCTGACCACAACGTTTCATGGATTTTGGTTATGGGGAGCACAAGGGCCCACTTTACAGGTGTGATGCAACTGAGATCTTAAGTATCTTTAAAACAAAACAATGTTTATTCGATAAATCCGGTTAACATTTTATAAACCCACAGTGAACATCTTACCAACTACCAACACTGATAAACCCCCAAAAAGATACAGTACTCTATAGGCACCCCTTAATAACTTTCCCAACAACATCCATAAGCCAAAACACAAAAGACAGTAGGTTTGAATTCTTCACAGAGAACAGTTATCAATTTTAAATTATCAAGTGATCTAAACACCTTGTTTAACATACAGTGAGAGACCAGTATAAGTCTGCTTGGTTTGAACACAGCTGTCCAACTGAAAATTAAATTAAAACACAGAGCCAAAAAGAGCTCCCAGCTCAAAACGCAAGGAAAAAGCAGAATCACATTCCAGCTCCACCCGCACAATGACATCACTGCAGCCATTTGATAAAACCCTCTTTTCTTAAAGGGACTGTCACATGACCGCGGTCACGGACCCGGCCATTCTGCGGACCAGACCAATCCTGCGGACACAGTTACAGAATCGGGGAATCCAGCGCCGGAACTCTTTTCCTCAGGTGAATTGCAACAGTCCGCAGCAAGGTGTCGTCAACGGCGTCTTCAAGCAGCGCTTGCTCAGCAATAACCTGCTCGCTGATGCTCAGTTTGGGTTCTGCCTGAGTCACTCAGCTTTGTGACTGTCCTTGATATCAAGGCATTTGACACTGCAGCTTCAAGGAACCCTAGTAAAACTGGAAAGTGTGGGTTTGGAAGGTACAGTCTGAGGAGCCTTGATGGGTTGCTGCAGTGAATCTTGCAGGGGCTGGTTGCACACAATGGGCTAAACAGCTGGCTTTTAATGCAGAACAAGGCCAGCAGCACGGTTCAATTCCCGTACCGGCCTCCCAGAACAGGTGCTGGAATGTGGCAACTAGGGGCTTTTCACAGTGGCTTCATTGAAGCCTACTTGTGACAATAAGCGATTATTATTCGGGGCTGGTTTAGCACAGGGCTAAAGAGCTGGCTTTGAAAGCAGACCAAGGCAGGCCAGCAGCACGGTTCAATTCCCGTACCAGCCTCCCCGAACAGGCGCCGGAATGTGGCGACTAGGGGCTTTTCACAGTATCTTCATTGAAGCCTACTTGTGACAACAAGTGATTTTCATTTCAGATGGTACACACGGCTGCCACTGTGCGTCGGTGGGAGGGGGAGGGATTGAAGGTTTAGTAGATGAGGTACCAATCAAGCCGGTTGTTTTGTCCTGGATGGTGTTGAGCTTCTTGAGTGTTGTTGGAGCGGCACTCATCCAGGCAAGTGGAGAGTATTCCATCATTCTCCGGGGCGGGATTCTCCGTGCCTCCGTGTCGAAATCGCGATCGGTCCTCGGAGAATCGCCGCAAAACGGTCTACACAGCGCAGGTAGGGGGCCATTGACAGAGGCCCCCCCGAGGTGATTCTCCAAGTGTAACCGGCCAAGTTCCCAATGGCCTGGGTCTATCACCCGTCGGGATCGTGGCGTGGCAGCTGCGGACTCAGTCTGCGGCCGCCCTGTTGGGGGCGAGGGGGATCCTTCACCAGGCAATTGATCGGATGCCACCAAACGGGGGAGCACGCACGATCTTGGGTGGGCCTATCTTTTCAGTGCCGGTCCGCGGTGTGGGTCCGCCATGCCGTGGGGGACACCCGACCAGAAGTGCAGGGCCCCGTATCGGCAGCCGGAGCTGCCAGCTGCTCTCCGGGGCCCTGCTAGCTCCCTTCAGGTAGGAAATTCACTCCAGACTTTCATCAGGAAAGTCCAGAGTGATTCACCCGCGTTTTGATGCTGGAGTGGGGACATAGCCCCATTATTGGAGAATCCCACCCCTGACTTGTGGCTTGAGAGATGGTGGACACCCTTTGGGGGGGGGGTCAGGGGGTGAGTTAGTCACTTCAGGATTCCGAGACCCTGACCTGCTCTGCTAGCCAAAGTATTAATATGGCTGGGTCCAGTTCAGTTTGTGGTCAATGGTAAACCCCAGGATCTTGGTAGTGGAGGATTCAGTCATGGTGATGCCATTGAATGTAAAGAGACGGTGGTTAGATTCTCACAAGTTAGAGTGTGTTGTTGCCTGACACTTGTGTGGCGCGAATGTTACTTGCCACTTGTCAGCCCAAGCCTGGATATTATCCAGGCCCTGCTGTATTTGGACTTGGACTGCTTCAGTATTTGAGGAGGTGCGAATGGTGCTGAACGTTGTGCAGGCATCCGCAAACATCCCCACTGCTGACCTGATGATGGAAGCTGCAGATGGTTGGGCCTAGGACGCTACCCTGAGGAACTCCTGCACTGATGTCCCAGGACTGAGATGACTGACCTCCAATCACCACAACCGTCTTCCTTTGTGCCAGGTATGACACCAACTAACGGAGAGTTTCCCCCCCTAGTTCCCACTGACTCCAGATTTGCTGGGGCTCCTTGATGCCAAACTTGGTCAAAACTTAGGGCAGCACGGTAGCTTGGTGGTTAGCATAAATGCTTCACAGTTCCAGGGTCCCAGGTTCGGTTCCCGGCTGGGTCACTGTCTGTGCGGAGTCTGCACGTCCTCCCCGTGTGTGCGTGGGTTTCCTCCGGGTGCTCCGGTTTCCTCCCACAGTCCAAAGATGTGCGGGTTAGGTGGATTGGCCATGCTAAATTGCCCGTAGTGTACTAAAAAGTTAGGTTAAGGGGGGGTGGGGTTGTTGGGTTACGGGTATAGGGTGGATACGTGGGTTTGAGTAGGGTGATCATTGCTCGGCACAACATCGAGGGCCGAAGGGCCTGTTCTGTGCTGTACTGTTCTATGTTCTAAGTTCTAAATATGTCAAGGGCAGTCACTCTCATCTCACTTCTGGAGTTCAGCTCTTTTGTCCATGTTTGAACCAAGACTGTAATGAGATCAGGAGCTGATTAACCCTGGCGGAACCCAAACTGAACATCAGTGAGCAGGTTATTGCTGAGTAAGTGCCGCTTGATAACCCCTTCCATCACTTTGCTGATGATGGAGAGTAGACTGATAGGGCGGTAATTGGCTGGGTTGGTTTTGTCCTGCTTTTTGTGTACTAGACATACCTGGGCAATTGTCCACATTGCCGGGTAGATGCCAGTGTTGTAGCTGTCTTGGAACAACTGGCTAGGGGTGCGGCAAGTTCTGGAGCACAAGTCTTCAATACGATTGCCAGAATATTGTCAGGGCCCATAGCCTTTGCAGTATCCAGTGCCATCAGCCCATTTCTTGACATCATGTGGGGTGAATTGAATTGGCTGAAGACTGACAACTGTGATGCTGGGGACCTCCGGAGGAGACCGAGATGGATCAGCCACTCGGCACCTCTGGCTGAAGATTATTACGAATGTCATAATATACACATCAGTATATAATGGTGCAGACACACACTGACTGACACACTGCAAGACCAATCAACACACACAACACAGCAGCCAATCACCAGTTAGGGCACGGTCACTATAAAGCCAGAGGGCACTAGTTTTCCCGCTCACTTGGGATGCAGCCTCTGAGACAGACAGAGCCCGCAGTCAGTAGCACAAACATCTACCATGTGCTAGCAGCATAGTCTGGTCTGGTTAGCCATAGGTCTTCAGTCAACCTAACATAGTGTCGACCCACAGTGCAAGTATGTTTAACAGCTCATAGTTAAATAAAATAGAGTTGTACTTCTACAAGTGTTGGTAGCCTGTCTATGTTACTGCTCAGGTAAACGCAGTCTCCACAGATCCAGAGTACATAGAACATAGAACATAGAACAGTACAGCACAGAACAGGCCCTTCGGCCCTCGATGTTCTGCCGAGCAATGATCACCCTACTCAAACCCACGTATCCACCCTATACCCGTATCCCAACAACCCCCCCTTAACCTTACTTTTTAGGACACTACGGGCAATTTAGCATGGCCAATCCACCTAACCCGCACATCTTTGGACATCAACGAATGTCTTTTGTACTAATGTGCTGGGCTCCCCAATCTTTGAGGATAGGGATATTTGTGGAGCCTCCTCTTCCAGTGAGTTGTTTAATTGTCCACCACCATTCACAATTCAATATGGCAGGACGGCAGAGCTTAGATCTGAGCTGAGTCTGTCACTTGCTGCTTTTGCTGTTTGGCACACTTGTAGTCCTGTGTTGCAGCTTCACCAGGTTGACACCACATTTTTTGGTCTGCCTGATGTTGCTCCTGGCATGTCCACTCGCACTCTTCATTGGGCCGGGGTTGATCCCCTGGCTGGGTGGTAAGGGTAGAGTGGGGGATATGATGGGCCATGAGGTTACAGATTGTGGTTGAATACAATTCTGCTGTTGCTGATGTCCCACAGCGCCTCATGGTGCCCAGTCTCCAGTTGTTAGATCTGTTCTGAATCCATCCCTGATAGTAGTGCCACACAACACGATGGACGATATCCTCAATGTGAAGATGGGACTATGTCTTCACAAGGACTGTGTGGTGACCTCTTCTACCGATGCTGTCATGGACAGATGCATCTGCAGCAGGCAGGTTGGTGAGGATGAGGTCCACTACATTTTTGCTTCCTGTTGATTCCCTCACCACCTGTCCCGGAACAAGGGCAGCACGGTAGCATTGTGGATAGCACAATCGCTTCACAGCTCCAGGGTCCCGGGTTCGATTCCCGGCTTGGGTCACTGTCTGTGCGGAGTCTGCACATCCTCCCCGTGTGTGCGTGGGTTTCCTCCGGGTGCTCCGGTTTCCTCCCACAGTCCAAAGATGTGCAGGTTAGGTGGATTGGCCAGGATAAATTGTCCTTAGTGTCCAAAATTGCCCTTAGTGTTGGGTGGGGTTACTGGGTTATGGGGATAGGGTGGAGTTGTTGATCTTGGGTAGGGTGCTCTTTCCAAGAGCCGGTGCAGACTTGATGGGCTGAATGGCCTCCTTCTGCACTGTAAATTCTATGAACCAAGTCTAGGCGTTATGTCCTTCGGGACCCAGATCAGAGGTGGTGCTGTCAAGCCACTTTGTGATAGATATTGAAGTCCCCCTCCATCTCAGGGCTTATTCTGTGCCCTTGCCACCCTCAGTGCTTCCTCCAAGTACTGATTCATCAGTTGCTGGTGAACAGTGCACGACGATCAGCAGGAGGCTTCCTTGTCCATGTTTGACCTGAAGTCATGAGGCTTCATGGGGTCCAGATGTTGAGGACTCCCAGGGCATCTCCCTCCCGACTGTATACCGCTGTGTCACCTTCCTCTGCTGGTGATAGTGGCAGTGGTGTCTGGGACATTATCTGTAAGATGCGAATGGTGGGTATGTCAGGCTTTTGCTTGACCAGTCTGTGAGACACCTCTCACTTCTGGCACAAGCCCCCAGATGTTAGTAAGGAGGACGTTGCAGGGTCGACGGGGCTGGGTTTACAGTTGTCGTTTCCAGTTCCTGGGTCAAAGCCGGGTGGTCTGTTCAATTTCTTTCTTTCTTATTGGCTTTGTAGCGATTTTCTATAAATGTGTGGCTTGCTGGGCTATTTCCGAGTACATTGCTGTGCGTCTGGAGTCACATATAGGCCAGGTTAGGCTGGTAGATTTCCCTGAAGATATTAATGAACCAGCTGGGTTTTTCTTTACAACAATTGACCTTTAATCCCAGATATTTCTTGGATTCAGTTTTCACCATCTGCCTTCGAGGGATTTGAAGCCGGGTCCCTAGCGTATTACCCTGGGTTTCTGGATCACCAGGCCAGTGACTACACCACTATGCCACCGCCTTCTCCTAATTACATCCTCGGAGAATTCCAGTAGCCTTGTCAAACCTGATTTATTTCGCTTTTGCAAATCCATGCTTATTCTGTCCGATTCTGCCTGTTTTGCAAGTGCTCAGCTTTAAGCGCTGGTTTAAGGGGCTGGTTTAGCTCACTCGGCTAAATCGCTGGCTTATAAAGCAGACCAAGCAGGCCAGCAGCACGGTTCGATTCCTGTACCAGCCTCCCCGGACAGGCGCTGGAATGTGGCGACTAGGGGCTTTTCACAGTAACTTCATTGAAGCCTACTCGTGACAATAAGCGATTTTCATTTCATTTTCATTAAATCTTTTGCAATGTACTCCAGAGTTTTCCCCACTGTCGACGTCAGCCGAGTGGTCTACAATTCTGTGTTCCCTCTACCTGCCTTTTTAAATAGTGGAACGACATTACCTGCACTCCAATCTGTTCCAGAGTCGATAGAATCTTGAAACATGACCACCAATGAGCCCACTATTTCCAGGGCCACCTCCTTAAGCACTCTGGGATGGAGATTACCAGGCCCTGGGGATTTATCGGCCTTCAATCCCATCAATTTCTCCAAAACTATTTCCCATAAGACCCATAAGGGGCTGGTTTAGCTCACTGGGCTAAATCGCTGGCTTTTAAAGCAGACCAAGCAGGCCAGCAGCATAGAACATAGAACATAGAACAGTACAGCACAGAACAGGCCCTTCGGCCCTCGATGTTGTGCCGAGCAATGATCACCCTACTTAACCCACGTAACCGGTATACCCGTAACCCAACAATCCCCCCATTAACCTTACACTACGGGCAATTTAGCACGGCCAATCCACCTAACCCGCACATCTTTGGACTGTGGGAGGAAACCGGAACACCCGGAGGAAACCCACGCGCACACGAGGAGGACGTGCAGACTCCACACAGACAGTGACCCAGCATGGTTCGATTCCCGTACCAGCCTCCCCGGACAGGCGCCGGAATGTGGCGACTAAGGGCTTTTCACAGTAACTTCATTGAAGCCTACTAGTGACAATAAGCGATTTTCATTTAATTTCATTTTCACAAGATATAGATGCAGAACTAGGCCATTTGGCCCATCGAGTCTGCTCCACCATTCGATCATGTTAATTCGTCGGAGCTAGGACTTAATTTGGCCGTTGTGACGAACTTGAATGCGCCCGAGAGGGCCAATGCTGACTGCTCTTCGGAGACCTGAAGGCTCGTGATGCCAAAGATTGTGCGTCACCCGGAACTGGCTCCATAATGATGCCTTCTGCTGTTCAATAGCCTCTCAATACTCACTCACCAAGCTTGTGTATGAATAATGGAGGCTTAATGAAGCTGTAGACCCATAGTACCCCAACAGGGGGGGATCAGCGATGGGACGGGGAGAGCCGGGTCCCACTGGGACTGTAGCCTCCATGATAGCTAACGCCTTTCAAAATGGATGTTGAGTAAACCCATAGAATCCCTGCAGTGCAAGCAGGCCATTCGGCACATCGAATCAGCACCTACCCTCTGAAAGAGCATCCTACCTAGGCCCTGCCACATCCCCATAACCCTACGCATTGATTGTGGGCAAGAAGAACATAAGAACTAGGAGCAGGAGTAGGCCATCTGGCCCCTCGAGCCTGCTCCGCCATTCAATGAGATCATGGCTGATCTTTTGTGGACTCAGCTCCACTTTCCGGCCTGAACACCATAACCCTTAATCCCTTTATTCTTCAAAAAAACTATCGATCTTTACCTTAACATTTAATGAAGGAGCCTCAACTGCTTCACTGGGCAAAGAATTCCATAGATTCACAACCCTTTGGGTGAAGAAGTTCCTCCTAAACTCAGTCCTAAATTTACTTCCCCTTATTTTGAGGCCCCTAGTTCTGCTTTCACCCGCCAGTGGAAACAACCTGCCCGCATCTATCCTATCTATTCCCTTCATAATTTTATATGTTTCTATAAGATCCCCCCTCATCCTTCTAAGTTCCAACAAGTACAGTCTCAGTCTACTCACCCTCTCCTCATAACCCAACCCCTTCAGCTCTGGGATTAACCTAGTGAATCTCCTCTGCACACCCTCCAGTGCCAGTACGTCCTTTCTCAAGTAAGGAGACCAAAACTGAACACAATACTCCAGGTGTGGCCTCACTAACACCTTATACAATTGCAGCATAACCTCCCTAGCCTTAAACTCCATCCATCTAACAATGGAGGACAAAATTCCATTTGCCTTCTTAATCACATGTTGCACCTGCAAACCAACTTTTTGCGACTCATGCACTAGCACACCCAGGTCTCTCTGCACAGCACCATGTTTTAATATTTTATCATTTAAATAATAATCCCGTTTGCTGTTATTCCTACCAAAATGGATAACCTCACATTTTTCAACATTGTATTCCATCTGCCAGACCCTAGCCCATTCACTTAACCTATCCAAATCCCTCTGCAGACTTCCAGTATCCTCTGCACTTTTCGCTTTCCCACTCATCTTAGTGTCATCTGCAAACTTGGACACATTGCACTTGGTCCCCAACTCCAAATCATCTATGTAAATTGTGAACAATTGTGGGCTCAACACGGATCCCTGAGGGACACCACTAGCTACTGATTGCCAACCAGAGAAACACCCATTAATCCCCACCCTTTGCTTTCTATTAAGTAACCAATCCTCTATCCATGCTACTACTTTACCCTTAATACCATGCATCGTTATCTTATGCAGCAACCTTTTGTGTGGCACCTTGTCAAAGGCTTTCTGGAAATCCAGATATACCACATCCATTGGCTCCCCGTTACTACCGCACTTTATCTTGAAAACATTTAATGAAGGAGCCTCAACTGCTTCACTGGGCAGGGAATTCTATAGATTCACAACCCTTTGGGTGAAGAAATTCCTCCTAAGTTCAGCCCTCAATCCACCCAACCTGCGCATCTTTGGACTGTGGGAGGAAACCAGAGCACCCGGAGGAAACCTAAAGGATAGACTTGGATGAAAAAACATCAAGATCGAAGAAACCAAGCAGTAACCAATGGTAGTTTAATGGTTTCTCGTTACATGAGCGAGGCATTTGTGCTGTGTGAATACAGAAATTTGTTACTTCCGGTTTAGAAAAATGGCGTGTCAAACATAAACGTACATAGGTAGGCATGCAGGCTTATTTCACAGGGTTTGAGGAAATGTAGCTTTGGGTTGTGGCTTATGACTTGGGAAAGACGGTGACCACATCATAGCCTTCAGGGGGAGCACTCCGCTCCCTGGCGTGCTGTTCACAGTAGATCGCGTCCAGCACAAAGAAATGTCCTTTCTGCTTCAGATTGGTCCCGCAGTCTGTGCAATTGTAGCATTCGGGGTGGCGGTACTGGTCGCGCACTTTGACAATCATTCCCCTGAAACAGATGAGGAAAGAATCGACAATAAGGCGGGAAAAAACAAATTCAACACGGCCAGCAATATCCAGCTTCGAACCAGATCATTCGCATTTTGACAAACCATCGAATTGCCCTTACCTCAGATGGCCATGCAAAATAGATTATACCCCGAATTCAGAGAGAAATACAGCACAGAACAGGCCCTTCAGACCACGATGTTGTGCCGAGCCTTTGTCATAGAATTTTGGGCACTAAGGGCAATTTATCATGGCCAATCCACCCAACCTGCACATCTTTGGACTGTGGGAGGAAACCGGAGCACCCGGAGGAAACCCACGCACACACGGGGAGGATGTGCAGACTCCTCACAGACAGTGACCCAAGCCGGAATCGAACCTGGGACCCTGGAGCTGTGAAGCAATTGTGCTATCCACAAGGGGCTGGTTTAGCTCACTTGGCTAAATCGCTGGCTTTTAAAGCAGACCAAGCAGGCCAGCAGCACGGTTCGATTCCCGTACCAGCCTCCCCGAACAGGAGCCGGAATGTGGCGACTAGGGGCTTTTCACAGTAACTTAATTGAAGCCTACTCGTGACAATAAGCGATTCTCATTCTCAATGCTACCATGCTGCCCACATTAATTAGAATTAATGTTCTAATTGCGTACAGTCATCGTGAATTTTGTAAGAAAGCCATGTTTTTTAAAAAAAAGAAATGCGGGGTTGGGAATTTAACGGAAACACTTTCTGGAAAATTCCTTTGTGGCTTACGTCTGACCGACTCGTCCCAGGAGAACATGGCTGTCACACCAAAAAAGGCGTCAAGGCCCACTTCGACTGCACTTTCATCTCCCGTGATTGTAGAGACAATGGAGACCGATTGTTACCTCCCGGCAGCCGCCCAAAGCCCATCTCAGCGTGAGAAAGAAAATAGACTCTGGGTGAGGGACTTGTTTCTTTTTCCCTTCCAGGAATGCGCAGGGAAATGGGTTCTAAAGTTAGCTGCAGGAATGATCTGTGTGTTTTGGGCTGTCAGTTTGTGAGTGGCACAGACGTCATAAGACCATAAGATCTAGGAGCTTAAGTAAGCCACTCGGCCCATCTGCTCTGACATTCAATGAGATCATGGTTGATCTGATGTAATCCTCAACTCCACTTTCCCCCTTATCCCCATTACCTTTGATTCCCTCACTGATTAAAACTCTGCCTATCTCTGCCTTGAACATACTCAACGACCCAGCCTCTCTGCGGTAAAGAATTCCACAGATTCACTCCCCTCTGAGAGTGGAAATTCCTCCTCATCTCTGTCTTAAATGGGCGACTCCCTCACTCTGAGATGATGCCCTCTGGCCCTAGACTCTCCCACAAGGGGAAACAACCTCTCAGCATCGACCCTGTCAAACCCCCTGAGAATCCGATATGTCTCAATAAGGTCGCCTCTCATTCTTCTAAACTCCAATGAGCACAGGCCCAACCTACTCAACCTCTCCTCATGAGAAAATCCCTCCATACCCGAGATCAACCTAGTCAACCTTCTCCTTACTGCCTCCAATGTCAGTCTATCTTTCCTTAAATAAAGAGACCAAAAGTCCTCGCAGTGTTCCAGGTCCAGGTCCAGGTCCAGGTCCAAGTCTAACTCGTGCCTTGTATCGTTTTAGCAAGACTTCCCTATTTTTATATTCCATTTCCGTTGGAATAAAGGCCAACATTCCATTTGCCTTTCCTATTTCCTGCTGAATTTACTGCCAACGTCAGCTCAACCAGAATTACCCAACTTAACGGCCGCAACGTATGGCCATCTACATCCGTGGACAAGCCAAAGAAGGATTTGTATAATTTTTGTTTGGACATTTAATTTCTCACTTCTAGTCAGAGTGTGTGCGTGTGTTGCATTTTCATTATTTATTGCGGGTTTTGAGGAACTAAACTTAATCTTTCGTTGATTCAAGGGGCGGAATTCTCCGACCCACGATATTCGGCTGGGGCGGGAATCGCGCCGGTCAGCGGGCCCCCCCGGCCACGATGGATTAAACCACCTACCTGACCGGCGGGATTGGCAGCGCGGGCGGGCTCCGGGATCCTGTGGAGGCGGGGCGCGGGGCGATCTGACCCTGGGGGGTGCCCCCACGGTGGCCTGGCCCGCAATTGGGGCCCACTGACCGGCGGGCAGGCCTGTGCCGTGGGGGCACTCTTTTCCTTCCGGACGAGACCCCCTCCCCTGCGCATGCGCCGGTATGACGTCAGCAGCCACTAACGCTCCGGCGCATGCGCGGACTTACGCCGGCCGGCGAAGTCCTTTCGGCCCCGGCTGGCGTGGTGTCAAAGGCCGTTCATGCCAGCCGGCGGAGTGGGAACCAGTCCGGCACGGGCCTAGCCCGTCAATGTGAGGGCTTGGCCCCTAAAGGTGCGGAGAATTCGCACCTTTGGGGCAGCCCGACGCCGGAGTGGTTGGCGCCACTCCAACCCGCCGGGACCCCCCGCCCCACCGGGTAGGGGAGAATCCCGGCCAAGAGTGTCTGGTTAAATCAACTCCTTCTAAAAAAAAAATGCATATTGACTGGGGAACGGTATCCATGAGGGGTGGGAGGGAGATCCCTTTAAATAATCTTGTTGGAACCAACTAAGGGGATTGAATAAAGAAACAAAACTAGTTTGTTCCTCCTCGACTGGGTGCATGACAAAATTGGGGTCCTATTTGGGAGGTTAAACAATTAGGGGACCTCATCTAGGGACTGGTCGTAGGACCACTGTTCATTGTTGTTGCATCTCCAACCCTCCCCTCCTGCTGTTTAAGACATCTTCAGACAATTATAGACCAGTGAGCTTAACTTCGGTAGTAGGGAATCTATCATCAAGGAAGAAATAGCGAGGCATCTGGATAGAAATTGTCCCATTGGGCAGACGCAGCATGGGTTCATAAAAGGCAGGTCATGCCTAACTAATTTAGTGGAATTTTTTGAGGGCATTACCAGTGCAGTAGATAACGGGGAGCCAATGGATGTGGTATATCTGGATTTCCAGAAAGCCTTTGACAAGGTGCCACACAAAGTGGGGATTAATGGGTGTCTCTCTGGTTGGCAATCAGTCGCTAGTGGTGTCCCTCAGGGATCCGTGTTGGGCCCACAATTGTTGACAATTTACATAGATGATTTGGAGTTGGGGACCAAGGGCAATGTGTCCAAGTTTGCAGATGACACTAAGATGCGTGGTAAAGCGAAAAGTGCAGAGGATACTGGAAGTCTGCAGAGGGATTTGGATAGGTTAAGTGAATGGGCTAGGGTCTGGCAGATGGAATACAATGTTGACAAATGTGAAGTTATCCATTTTGGTAGGAATAACAGCAAACGGGATTATTATTTATACGATAAAATATTAAAGCATGCCGCTGTGCAGAGAGACCTGGGTGTGCTAGTGCATGAGCCACAGAAAGTTGGTTTACAGGTGCAACAGGTGATTAGGAAGCCAAATGGAATTTTGTCCTTCATTGCTAGAGGGATGGAGTTTAAGACTAGGGAGGTTATGTTGCAATTGTATAAGGTGTTAGTGAGGCCACACCGAGAGTATTGTGTTCAGTTTTGGTCTCCTTACTTGAGAAAGGACGTACTGGCGCTGGAGGGTGTGCTGAGGAGATTCACTAGGTTAATCCCAGAGCTGAAGGGGTTGGATTATGAGGAGAGGTTGAGTAGACTGGGACTGTACTCGTTGGAATTTAGAAGGATGAGGGGGGATCTTATAGAAACATATAAAATTATGAAGGGAATAGATAGGATAGATGCGGGCAGGTTGTTTCCACTGGAGGGTGAAAGCAGAACTATGGGACATGGCCTCAAAATAAGGGGAAGTAGATTTAGGACTGAGTTTCGGAGGAACTTCTTCACCCAAAGGGTTGTGAATCTATGGAATTCCTTGCCCAGTGAAGCAGTTGAGGCTCCTTCATTAAATGTTTTTAAGGTAAAGATAGATAGTGTTTTGAAGAATAAAGGGATTAAGGGTTATGGTGTTCGGGCTGGAAAGTGGAGCTGAGTCCAAAAAGATCAGCCATGATCTCATTGAATGGCGGAGCAGGCTCGAGGGGCCAGATGGCCTGCTCCTGCTCCTAGTTCTTATGGTCTTATGTTATGTTCTTATGTTCCTGTTTAATCATTCCTGTCAGTGAGTTGAGCTGTGTAAAGCTGGACTGAGTCAGAGCGCAGCAATTTCAAGCTGGGTTTTGGCTTCAAGATGCTGAGGCCTAGGGCAGCACGGTGGCCTAGTGGTTAGCACAGCTGCCTCACGGCGCTGAGGTCCCAGGTTCGATCCCGGCTCTGGGTCACTGTCCGTGTGGAGTTTGCACATTCTCCCCGTGTCTGCGTGGGTTTCGCCCCCACAACCCAAAAATGTGCAGAGTAGGTGGATTGGTCACACTAAATTGCCCCTTAATTGGAAAAAATAATTGGGCAACCTAAATTTATTTAAAAAAAAGATGCTGAGACCCAACTGTGGCGTCCTGTCCCTTGCAGCTGTTGTACCGGATCCACGGACCCCAGTCCTTTGCTGAAGTGGCTGCTCGGCCGAGAAAACCTTGGCTCAGGTACACGGTGTCATATAAAGGGAGCGCCAGCAGGGGGAGCTCTTCCTCCAAAGCTGAGCAAGTGTCAAACATTCCAACGTTCCTGCTCAGGACTGAGCGAGTTGAATGGTTCAGACCAAAGACCAACGATAATTAGTCCAGTGAAACAGCAAAACACTGGGGAGGTATAATTCAGCATGTGGTCTGACAACTGCCCTCCCACATCTACCCCTGACCTGCCTCCCAGCGGGGATGGCGGCATTGTCGAATAGCCAGCCCTTCCATGGGTTGGTTCAAGCCTCGAAGCGACCAATAAATGGCCGCTTGAGTGCCGCACCCCAGTCCCGCTGCTAAATTCAACCCGGCAGGCATTGGGCAGTGCCAATCCCTTTGGCCAGCAGTTCGCTCACAGAGGACTTCCTCCTCCCCCAGGTAGGAGGAGGAATCTTACCCGTTGCCAATTGATGCCACGATGCCACCCCAAGCGTAAAATGGTTGCGGGGCAGTCAGGTTTTTGGTGGGTGGGCTCCTGACTGACCTTTTAGCTGAGGGGGGGGGGGGTGCATATTAGGGGGACAGTATAACACCTCCCAAAAGCTGTCTGCCCGCTAAATAGGCATTGGGAGTTTCCATGCCTATTTGGCCACTGCAGAGGCCATTCGGCCCATCGAGTCTGCACCCTCTGAAAGAGTACCCTACCTAGGCCCTCTCCCCGATCTCCGTAACCCCACCTTAACCTGCACATCAAGGGGCAACTTTATCACGGCCGATCCACCCTAGCCTGCACATCTTTGGACTGTGGGAGGAAACCGGAGCACCCGGAGGAAACCCACGCAGACACGGGGAGGACGTGCAGACTCCGCACAGACAGTGACCCAAGGCCGGAATCGAACCCGGGTCCCTGGCGCCATGAGGCAGCAGTGGTAACCACTGTGCCACGTGCCGGCCATGTTGTCCACGAAAGATCCAGTGGAACTACTGTGAGGATAAGCAGGGGGATCTCAATGATGTCCCGACCAATATTTACATTTGAACACTGGGAGATTTGCCTCTAAACACAGCTAAAATCGCCGATTTATTTACATAAAGACATGTTTACAATGTTTCCCTGGGTGAACCCCATCCAGATCATCACCCCCCTCTTCAGCTCCTGGTGGTGTCCCCTGGTGGTGATTTGTGGTACTTGTCCCTTTTAGGGCAACACAGCAGAGTAAGGGTCACCTGTCTCAGGGGACCAATTGGGGCTCAGAGTGGGTAATGATCCCAGGCGGTGGAGTCCTCGCTGAGGCAGGAGACATGTAGGGAGCTGGGTGCGGCCGTGTGGCTGCTGTACAGCTGTACAATTCTTATGAATAAACCCATTTTTTGTTTCCAATGACGTCTGTGAAAGTGTATCATTGGACCCGTGGTCAGGTTCAGGAGCAGTCACACTGGCAATGATCAGGAGCAGGATCCCAGCCCATGGGTGCCGAGGTCGATTGTAGCGTCCGCCTGCCCCAGGGCCATCACCGTGCCGCACAATGGTACAAATGATATTTCACACTTACACTATTCCAGAGCCACACGTTTCACACACAGGCAACTTCTGCACACTCCCGACCGAGGAGCCGACCTTCGTGACTGGAGCTTTCACTGTACGGATTCCTGAGGGCTTATCCGACTGCTCTGTAAACATAGGGACAATGACAGGGTCACCATTCCGGACTAGCATACAGCCACGGAATTTCTACAGTGCCGAAGGAGACCATTCGGCCCATCGGAGTCTACACCGACACTCTGAAACAGCACCCCACCGAGACCCAATCACCCACCCCACCCACAAAACCCCAGCACATCTTTGGACACTAAGGGGCAATATAGCAAGGCCAATCCACCTAACCTGCACATCTTTGGACTGTGGGAGGAAACCGGAGCACCCGGAGGGAACCCACGCAGACACGGGGAGAAAGTGCAGACTCCGCACAGGCAGTGACCCAAGCCGGGAATCGAACCTGGGATCCTGGCGCTGTGAGGCAGCAGTGCTAACCACTGCAGCACCCTTTTATTCCATTTCATGTTTTGAATATTAGCTTGGTGCGGAGGGGTTGAAGAGTGCACCACACACACAGGAGGCACTGTAGCATCTTACCAACGCATTTCCCACGGCACCTACCTACAGGGTGACCAACTGTCTCGAACAAAGAATACAGCACAGGAACAGGCTCCTCGACCCTCCAATCCTGCACCGGTCGTGATACCACGCTTGGCCAAAACCCTCAGCACTCCCTAGTCACTCCCCATCAGTCACTCCCCAGCCCAGTGATCTCCCTCAGTCACTCCCTCTGTCCCAGTGATCTTCATCCGTCACTCCCTCTGTCCCAGTGATCTGTGTCAGTCACTCCCTCTGTCCCAGTGATCTGTGTCAGTCACTCCCTCTGTCTCAGTGATCTGTGTCAGTCACTCCCTCTGTCTCAGTGATCTGTGTCAGTCACTCCCTCTGTCCCAGTGATCTCCCTCAGTCACTCCCTCTGTCCCAGTGATCTTCATCCGTCACTCCCTCTGTCCCAGTGATCTGTGTCAGTCACTCCCTCTGTCCCAGTGATCTGTGTCAGTCACTCCCTCTGTCTCAGTGATCTGTGTCAGTCACTCCCTCTGTCCCAGTGATCTCCCTCAGTCACTCCCTCTGGCCCAGTGATCTCCATCAGTCACTCCTCCCCTCCCCCAGCCCCAGTGATCTCCATCAGTCTCTCTCTGACCCACATGATCTTGGCTCATCCTTCAGTTGGTCAAACTCTTGTCCAACTCAGGGGGGTCTGGGATCCACTTTGACTCCATCAGTGTAGTCCTGAGGGTCCGCTGCTCTGTCCCGCGCGCCCTCTTTCGGACCCTTTAGCCTGTCTGCTTTATGTCAGTTGACATCGATGAACTAGGAGCTCTCCTAGTTCCCCCAACCAAACCTCTGCCTCCAAGCCATCCTTCAAAAAGCGATTAGCTGCTCGTTCCTCTCATTTATCACTTTGAGATCTTGCTGTGTATAAATTAGCAGCACCTCACTTGCCTGCAAAGCATGGCTGCACTTTGAAATCAATCTCTGGATGTGAAGCACATTAGACCATGGAATAATCGAATAACTTACTTTCGAAGTAAGAATAGAAAACAGAATATTATTAAAATGAAGGGACTGCAGAATGCGGCTGTCTGAAGGACTTTGGTGTCCTTGTACATGAATCACAAAACATGAGCATGAATGTGCGGTAAGTGTTCGGTAAGGCAGATTTAATGTTGGTCTTTATTGCAAAGGAGTTGAAGAGTTAAAGTCGCAAAGTCTTGCTACAACTGTAGAGGGCTTTGGCAACACTGCCCCTTCAGGACTGTGCGCAGTTTTGGTCACCTTTTTTGCCGGTTCAGTTGGCTGTGTGACATTGTGGGAAATGTTCAGAATACAAAGGGTTAATGTCATATCATAATTAACCACTAGATGGAGCTAGATGCAGAACTGTATAAAGCACTGACTCACAGGCTTCTGGGTGAAGGCTGGAGAAGACAGCATCGGAGTGAGAGAGATCAGAGTACAGATAGAGTATAGAGACTAATGTTAGTGAGTGTAGATTAATAGATTATTGTTTACTCTAGGAGTAAGTGGTTGAGTTTTAATAGGCTTACTGGTTTAGCACACTGGACTAAATCGCCGGCTTTTAAAGCAGACCAAGGCAAGCCAGCAGCACGGTTTAATTCCTATACTAGCCTCCCCGAACAGGTGCCGGAATGTGGCGACTGGGGGCTTTTCACAGTAACTTCATTGAAGCCTACTCGTGACAATAAGCGATTTTATATGGGCTGTTTAGCACAGGGCTAAATCACTGGCTTTGAAAGCAGACCAAGCAGACCAAGCAGGCCAGCAGCACGGTTCGATTCCTGTACCAGCCTCCCCGGACAGGCGCCGGAATGTGGCGACTAGGGGCTTTTCACAGTAACTTCATTTGAAGCCTACTCGTGACAATAAGCGATTTTCATTCATTCATTTCATTCATAAGTATAAATAAATGTTAGCTTTGTGAATGAACTTAGCTTCGGTGATCTTTGAGAACACTACGACATCCATCCTGATAACAACACTCACAAAGAGCACGGCAGGTTGGACGGCTGGTTCGTGATGCGGAGCCAGGCCAGCAGCGTGAGTTCAATTCCCATACCGGCTGAGGTTATTCATTAAGCACCCCCCCCCCCCCCCCCTGCCCCCCCCCGGTCTTCTCAATCTTGCCCCTCGCCTGAGGTGTGGTGATCCTCAGGTTAAATCACCACCAGTCAGCTCTCCCCCCTTAAAGGGGAAAGCAGCCTGTGGTCAGCTGGGACTGTGGAGACTTCACCTTTTACCTAAGTGGGGACATGGTTGCAGTGGAAGCAGTTCACTCGGCTGATTTGTGGGAAGAAGGAGTTAATGTAAGCCTACTTATAACAATAATAAAGATTATCATTATTATTTCTTTTTTTCTGCCGTTATCATTTTTGGTCCATGGACCTTTAATGGAGACATACCTTTAAGTCGCGCAGGGGAAGTGAGGAACTCAAAAGTTTCTAAATAGTCTACTGTGCTATGAAGATTTAGATTTTGAACAGAAGAACTCAGACTTTATGGCACCCGAGAGATTGGAGGGATTTGGTTTGATTGGTTGGCTGGTGGCCAATGGGTTGGCCAAGGACATTATCCTGCCTGGATAGCCAACACAGATTCATGAAGGATAAGTCTTGCCTCACAAATTTGATTGAATTCTTTGAGGAGGTAACTAAGTGTAGATGAAGGTAGAGCAGTTGATGTCGTATACATGGATTTTAGTAAGACGTTAGGAAGGATGTGGAAGCAGAATGACAGGGAGTGGAATAGCTTGATCTTGGTCTCGGACAATGCTCGGCACAACATCGAGGGCCGAAGGGCCTGTTCTGTGCTGTACTGTTCTATGTTCTATGTTCTAACAGACGATGATTGGGTCCTGCCAGGTGGGGTTTTCAGGAAGCTCCTGGACGCTGAGAGGAGAGGCCATGTGTTGATCGATCTCTCTCTCTTTCTCCCAAATGTTTCCTGCCTGCTGTTTCTGAGTCTGCAGAGACGGTTTGTGACTCTGATGAATCTGCAGTGAAAACCATTACAGACTGAAAGGAAAGATATCCAACTGGGGGATTGGACTGAGAGAATCTAACTGGAAGATGTCGAACTGAAACTGAGACTCTTATCCTTTCCCTTTTGGTATCATTTTTTTCACCCCTCTTTCCCCTCTGTGTTTGTCTGTCTTGTGTGTGTGTTGTTAGAGTGTGGAGCAAGTTCAAGGCGGGGGGGGGGGGGGGGTTAGGAATTAGATAATAGTTAACCAGTTGCATTTGTTGCCCATTTAATTATAGTTATTGCTATTAATAAATGTTAACTGTTTGAATTTGCAAACCTGGTGACTAAATATTGGGCAGACATAAACCAAATACTTTGGGTATTTTTAAAATTAAGAGTTAATTTCAATTGTGTTGCGACTCCGGGTCAAGCGGGGCTGTTTAAACTCTCCTGATTAAGTTAGCCTTTCAAACAGCTCAAATCAGAATCTCCTCAGCCTTCCACACCCAAAGGAATACGGACAGATGGGTGATGGGCGGGTATTGTCCGCCCCCTTGCCCGTGTCGTGATCCTACCATTGTCCTCACATTCCAGGATTTCCTGCAGCACGCGGAATGAGGCCGACTGCCTGGGTAACTCCTCAGGTTCCTGGTTGTCCTGCAGCATTTTGTAAACTTCAGACTCCGTGTCGACCACGGGTTTGCACGGCTGCTTGACTGGTTCCAAGCTGAATGTGAGAACAGGAACAAAAGACAATCCAGAGGATCAGGGCATCCGGTTAAATTCAGGGCACCCAAGGGTGCAAAATGTTTCCTCAACCTACAGAGCGTTGCAATGAAGGGCGATCGCAAACCTGTGCTCAGAGTGGCCAATTTCTGTTGGCTGTACCAGAATTCTGCCTCAGTGGAGATGATTGGATGAATCCCCTGCCTGGAGGCTACACTGCTGTAAGCAAACAGAATTGTTTTGACGCTCAAGATCCCTGTTATGTAACTACCCTCCACTTGCTGACCTTTGCTCGTGAAATCACCCTGCTTTGCTTGTTGGGAGACGTTGCTGTGACTTTGGCCATGAACCCCGTTTGCTGTAGTCTAGACTCTTCTTAAATAGACTCTGTAGACTGTTTGCTAGATTGTGCTGTTTAAATAGACACTGTTTGCTTTAAAATAGACCAACTTGAAGTCCTGCGGTACGTCCTGCCCTAACTCCAACTCACTGGCAGACAGAGTGGTGCAATGAATACTCAAGAGTCTTGTTTGCCAGTTGACAGAACTTGGGGGGGGAGGGGGGGGGGGGGTGGGCTTTCAGGATCTTCCCATCAGCAGGATCTTCCAGTCCTTCCAAAAGTGACCCGCCGCAGTGGGATTCCCAGGGGAGGGGAGGGGGGGGGGGGCAGGGTGGGTGAGCCACGCAAAATGTCTTGGATATCTCCAGGATTGGAGTCCCACCACCAGCCACCTCCATCATGGGGGGGTGGGTGGGTGCGGGGTGGGAGGGGGGGGGGGGGCAAAGTCGACGATGATTTACATTATTCACCCATGCCGGGGAATCCAGGATGGCGGTGGAAGATTCCGCACGGAAAGGGCTGGAAGGTTCTACTCCCAGAACGGATCGCATGACACGCTTCCCTTCTAATGACGTCACGCTGCCGCCCCTGTAAAGAATATTACAGCGCACTGAACTATCCGATTCCAACAAGCATTTAAAACAGACCGATAAAATTCTCAAATTAAATCTCCTTTTTGGAGGGGAAATGATGACCGCAGTGGCTCCCTCATCCAAACTGATTGAAGAGGTTTTATTTTTGAACAGGAAAGCTTCGCAGCCCATTAACACTGCGAGAAGGGAGTCAAATTCCGCCCAGAATTGTAGGGATGGTTTTTCAGTCATCATGTCTTATGTGAAAGGTGTTACAATGGTCTTAAACCAATCTGTTCAGCAGTTATGGTTCTTTAGGATTAGGTTGGTTCATTTTGAAAGCGCCCAGTGCCCTGAATCCCAGCAGCGTGATCCTGGCACAGGAAGAATGGACTGAATGGCCTCTCGCCGTGCTATAAAAGTCTCACGCAGTACAATTCAACAAAGACAGATGAACTTTTAAATTTCCCTCTTCCCAGTTTTCACTCCTCTCCTGCTCGCTCTCTATGAGTTAATGCTTGCTGGGGGAGGACTCGGTGGCTGATGTCAAACTCCCGGAATCTCACCTAAAACTGTGAACATGGCGAGCGGGCTACTCGACTGCATAAGGAATTCCCAGCAGGGGCAGTAATCAGGGGGGGGGAATGCCAGCTCATTTCCTTATTCCTCCCTTCCTTAACCCAGACCATTCTGGGGGCAGCAGGGTAGCATGGTGGTTAGCATATATGCTTCACAGATCCAGGGTCCCAGGTTCGATTCCCGGCTGGGTCACTGTCTGTGTGGAGTCTGCACGTCCTCCCCGTGTGTGCGTGGGTTTCCTCCTGGTGCTCCGGTTTCCTCCCACAGTCCAAAGATGTGCGGGTTAGGTGGATTGGCCATGCTAAATTGCCCGTAGTGTCCTATTAAAAGTAAGGTTAAGGGGGGGGGGGTTGTTGGGTTACGGGTATAGGGTGGATACGTGGGTTTGAGTAGGGTGATCATGGCTCGGCACAACATTGAGGGCCGAAGGGCCTGTTCTGTGCTGTACTGTTCTATGTTCTATGGTCTATTCCTGGCTCAAGAGTTCCTCCGCACTTTGGTCCTACCAGTGGATCCAAAAGGCTTCCCTCTTTTTCAATCATTGTTGGTTTTCCAAATCCAATCAAGATCCAGCCAGACCCTTGGGAACAGCACAGGGTTGAGGCACAGCACAGGGTTGAGGCACAGCACAGGGTTGAGGAACAGCACAGGGTTGAGGAACAGCACAGGGTTGAGGAACAGCACAGGGTTGAGGAACAGCACAGGGTTGAGGAACAGCACCGGGTTGAGGGACAGCACCGGGTTGAGGAACAGCACAGGGTTGAGGAACAGCACAGGGTTGAGGCACAGCACAGGGTTGAGGAACAGCACAGGGTTGAGGAACAGCACCGGGTTGAGGAACAGCACAGGGTTGAGGCACAGCACAGGGTTGAGGAACAGCACAGGGTTGAGGAACAGCACAGGGTTGAGGCACAGCACAGGGTTGAGGCACAGCACAGGGTTGAGGAACAGCACAGGGTTGAGGCACAGCACAGGGTTGAGGAACAGCACAGGGTTGAGGAACAGCACAGGGTTGAGGCACAGAGGAATCATTTGATTATCACAGCTCATCAACTTCTATATTTACAGCGCTGAGGATTTTGCGACATCCTTCTCCACGTGAGGGATGTTCAGGCAGGAAAAGGGGATAGTTTCCTTTTCGGACACCCAGGGTTGAATTCTGGATTCCTATCGGATGTGATAATCTGAACCTGTTCGATCAATAGTCTATTCAGGCCACTGAGCAGAAGCCCACAGACTCTCTATTGAGGCTGAAATATGGCCAGGTGATGACTTGGCAGCTATAGAACATAGACCATAGAACAGTACAGCACAGAACAGGCCCTTCGGCCCTCGATGTTGTGCCGAGCCATGATCACCCTACTCAAAGCCAGGTATCCACCCTATACCCGTAACCCAACAACCCCCCCCCCCCCCCCCCCCCCCCTTAACCTTACATTTATTAGGACACTACGGGCAATTTAGCATGGCCAATCCACCTAACCTGCACATCTTTGGACTGTGGGAGGAAACCGGAGCACCCGGAGGAAACCCCCGCACACACGGGGAGGACGTGCAGACTCCGCACAGACAGTGACCCAGCCGGGAATCGAACCTGGGACCCTGGAGCTGTGAAGCATTTATGCTAACCACCATGCTACCGTGCTGCCCCTTATAAGCTATGGCCTTATTAAATTGAAAACTCAACGGATTTTCTCCCCCCCCCCCCCCCCCCCCCCCCCCCGACCCACCCTCCATCTCCCACCTCTGTCCCTCTCATAGGATTCGGCAGCTCCCACCTTGGCCTGTGAGGCAATGATGAGCCATTACTGGAAGGCCTCCTTTTGACCCTTTGGCCTTGGCAGCCTCCCCTCCATCCTTAACCGGCTGGTGGGCCTGCACCCTGGCCACGAATTGTAAATCCCTACAAAAGCCCGACGGCTTCAAATAGACTCAACCCGCGCACAAGACAATGGTCGTTCGGGCCAGCAATCCAGCGCTAATGGTGCTCATCCCATTATCACCCAATGGAGAAGGTTGGGGAAAATAACTGGGAAGACAGACCCCACTCACAAAACGGAAACGTCCAAGGAAGGGAAAGTAGCCAATCTTTCACCACCAGTTGCAAAGGAATAATGTACGAGGGGAAATCAGAACCCATCGCAGAGAGGCGATGAAGAGAAGGGAAGTCTTCCTGTTCAAGGGAAGCACTCTCTCAACTCTGCAACGTCATCTTGATCTTTGAATTTTCCGGTTGGTTGGTCAACCTTGAAGAATGGGTTTCAGAACTCTGTCTCTCTCACAGAGTCATCAAGTTTTCTGGCACAGAAACAGACCGTTCGGCCCATCTGGTCCACGCCGGCCATCAACCACTTATCTATCCTAATCCCATTTTCCAGCACTTGCTCCATAGCATTGTATAGCTATCTGGTGTATCAGGTTCTCATCTAAATACTTCTTAAATGTTGTGAGGGTCCCCGCTTCCACCTCCCATTCAGGCAGCGAGTTCCAGACTCCCAACACCCTCTGGGTGAAAAACCTTTTCCTCAAATTCCCTCTAAATCTACCTTAAATCTATGCCCACAGGTTATTGACCCCCCCACCTTGGCCTGTGGCGTATTTTCTTTCTATCCACCCTATCTATGATCTCGGTCCCTCATAATTTTGCACACCTCAATCAGATCCACCCCCCCCCCCCCCCCCCCCCCGCCCCCCGCCCCCGCCCCCGCCCTCCAATACGGCCATTAGGAGAACTCAGCAAACCTTCCCAGGATTGTTTTCCTTGAGAGTCAGCCACACATCCCCTCTCCCACACCTCAACCCTCATGAGTTCGTCATGCGTCACTCAGATGGTGAGCAGCGTTGGCTATTCTACCGTGGGTGGGTGCTCAGCCCAGTCCAATCCTGCGCTCACTTGGGGCTCTGCCCATCATTGGATATTAGCCAGTCAGTCGGCAGCTATCCCCAGGAAGCAGTAAGTCCAGCAACACCGGCATCAGTCACTGCGGAGATCCAGCGAACTCAATAGAGGACAGTCTGCGGGTCAGCTGCTGGGAGCGGTCACGATTATAACCGGCACGGGACACACACGGAGGGGGGAGGTCGATTGTTTCCCCCCATGTGGCTCGAGGAGAATGAGCTCCCCACTAACTAGGGGCTGATAATCATGTTGTATAAAAGATTGGGCTGTCAGGAGCCGATATGGAGAGAGGACCTGGTGAGGTAACCGGGCCCCATGTAAATACTTGTTCTTACAAAGAAACGCCTTCTTCTGCTCACTCGTCGGACTCCCTTCACCAAACCATTCGTCAGCAGCCGATTGTTTAACGCAAATCACCAGCACGTTTTTAAAAGAGCTCACAAAAGCAGCGGCACACAGATAATATGCTGATAAAATGAACAAACATCTGGACATTCTGGCAGGTAGAAACGCAAAACCTCGCCCGTGAGGCAGCGCACGGTGAACGGGAAGGACACAAGAGTGGTGCAACGATATAGGTGCCGTCAGCAAAGTGTGAATGGGAAATTGTGACACTTGCAGGAAAAGGGGAGTTCCACACAAGCCTCTTAACCTGTCGTTCCCCCTCCTGGGCAACACTCTGGGTCTCATTTTGACTTGCGACGCAAAAGTGTGTACTATCAGCTCATCTAACCCCCATTTTCACTATTTCAACACATGACCAAATTCACACCTTTGACACCATCGTCTCAAGTCAGAATGACCCACGCCCCTGTTCGGGTACACTGAGGGAGAATTCAGAATGTCCAATTCACCTCACAGCACGTCTTTCGGGACTCGCGGGAGGAAACCGGAGCACCCGGAGGAAACCCACGCAGACACGGGGAGAACGTGCAGACTCCGCACAGACAGTGACCCAAGCCGGGAATCGAACCCGGGACCCTGGCGCTGTGAAGCGACAGTGCTAACCACTGCGCTACCGTGCTGCCCAGCAAGCCTTTTGCTTCAACATAGAAAAGCGTAGGATGGGACTGCGTGCACTCACACATCCCGTCACCTCCACTTTAAATTTCTCATCGCCCTCAATGATCTTCAAGAGGAAGGCCGATGGTTTCAACTCCTTCAATAATAACTGCAGATGGGAGACAGGAGGCTGAGGACTCGGGTGCAGGGTGTGGTGATATGCATCACTGTAGATACACAAGGGGTTAGTGTAGGTACACTGCCACTAGGTAAACACTAGAGGGAGCACCAGAGACATCGTGACACACAGACATTCAACCAATAGGTCAGTAAGATAGGACACGACCAATGGGCAGTCAAGACACACCCAGAGGTGACACTACCTCAAGGGGGCTACCCATATAAAAGGACAGGGCACACATGCTCTTTCTATTTCCATAGGCGACACCCAGAGAGACAGGGGCAGATCAGGGAAGCATCACACCCACCGCATGGCTTAGAGCAGACTGGTTAGTTAGATTGAGTTACTATAGCAAGATCAGCAGGAGAGTCGAACCCAAGTAGGAGAATTGTTAACTGTTCAATAAATGTGTTAAACCCATCTCCAAGTCTGAACCTTCCTTTGTCAGAGTGTACATCAAGGAAGCAGCTTATGCTGACATGAAGAAGCATAACACATGTTGAATGTCTGTGTGTCACGATGTCTCTGGTGCTCCCTCTAGTGTTTACCTAGTTGCAGTGTACCTACATTAACCCCTTTTGTATCTACAGTGATGCATATCAGCACACAGGGGAGGGGAGGGGGAGGTGAGAATGTGGAACTCGCTCCCACGAGGAGTAGCAGCGGCAAATCGCCCAGTGACGTTTGAGGGGAGGCTGGATGAGCAGATGAGGGAGAAAGGATAGGTGGAAGCTCGTGTGAAGCACAGACGCCAGTGTAGATGGGTCCAATGGCCTGTCCCTCCGTGCTGAGCATACTGTGTAAGCAAAGGCTGCAGAGTTTGATCCCTCTACAATCGGTGGAGCCGTTCAATCCTCCCTTCCCGGTCCACGGCAGGCTGAGTTTATCCAATCCCGAAGCAAGAACAGAAAGCGTGCATGAGCTCAGGCAAGTGTCCAGCAGGAAGAAAAAAACGCCGCAGAACGCGGAATTGGGGCTTGTTACCTGATCGCAGAAGGGCTTAGTGACGATATCTGTCCCTGCAAACTGTCCACAATGTTTTGCTGAGAGTAAAGTTGCAGAGGAGAGTTAAACTGAGTGTGGAGCACTCGCAGCCCAGGCACGTCCACCTCCACGTGGCCTGCAGGGCAACACTGGGCAGCTTGCTTCAACTCGTCAGGTCCCACCCTGAGCCGGCTGGGGATGGAGGAGGTGCTGTGCCGTCTGTATAAAGCTGATGTAGAGCATGGGGCAGAAGGAGCATAGACGGTGGCAATGGGAGCTCTAAAGATCCCCATGGGAGACAGAGGACTAGAGCATAAAAATGATGGGTTTTTTTACAATATGAGAATGGATGAATTTTGAAGAAAACAGAAGAATGATTTCAGCATGATGATATGATGATGAAAAAAGGAGAGATTGACCGTCAGGACTTTAAGGAAGTATTAATATGTCAGCAAAACGCCCTCGCTCACATCTCAGAAAAGAACCATAAAGTCACAGTGTTGTCACCAGGATTATTATTTTATAGAGTGAGAAACCCCCCCTCACTATTCCTCGTATGTTTGTGCAATACATATCCTAGGGATAATTACACAGTTCTGTATCCCCAAGGGTCAGTTACTGATTGATGGACGGCAGTGGGATGAAATCCCACAAGGGACTCATCATAAGGACCTAGTTCTTAAACTAGGTCCTTAAATTGCTTCCATCAGAAAGAAATGTGTCCTCATCAGTACTGTACCCCAGTGTTATACAGTGACAGACCCATCCCCACCAGTACTGTACCCCAGTGTTATACACTGACAGACCCATCCCCACCAGTACTGTACCCCAGTGTTATACAGTGACAGACCCGCCCCCACCAGTACTGTACCCCAGTGTTATACAGTGACAGACCCATCCCCACCAGTACTGTACCCCAGTGTTATACACTGACAGACCCATCCCCACCAGTACTGTACCCCAGTGTTATACAGTGACAGACCCATCCCCACCAGTACTGTACCCCAGTGTTATACAGTGACAGACCCATCCCCACCAGTACTGTACCCCAGTGTTATACACTGACAGACCCATCCCCACCAGTACTGT
Source organism: Scyliorhinus canicula (assembly GCF_902713615.1). Classification (NCBI taxonomy): domain Eukaryota; kingdom Metazoa; phylum Chordata; class Chondrichthyes; order Carcharhiniformes; family Scyliorhinidae; genus Scyliorhinus; species Scyliorhinus canicula. The sequence goes on from NC_052167.1 coordinate 27,289,330, forward strand.
ACCCCAGTGTTATACAGTGACAGACCCATCCCCACCAGTACTGTACCCCAGTGTTATACACTGACAGACCCGCCCCCACCAGTACTGTACCCCAGTGTTATACAGTGACAGACCCATCCCCACCAGTTCTGTACCCCAGTGTTATACACTGACAGACCCATCCCCACCAGTACTGTACCCCAGTGTTATACAGTGACAGACCCATCCCCACCAGTACTGTACCCCAGTGTTATACAGTTACAGACCTGCCCCCACCAGTACAGTACCCCAGTGTTATACAGTGACAGACCCCTCCCCACCAGTACTGTACCCCAGTGTTATACAGTGACAGACCCGCCCCCACCAGTACTGTACCCCAGTGTTATACATTGACAGACCCGTCCCCACCAGTACCGTACCCCAGTGTTATACAGTGACAGACCCGCCCCCACCAGTACTGTACCCCAGTGTTATACAGTGACAGACCCGTCCCCACCAGTAATGTACCCCAGTGTTATACAGTGACAGACCCATCCCCACCAGTACTGTACCCCAGTGTTATACAGCGACAGACCCGTCCCCACCAGTACTGTACCCCACTGTTATACAGTGACAGACCCGCCCCCACCAGTACTGTACCCCAGTGTTATACAGTGACAGACCCATCCCCACCAGTACTGTACCCCAGTGTTATACAGTGGCAGACCCATCCCCACCAGTACTGTACCCCAGTGTTATACAGTGACAGACCCATTCCCCACCAGTACTGTACCCCAGTGTTATACAGTGACAGACTCGTCCCCACCAGTACTGTACCCCAGTGTTATACAGTGACAGACCGGTCCCCACCAGTACTGTACCCCAGGGTTATACATTGACAGACCCGTCCCCACCAGTACTGTACCCCAGGGTTATACATTGACAGACCCGTCCTCACCAGTACTGTATCCCAGTGTTATACAGTAACAGACCCATCCCTACCAGTGCTGTACCCCAGTGTTATACAGTGACAGACCCGTCCCCACCAGTACTGTATCCCAGTGTTATACAGTAACAGACCCATCCCTACCAGTGCTGTACCCCAGTGTTATACAGTGACAGACCCGTCCCCACCAGTACTGTACCCCAGTGTTATACAGTGACAGACCCGTCCCCACCAGTACTGTACCCCAGTGTTATACAGTGACAGACCCGTCCCCACCAGTACTGTACCCCAGTGTTATACAATGACAGACCCATCCCCACCAGTACTGTACCCCAGTGTTATACAGTGACAGGCCCCTCCCCACCAGTACTGTACCCCAGTGTTATACAATGACAGAACCATCCCCACCAGTACTGTACCCCAGTGTTATACAATGACAGACCCGTCCCCACCAGTACTGTACCCCAGTGTTATACGGTGACAGACCCATCCCCACCAGTACTGTACCCCAGTGCTATACAGCGACAGACCTGTCCCCACCAGTACTGTACCCCAGTATTATACAGTGACAGACCCGTCCCCACCAGTACTGTACCCCAGTGTTATACAGTGACAGACCCGTCCCCACCAGTACTGTACCCCAGTGTTATACAGTGACAGACCCGTCCCCACCAGTGCTGTACCCCAGTGTTATACAGTGACAGACCCATCCCCACCAGTACTGTACCCCAGTATTATACAGCGACAGACCCGTCCCCACCAGTACTGTACCCCAGTGTTATACTGTCTGCAACCAGCAGCGATTGATTTTCAGAGTTCAAAGGGACACAGTGGCTCTGTTGTTGAACGTTACTGAAATCTGAGTGACAACACTGTTTATTAAAGGAGGTAACGATAGGATAGCGTGCCTGGGTACAGGATAGCGTGCCTGGGCATGCAAAGAGAGTTAAATTAAAAAACTGTAAGCGAATTGAATCATGATGTTGCTGTTACTCAGTAGTTTAACATGGATGGCTTCTAGTCATGCAGTTTTGTTTAACATTAAATTTACATTTTTTTTAAAAATGACACGATGCAGTGAGTGTGGTAAGATTGCTAGCGACTAATTTAGAAAAGTTGGAGCAGATTTGTGCGGGGGAACTGAAGTTCACGGTCTGCACGGCCTGGGTGGAGTCGTCTACCTGGGAAACCAGGACGCAAGTGGAACGGGATTCACCCCATAAGCCAGGGAAGCTGCATACAGGCGGTGCAGACAATAAACTTCACCCGACAGTGTGGTCCATCGCGAAGGTGCAGACCGTGACAGCCACGCGGTATTTGGCTGGGAGGCCACGCTAGAGCAAAGTTTCAGGCACCTGCTTGCACCGGGCGACCGTTTAACGGGTGGATGGACTAGACTGAACGTGCGCCGCAAGTGAGCCGGTCCCTGGAGAAAGGGAACAGCAAACACAGAGACGGGAGTTAACTGTTGCTTCGCCCTTCAGGAAGTCAGCGCTCCAAATTAAAGTCAAGCAAAAATCCAACAGCGGCTACCAGACAAGGCACTGTCTCCGCCAGGTATCTGCAAGGAGAAAACTGAAGAGATGAGTTTTTTTATAAAATTTCTGAGCGGTGACTGGATGAGGGAGCAGCCGAGTGCGAGGTCCCTCGAAGGGAGCAGACCGCTAAACTCCATAAGGTCCCCTCCAACTGCCACTCTGAAGGATAAAAACGTGCATCACGCATTGTGCCAAAATTAATCTCCAGATCCTCAGGCGAAGGAGAACACGATCACGATCCATCCTTCACTCACTCCCACCCCCTCCCTCCAACGTTTCTCATCAATTTAGGCCCACATTCTGGGTTTGAGAGTCACGTTGTACCGATTCAGAATGGCTCTTGACATTTTTTTTGTTCTCTCCCTCCCCCCCCCCCCACATGACACACGTCCCAATAAAACAATTAAACTTGCCCCCCCGCTTTCGTAAAGCTCAAATACCTGACCAGAGAGGAGTGTGTGACAACCAAAGGGTGTTTAGCGTGAAGGTGTGCGCCGCGTGTATTTCGACATTCGCGTAGGCCGGAACCCAGAGACACCAGACTACAGGGTACTTACGGTTTGCTTGGCTCGGGGTTGCTGGAGGCTACCCTGGACTCGACGGCACTGTTGACTTTCTCCACGTTGGCCACAGAGTAAAGACCAGCCGGGCTGTTGTACTGTGAGGTAATGACTTTGGGAGATGAGCTGGAAGCAGCAGAGAATGGCTTAGCACTCCGATTGTGAGCACTTCCTATGTGTTTAGCCTCCTGCGTGCAAGGGACAAAGAGAAATGGCTACATGCAGGCGTGGGGTGATGGCCAAGTAACATGCAACACAACGTCTACACCATTAGGGATGTGCAATCACTGCCTGCCCATCAAACAGGTCCGAATAGCAAAAAGGAAGATTTATTTGGAGAATATAGAATCATCGAATCCCGACAGTGCAGAAGGAGGCCATTCGGCCCATCAGGCTTGCACCGACCCTTGGAAAGAGCACCCCATCCAGTCCACTCCCCCGCCCTATTCCTGTAACCCCACCCAACCCAAACACCAAAGGGCAATTTATCATGGCCAATCCACCGAACCTGCACATCTTTGGACTGTGGGAGGAAGCCGGAGCACCCGGAGGAAACCCACGCAGACACGGGGAGGATGTACAGACTCCGCACAGACAGCCACCCAAGACCAGAATCAAACCCGGGTGCCTGGCGCTGTGAGGCAGCAGTGCTAACCACTGTGCCTCTCAATCATCAGGGACTAACTTTTATCAGAGTTACAAAGCCAGAGGTCAGAGTGTGGACAGGGGCAAACCCCTAATCCAGCTCCTTGCCTGCTCCAAAAAACCAATTCAAATTGAATCCAATTCATGGTCCCCACATGAGAGACAGCCCAGATCCAGGCATCACACCTGACCTCACGCTCATTTTAGCCAAAAGGCGATGGGAGGGGCCTCTTTGAGTAGCTCTAGCACGAGCATTTGCATTAACATGACAGGCTGGGTGGCCTCCTTCTGTACTCAAAGCGGGAAATTCTAAACCCAAGCCATGAGATCAGCTGAAACACCAAGTCTCACTCTTCACTCAATATACTGGTTAAAATCGGGCAGGGTGTGAAATCAGCGTGGCACCTAATTCCGTTAGTTTCCCAACAGGTGAATTCAGTTGGAATTACCCCCCCCCCCCCCCCCCCCCACCCCACCTCCTCAAGGATAGGCTAACTTCCTGTGCACTCCGTCTTCCTCGCAAGCCAGTGACTGAATCCACACAGTTAATCGGGGAGCGGAGCGGGCCGGGAAACCCAATCGCCAATATTCAAGTTGGATAGGCCCCAACAGTGATGACACATCCCTAATCGAAGTGATCACTTACTCTCCTCTACTCCAGCTTTGTGCAAAAGCAGATTGGTGAAACCGGAGAAACAACAGCTCACTGCACACTGCAGAAAGAGGCCAGGGTCAAGCGAGGGTGAATCCATACACGCGATACAGTAACCCCCACTTACAGAGTGTCTGTAACCTGGAATAAATATTCTCGTTGAAGCAACAGCCGAAGGAACGCCACAAAGACACAAGGGGGGAAAAAAAAGAAAGTTTAGAGAAGGGAGAAGGGTTTGCACTAAGGGGCTGCTAAACGTAAAGTCTCAGCCTGAGTAACAAGGCCCGAGCTCCATGCTAATCGTGTTGGAGATGAGAGTATGGAGCGGGCGCTCAGGTGGTTTAAGAGAACGTTTTGTTTGAGGAGAAGAGAGGTTGTTTGAGCGAGGTCACCATTTGATGGTTGCTCTCCAAGATAACGTTGGATATGCCCGCGACTGGAGCCGTGAGCCAGCAGGCAGTGGGAGGGTTTCTAACCAGCATCCGTTGCTGTGCAGCCCAGCACCGTGGATACCCAGGCCAGGCCAAAGCACAGCGACCTCACAGGGACCTCACCGGCAGAGGGAGTGTCGGCATCATTCGAACACAACAGAAACGGAACGCAACTTTTAGTGAACCACCTTTAACGGCTGGTGCCTGACGAACAAGGCCGCAGGCTCCCTTTTTGGGGTCTGCGATGCCTGGTGATGGGGCTTCTCACCTCTGTCCAGGGCACTCTATCCTGGCTAGGGCCCAGGAGATATCCTCTCGACCGGCTGTTGATGCTAAATTCCCTGGCAGTCGTTTGCTGATCGCTTTAGAGTTACTGGGCCTCAGGGTCGGCCTGTGTGAACGACGTTGTGAGTGTGCGATTCCATGGGTATATGACATGGGAGCAGGAGGAGATTCTACTGGGACTGATCAGCTGACAAGATATTGATTGATCTTCTCTAAATCAGCTCCATTTTCCTGCCATTGAATCCCTACAGTGCAGAAGGAAGCCATTCGGCCCATTGAACCTGCACCGACCCTCCGAAAGAGCGGCCAACCCAGGCCCACTTCCTGGATCCACTCCCGTAACCCCACCTAACCTGGACACCTTTGGACACTGAGAGATAATTTTATCATGGCCAATCCACCTGCACATCTTTGGACTGTGGGGGGAAGCCGGAGCACCCGGATGAAACCCACGCAGACATGGGGAGAACGTGCAGACTAAACACAGACAGTCACCCGAAGCCGGAATTGAACCCGGGTTCCTGGCGCTGTGAGGTAGCAGTGCTAACCACTGTGCCACCCATCTAGACTCTCCAGCCAGAGTTAACAACCTCTCAATATCTATTCGAAATTTGTGAAATTTGTTAGCCTTCCCTAACCAGCGAGAGCTGAGAAAACTCCCTAACATAGTGAGGCGGGACTGTCATTATACACAAATATACATTAGAAAATCAAGCCCATTACTTTTTTTCCATAAATTTAGAGTACTTTAGCCGCGCTCTCTCCCCTCTGTAAAGCAAAATGCAACCGCTTTCTTCCAGGTGGTGGTGTACTTTGAGATATTGAAAAGCATTGACAAATGGTCAGCAGGGGTCTCACTATTGGTGAAACAAAAGTAAACCTTCGTCAAATGTCGTGTGAACAAAAAAAAACAAAATCAGGTTCCTCTTTTTATAGAGTAACAGTAAATTCGAAACAAAGAGGGCTTGTGGAGGCCATCACTGGCAAACCGAGTCTAGCTGCACTTCTTGCCAGTGCTCACTAGATGGGGCCCAAGGTCCATTCTCACAGCCTTCCCTAACCAGCGAGAGCTGAGAAAACTCCCTAACATAGTGAGGGACTGTCATTTTCATAAATATACATTAGAAAATCAAGCCCATTACTTTTTTTTCATAAATTTAGAGGACCCAATTCCTTTTTTCCAATTAAGGGGCAATTTAGCGTGGCCAATCCACCTAGCTTGTACATCTTTGGGTTGTGGAGGCGAAACCCACGCAGACACGGGGAGAATTTGCAAACTCTACACGGACAGTGACCCAGAGCCGGGATTCGAACCTGGGACCTCGGCGCCGTGAGGCAGCAGGGCTAACCCACGGTGCCACCGTGCTGCCCATCAAGCCCATTACAAGGTCGCTCGAATTATAGAGGATGTCCCGAATGTCACACCCACACAGGGAACTGGGCAGAATTTTGGTTGAAGCAAAAGCTAGGATTGTACCTCATAACAATTCAAGACTTATTTGTCGGGGTTTGTGATTCCGCAGCTCTGTGAGGGCAGCCTGTCCAGGATCGGTGAGATTCTGAAAATCTCACTGATACTGCCCACATTTCTCAAATACCTACTTGTGGTGGGAAACATCGACAAAAGTTACACAGAGCTTATAACAGAGAAATGGGTTGGTCAAAGCAATGGGCAGAGGTCTTGTGCATAGTCTCCCTGCCTCTGAGCCGGAATCTCCGGTTCGAGTCCCACCCCAGGACTGGAAAGGCGCGTTCATAACGCGGTCAAACAGATTGTCAACCTGCAAAATCCCTCCAAACATGCCAATGGCTGGCGGTAGAACATAGAAAAATACAGCAGAGAACAGGCCCTTCGGCCCACGATGTTGTGCCGAACCTTTGCCCTAGGTTAATCATAGATTATCATAGACTTTACAGTGCAGAAGGAGGCCACTCGGCCCATCGAGTCTGCACCGGCTCTTGGAAAGAGCACCCTAGCCAAGGTCAACACTTCCACCCTATCGCCATAACCCAGTAACCCCACCCAACACTAAGGACAATTTATCATGGCCAATCCACCTAACCCGCACATCTTTGGACTGTGGGAGGAAACCGGAGCACCCGGAGGAAACCCACGCAGACACGGAGAGGACGTGCAGACTCCGCACAGGCAGTGACCCAAGCCGGAATCGAACCTGGGACCCTGGAGCTGTGAAGCAATTGTGCTATCCACAATGCTACCGTGCTACCGGTAAAAGCAGGTGAGATTCCTTGTCAGCTATACTTGAGGGGGAGTAGTGTCCCGCAAGCTAAAAGCCCCTGGTGGCAGATTAGCGATCTTTTCCAATAAAAGATTTGCTACGGGAACAGATGAGAGTCGGCCTTGTGACCAACAGATCAATGCCAGTGTTATAGAAGCACAGAATTTACAGTGCAGAAGGAAGCCATTTGGCCCATCGAGTCTGCACCGGCCCTAGGAAAGAGCTCCCTTCTTAAGCCCACGCCTCCAGCCTATCCCCGTATCCCAGTAACCCCACCTAACCTTTCCGACACTAGGGAGCATTTAGCACGGCCATTCTCTGCCTCACGGCGCCAGGGACCGGGTTCAATTCCGGCCTCGGGTGATTGGCTGTGTGGAGTTTGCATGATCTCCCCGTGTCTGCGTGAGTTCCACCCCCTCCGGGAGCTCCGGTTTCCTCCCACAGTCCAATAATCGGAGAATCATAGGGATCCCTACAGTGCGGGCGGAGGTACATTGGGACGTGCGGGTTAGATGGCTTGGTCATGCCAAATTGCCCCCAAGTTTCCAAAGTTTAGGTGGGGTTATGGGATTAGGGCGGTGGAGTGGGCCGAGGTAGGGTGCTCTTTCAGAGGGTTGGTGCAGACTTGATGGGCCGAATGGCCTCCTTCTGCACTGTGGGGATTCTATTCTATGATCCAAGACCTCTATTTGACAACCTATCAGCCTTCTCTTTTCTGGAGAAATGTGTCTCAGCCTGTTCAATCTTGCCAGGTAATTTGAACCTCATTATAATGCACCATTGAATGATCAGTATTGATGTGATTGGACAGAATCTGTCGGATAAAGCGTTAACAGATGGGATACGTATGACGTAGATGATAATGGGCTACTGACGTAGTCAATCATGTGTTAGACCTTTCAGGGCAGCACGGTGGCCTAGTGGTTAGCACAACCGCCTCACGGCGCTGAGGTCCCAGGTTCGATCCCGGCTCTGGGTCACTGTCCGTGTGGAGTTTGCACATTCTCCCCGTGTCTGCGTGGGTTTCGCCCTCACAACCCAAAAATGTGCAGAGTAGGTGGATTGGCCACGCTAAATTGCCCCTTAATTAGAAAAAATAATTGGCTAATCTAAATTTATTTTAAAAAAATTTAAAAAAATGTGTTAGACCTTTCAGAGAGAGAGGTTAGTGTTTACTCTGGAAGCTGCTCAGTAAAAGTTAAGCAGATACCAGAGCACGTCTCCAGTCTTAGAACCAAGTCCCACACCGAGGGCGGATTTCTACCCCCCCCCCCCCCCAACGGCGGGTGGGAGAATCGCTGGGGTGCCGAGCAAGTCCATCCACGCTGCCCCGGCACCCGCATGCGATTCTCCCACCCCCCCCCCCCCCCTCAAACCGGCGCAGCGAGATTCACGGCTGGCCGCTCGGAGAATCGGCGCTCGCCGTTTGTAACAGGTGAGCGATGATTCTCCGGCCCGGATGGGCCGAGCGGCCTGCCCAACACGACAGGTTCCCGCCGGCGCCATCCACACCTGGTCGCTGCCGGCGGGAACAGCGCGGGAACGCTGGGGGGGGGGGGGAGCGGCCTGTGGGCGGGGGGGTGGGGAGGGGGTATCCAGCACCGGGGGAGGGGGGGGGGCTCAAAAGGGGGTCTGGCCCGCGATCGGTGTCCACCAATCGGCGGGCCGGTCTCTCTGAAGGAGGACCTCCTATCGTCCGCCGCCCCGCAAGATCCATCCAACATTTCACGTGGGGCGGCCACGGGGCGAACGGCAACCACGCATGCGTGGGTGACATCATGACGCAGCGCCGCTCCTAGCCCCCAGAGATGGGAGGATGGGGGTGGGGAGCGGCCTCCGACGCCGGAGTGAAACACTCCGGTTTTCAATCCGCCGTCGGGACTTAGTCTCCCGATGGGAGAATATCGCCCCTAGAATCCAATCCAAAAGATCCCAATCGCAGAACTGAGTCTGCGCAAGATCTGGTTTGAAAAGGTGACAAATTGGATTGTCACAGTTTTGTGTCTGACAGCCCAGTTATTCATTCAGAAAGGGCCTGGCATTTGAAATAACCCTCCATTTTTCCAGCCACTGCCACTCAGGAAGTAGTAATTGAGGCTATTCCGGGTTATTCTGACGGAAAATTATGGAAATTAAGCTATGATCTCACCCTCAGGCCCAGCCCTGGTAATCTCAACTACTGGCCTATCGGTCCTAAGGATTTTAATTTGAGCGCAGGACTTGGGTAGGATTTCCAGCACTAACTAGTTGGATGTAATCTTAGAATTTTCATCGCACAATCCCCTTACGTCACATAGTCAAATTGTCTCACAAGTGTTCAAAGAAGATAAAAAAAAGGAAAGCAACAGGAATAGCCAGGCAGCACGGTAGCATTGTGGATAGCACAATTGCTTCACAGCTCCAGGGTCCCAGGTTCGATTCTGGCTTGGGTCACTGTCTGTGCGGAGTCTGCACATCCTCCCCGTGTGTGCGTGGGTTTCCTCCGGGTGCTCCGGTTTCCTCCCACAGTCCAAAGATGTGCAGGTTAGGTGGATTGGCCATGATAAATTGCCCTCAGTGTCCAAAATTGCCCTTAGTGTTGGGTGGGGTTACTGGGTTATGGGGATAGGGTGGAGGTGTTGACCTTGGGTAGGGTGCTCTTTCCAAGAGCCGGTGCAGACTCGATGGGCCGAATGGCCTCCTTCTGCACTGTAAATTCTATGATAATAGAGGCTGCTTTAGCACAGTGGGCTAAACAGCTGGCTTGTAAAGCAGAATAAGGCCAGCAGCGCGGGTTCAATTCCCGTACCAGCCTCCCCGAACAGGTGCCGGAATGTTGAGACTAGGGGCTTTTCACAGTAACTTCATAGAAGCCTACTTGTGACAATAGGCGATTATTGTTACTATTATTTAAAGATGCAATGTTTCTCCTCGGTGGCAAAGGAATAATCTTTACTTCCTCTAGGGCCACAGTGGAGAGTTGAGGGGTGACCTGATAAGAGGTCTACAAGATTATGAGGGGCATGGATAGAGTGGATGGGCAGGCACTCTCTCCCAGGGTGGAGGGGTCAGTCACCAGGGGGCATAGGTTTAAGGTCCGTGGGGCAATGTTTAGAGGAGATGTGCGAGGCAGGTTTTTTTATACAGAGGGTGGTGAGTGCCTGGAGCGCGTTGCCAGGGGAGGTTGTGGAAGCAGATTAACGGCGTTCAAAAGGCAGCACGGTAGCATTGTGGATAGCACAATCGCTTCACAGCTCCAGGGTCCCAGGTTCGATTCCGGCTTGGGTCACTGTCTGTGCGGAGTCTGCACATCCTCCCCGTGTGTGCGTGGGTTTCCTCCGGGTGCTCCGGTTTCCTCCCACAGTCCAAAGATGTGCAGGTTAGGTGGATTGGCCATGATAAATTGCCCTTAGTGTTCAAAATTGCCCTTAGTGTTGGGCGGGGTTACTGGGTTATGGGGATAGGGTGGAGGTGTGGGCTTGGGTAGGGTGCTCATTCCAGGAGACGGTGCAGACTCGATGAGCCGAACGGCCTCCTTCTGCACTGTAAATTCTATGTAAATACATGGATAAGATGGGTGTAGAGGGACTAGGAAGTGTTGAAGGTTTTGGCCCAGGATGGTATGACCGGTACAGGATTAGAGGGCCGAAGGGCCTCTTCCTGTGGCTGTATTGTTCTTAGTACGTCTTTGTTCATAACCCTCTTCGAAGTCCACAGAATGTCTGTACATCGTTCAGGCCCATCACACTGTTGGGTTCCCCTCTAACTCACTTTTCCTCAGTAATATTCACAGTTTGATCAATACTAGGCAGTCACAGGGTCAAGCAGGAGATCAATTTGTCCCAAATTCCTTGCAATTAGAGTGGAATGTTGAACGCCATTCAGTCTGATAATCGAGGGCAGCATTCTCTATTCCTGATTCTGTTCTGCTTTTGACTTGGCCTCCAGCTCCGCACCATCGCAAAGCTCTGGTACACCTCCCCTGCCCAACGCAGACCAGGGGGCATATCACAGCTCCTGTAGTCTTTTATTCCGGCAGTGTTAGAGTTAGCCACAGTCGGTAACTGTCAGCAGCCTACAGCGGAGGGAGGCTGGGCTAACTCTCAAACCTCTGCTGAGGCGACAGGAAGGTTAATTTTAGGATCACATAGTCGCTGGGGGTGGGGGGGGGGGGGGGGGGGGGGGGGGGACAGAGATGGGGCCCTGGAAACAGAACAGAATAGTTAGCAGCAATGCACCCCTGATTTGTGGCTGTTGCCTGCCAGCAGCTTGTCAGCATCAAACCCGGACTTAACTTTTCTGTTGAAGCTGACAATCTCACAGACAAACCCAAGGCAACCCTATCGCGTTGCCAGGGGCAACAGTTCCTAAAACACAACCAAACAACCGGCAGCATTGAGATGAGGCTGGGTAGCTTCATTTTCCCAGATGGTCCTGAACCCTCGTGACCCGCAGCACGGATACAGCAGGGCTGGAAAGCATTTTCAAACGGACAAACGGCTGACCGTTCATGGCGGCTGTAATAAACTCCAATTGGCTTTATTGGTTGGCCAATTGGAGTATGAGCTCCCTCAATGATAGCTCATTGAGGGGGCCCATATAATCACCTGTGTAGGCTTTGTGAGCCAGTCTTGAGTTGACTGGACTGCTAGCAGCACTGTTTGTAGCTGCTCCTGTAATATCGTTATTGTAAATAAATATTGGTGTGGTGACGGAAGTCTCCCGTGGATTACTACAATGGCCTTCACGTGCAGTCTGGGAAAAGGGCAGCCGGCAATCGAACCTGGGACCCTGAAGCTGTGAAGCAACTGTGCTAACCACTGTGCTAACCGCTGTGCCACCATGCTGCCCGAATCATTACCACAGGGAGTGGTTCAAGTGAACAGCATAGATGGAACTCAGGGAAGGCTGGGCAAACATATAGCGGAGGATGGAATAGAGGGTTCCAATGATAAATTTGCTTGAGGCAAGGTTTGGAGTGGGGTCAAGTGGAATATGAACACTGACATGGACTGGGTGGCCAAATGGTCTGTTTCTGTGTTCTACATCCTATCTAATCCTATGTACGCATTTAGTTAACTGACATGTTTTTGCAGGAAGGAGCCCCCTGGACACACAAGCTTAAACTTCCTTTATGTAAAAAACGCAAGTTGTGCCTTTTATTTGAAATGAAATGAAATGAATGAAAAATGAAAATCGCTTATTGTCACGAGTAGGCTTCAGTGAAGTTACTGTGAAAAGCCCCTAGTCGCCACATTCCAGCACCTGTCCGGGGAGGCTGGTACGGGAACACTTTAAGCAAATTTTAAGCAACACTTGGTAATGGCTTGAACGCCACAGATACAGGTTGAGAAGCGGTAGATTTAGAACTGAGACGAGGAGGAACTACTTCTCGCAGAGGGTGGTAAATTTGTGCAACTCGCTGCCCCCTAGTGCGGTGGAGTCCGAATCATTGAATAGTTTCAAAAAGGAGATAGATATATTTCTAATTTTTAAAAAACGGGTTAAAGGGACATGGGAGGTGGATTTGAGACCAGGAAGAGATCAGCCATGATCTGATTGAATGGCGGAGCAGGCTCGAAGGGTTGAATTGCCGACTTCTGCTCCGAATTCCAATGTTCCTAAGAGGTAAAAGAATATTTCACACAAATAATGTATTTTCTTGGTGAAACAGTCAGGATTAGGTGACCTGTGAATTGAAAAGGCTGTAATCTCAACGCAAAGAACATCTTGCGGCTGTAGATTCAGAGAAAGATCTCCCGTCTTTCTTTACCTGTTGATCAGACGCCAGGTTCATCCTATAGGGATTCTGTTTTCCCTCCTCATGTGACATAGGTGACCACATTTTGGATTCAGACCTAGCAGAAAAGGAAGAAAGGACACACGATCAAGATTTGCATCAATTATTCAATTTTTACAAAACAATCAAATTCGTACAACTGTTCCAAGCCAATGAAGTCTCTCAAAGTGCTGCCTCAACATCTTCCATCCAGCCCAGGCCCAATAAATCAATATCAATATTGGTAAATTCCAATATCTTTAAGAGTGAAATTTCGTCTGCCGTCATGCTCTTTCGGGAATGATGTGAGGTGTCATAATGTACATCCAGGTATATGATGGTGTGCAGACAGGCAGTGATTGACGCACAGGATGACTAGTGAACCACAGAACACAGCAGCCAATCACCAGACAGGACACAACCACTATAAAGCCAGAGGGCACCAGTTTTCCCGCTCTCTCGGGATCCAGCCTCTGAGACAGTCTGAGCTCGTGAGCAGCAACTCGAACAAACACCATGTGGTAGTCAGATAGTCTGGTCAGGTTAGCCTCAGGTCTCCAGTCAACTCAGCATAGTGTCAGCCCACAGTTAAAGCACGTATTATAGTTAAGTGATCAATAAAATCGGGTTGCATTTGTTCAAGTGTTGGCAGCCTGTCTCTGTCACCACTGCAGTAAACGCAGTCCTCGCAGACCCAGCTTACCCAACACATCATGAGGAAGCTGTTCTGCGAGCTTCTGACTAACATTAATGCAAAAAAACGGTTAAGTGAGTGTGATGCAGAATGACACCAGTGGCATGGTTCAATCCCCGGACCGACTGTGATGGAGGCCCTGCATCCCGGCCTTGGCCCACAATGCGGAATGCTCCCCCCCAAGCTATACATAACCAATTACCTTTCTCTAATGGAGCTCCGTTGTGGACAATAGCTAATTACCTCAGTGCTTTGAGGATGAAATGCAGATTGATTCTCTTGTGCAATATGGAGTGTCACGCTGTCCTTGAGATGACATTATACCTCTCTCTATCGCACAATTCAGAGAAGGGAAAGGAGGGATTTAGCCAATATTTATCCCTCCTACGATCCTGTGAATTAGGAGCAGGAGGAGGCCATTCGGCCCCTCGAGCCTGCTCCAGCATTCAATAAAATCATGGCTGATCTGAGTGTGGCCTCGATTCCACCTTCCCTTTGACTCCCTCGCGCATCTCATTACGATCGGTGGGAGCTTTCCGTGCACTAATTATCTGACACAATTGCCACATGATAACAGTAACTGCGCTTCAAAGTGGGTTCGGCCCATTGAGGCACCCTGAGGATGAGAAAGGTACTATATAGTCGCAAACCTTTCTTATTTGATTTTCCGAATTCACGTCAGCAAAGTGTAACCAAAAAGGAAGGTAGTCCTGGCAATATTTACCCCTCAAACAACAGAACAGAAACAGTTCTGCCCAGAAAGAGGGGAGGCGGTGGCAAAGTGGTACTGTCGCTGTCCAGAGACCCAGGATAATGAGCTGGGGACCCGGGTTCGAATCCCACTACGGCAGGTGATGGAATTTAAACTCAATAAATTATCTGGAATTTAAAAAAAGAAGTCTAATAATGACCATTGTCGATTGTTGTAAAAACCCATCTGGTTCACTTATGTCCTTCAGGGAAGGAAATCTGCCGTCCTTACCCGGTCTGGCCTACATGTGACTCCAGACCCACAGCCATGTAAGGATGCAAAGAGGCTGCAGGCAGGGTGACTTGGACAGGCTGGCTGAGTGGGCAATTACTGGACAGATGTGAGGTTAGCCGCATTGGTGGCAAAAACAGGAAGGCAGATTATTATCTGAATGGCGGCAGTTTGGGAAAAGGGGAAGTGCAACGAGACCTGGGTGTGATGGTGGAACAGTCGCTGAGGGTTGGCATGCAAGTACAGCAGGCGGTGAGGGAAGCTAATGGGGCCTCACGGTAGCATGGTGGTTAGCATCAATGCTTCACAGCTCCAGGGTCCCAGGTTCGATTCCCGGCTGGGTCACTGTCTGTGTGGAGTCTGCACGTCCTCCCTGTGTGCGCGTGGGTTTCCTCCGGGTGCTCCGGTTTCCTCCCACAGTCCAAAGATGTGCGGGTTAGGTGGATTGGCCATGCTAAATTGCCCGTAGTGTAAGGTTAATGGGGGGATTGTTGGGTTACGGGTATACGGGTTACGTGGGTTTAAGTGGGGTGATCATTGTTCGGCACAACATCGAGGGCCGAAGGGCCTGTTCTGTGCTTTACTGTTCTATGTTCTATGTTCTAATGGCATACTGGCCTTCATAGCGAGAGGATTTGAGTACAGGAGTAGGGATGTCCTGCTGCAGTTATAGAGGGCCTGGGTGAATGAAATGAATGAAATGAAAATCGCTTATTGTCACGAGTAGGCTTCAATGAAGTTACTGTGAAAAGCCCCTCGTCGCCACATTCCGCCGCCTGTCCGGGGAGGCTGGTACGGGAATCGAACCGTGCTGCTGGCCTGCTTGGTCTGCTTTAAAAGCCAGCGATTTAGCTGAGTGAGCTAAACCAGCCACACGTTGAGCATTGTGCGCAGTTTAGGTCTCCTAGTTTGACCAAGGACATTCCTGCTATTGAGGGTGTCCAGCGAAGGTTCCCCAGACTAATTCCCGGGATGGCAGGACTGACAGATGAAGAAAGTCTGGATCGGCTGGGCTTGTACTGATTGGACTTTCGAAGAATGAGAGGGGATCTCACAGAAACATATAAAATCCTGATGGGACAGGACAGGAGAAGAATGTTCCCGACGTTGGGGTACATCCATAACTCGGGGTCACAGCCTAAGAATAAGGGGTCAGCCATTCAGGACTGAGATGAGGAAGAACCTCTTCTCTCAGAGAGTTGTGAACTTGTGGAATTCTCGACCACCGAAAGCTGTTGGGACCAGTTATAGAACATAGAACAGTACAGCACAGAACAGGCCCTTCGGCCCTCCATGTTGTGCCGAGCCATGATCACCCTACTCAAACCCACGTATCCACCCTATACCCGTAACCCAACACCGCCCCCCCCCCCCTAACCTTACTTTTTAGGACACTACGGGCAATTTTGCATGGCCAATCCACCTAACCCGCACATCTTTGGACTGTGGGAGGAAACCGGAGCACCCGGAGGAAACCCACGCACACACGGGGAGGACGTGCAGACTCCGCACAGACAGTGACCCAGCCGGGAATCGAACCTGGGACCCTGGAGCTGTGAAGCATTTATGCTAATCACCATGCTACCGTGCTGCCCACCCAGTTCATTGGATATATTCAAGAGGGAGCTGGTCGTGGTCCTTGCAGCTGAACGGGATCAAGGGGTATGGAGAGAAAGCGGGAATGGGATACTGAATTTGCATGATCAGCCATGATCATATTGAATGGTGGGGTAGTCTCGAAGGGCCGAATGGCCTCCTCCTGCACCAATTTCCTGTGTTTCTATGCTTCGCCTGGCTGCTTACCTCATTGGCTAATGGGTTTGTCTGCAAAATAGGGACTACATTTCAAAAAAATGCTTAATTGGTTGCAAAACAGTTCAAAATGTCTTAGCAGTGTGGGTGAGTGCTTTGTAAATAAAAGATCACAGAATCACACAGCGCAGACGAGTCCCTCCAGCCCATCGAGTCTGCACTGACACGCGAAAAACATCTGAGCTGCCCACCTAATCCCATTCACCAGCACTTGGCCCATAGCCTTTATTTCCTAAGCATAGACTGAGAATGGGTTGACGGATCAAATTAATTTAATTTACAACATGGGTGGCACAGTGGTTAGCACTGCCACCTCACAGAGACAAAGAACAAAGATAAGTCCAGCACAGGAACAGGCCCTTCTGCCCTCCAAGCCTGTGCTGACCATGCTGCCCGTCTAAACTAAAATCTAGGACACGTCCGGGGTCCGTATCCCTCTATTCCCATCCTATTCATGTATTTGTCAAGATGCCCCTTAAATGTCACTATCGTCCCTGCTTCCACCACCTCCTCCGACAGCGAGTTCCAGGCACCCACTACCCTCTGTGTAAAACACTTGCCTCGTACATCTCCTCTAAACCTTGCCCCTCGCACCTTAAACCTATGCCCCCTAGTAGTTGGCCCCTCTACCCTGGGAAAAAGTCTCTGACTATCATTTTGTAGACCTCTATCAGGTCGCCCCTCAACCTCCTTCGTTCCAGTGAAAACAAACCAAGTTTATTCAACCTCTCCTCATAGCTAATGCCCTCCATACCAGGCAACATCCTGGTAAATCGCTTCTGCACCCTCTCTAAAGCTTCCACATCCTTCTGGTAGTGTGGCGACCAGAATTGAACTCTATACTCCAAGTGTGGCCGAACTAAGGTTCTATACAGGGTTTGAGTCCTGCCTCGGGTGACTGTGCGGAGTCTGCACCTTCTCCCCCGTGTGTGCGTGGGCTTCCCCCGGGTGCTCCGGTTTCCTCCCACAGTCCAAAGATGTGCAGTTTAGGTGGATTGGCCATGCTAAATTGTCCCTTGGTCTCCAAAGAAAGGGTGGGGTTACGGGGATAGGGTGGGGGAGTGGGCTTAGGTAGGGTGCTCTTTCTGAGGTGCGGTGCAGACTCGATGGGCCAAATGGCCTCCTTCTGCCCTGCAAAGCTCTTTGAGAATCTGTATTGAGGATCTTTCAAACCAATCAGGACAGATGAATCGGAACATATGTCAGATGTGGCAACCTGTCATTGGAGTTCAGCTGGTCACACGTTGCCAGGCCAACAGTTTCCGAGGCGATCCAGTGGGTTTCCTCCGGAGATTGCGAAGTGGGTTCACAAGGTATTTAATGGCCACATAACCGAGACTAAGGCCGGGATTTTCCAGTTGCAGAAGCAGCTCGTCATTGGTCACCCAACTGGTGGTATCTTCCCGTCTGGCCGAAGACTATGGCGTTTTGTATGACTGCCCCATTGCAGGGGAGCCCGCTGTGTGTGTGTGTGTATCCAGGGGGGGGGGGGGGGGGGGGGGGGGGGGGGGGGGGGGGACATCGGGGGGTGGGGGGGTTGGGGAACGTCGCCTTTGACAAGACCAGGATAATCCCGCCCGACGACGTGCTTTGATGACTTGCTTAATTTGGAGATTCAAGCCAACATCATATTGATCAGAACACGTCAGCGTAGAGAAGCCGAACACTGGCAATCTCCTCAGGACCCTGTTCTCTGGTTTGTGGACTTTTACTTCCCGGGATCGCAGACAACCCCGATTTGAAATCCCTTCGCGATGTGCATCACAGTCATGTTTGTGCAGCGAATACATCCCTCACTCCGGAGAGCTTGCAACTATTTTTAAACCGGTGGATGCCAAGAAGTTCAGGAGAGCAAACCCCAGTCCCAATCGCGCAAGATTGTTGCTTTTCTGCCAGCTTTAGAATCTGCCAGCCACAAGATGGGCTTCCCAGAGACTTGCAATCACCCGTGTTTCCCACGGAGCTGTATTCTGATTGTGATTCTGGCAGAACTTGCACGGTGTCCAAAAGATATAGAGACTTCATTTTCCTGTGGAGCAGTTCCTGCAGCAGCCAATAAGCCTGAAAAATATGACAGGCCCAAAAGCCTTTTACAGCCAATGTGGCACTTCCGAAGTATGTTCACTATTGTAATATAGGACACGGAGGCCAGTTGAGCACAGTTAGCTGGCTAGCTGGTCCGTGAGGCAGAGCGAGGCCAACAACGCATGTTCAGTTCCTGCACCGGCTCAACCTCGCCCCTCGCCCGAGGTGTGGGTGATCCTCAGGTTAAGTCACCACCAGTCAGCTCCCCCCCTCAAAGGGGAAAGCAGCCTGTGGTCATCTGGGACTATGGCGACTTAACCGTATTAAAAGGACATTGTAGTTTGTGCAGAACAAGGTTCCACAAACAATCTGATAATTTGTTTCTCATTCTTTCCCAAAAGAGCGGCGGCACGGTAGCACAAGTGGATAGCACTGTGGCTTCACAGCGCCAGGGTCCCAGGTTCGATTCTGACTTGGGTCTCTGTCTGTGCGGAGTCTGCACATCCTCCCCGTGTCTGCGTGGGTTTCCTCCGGGTGCTCCGGTTTCCTCCCACAGTCCAAAGATGTAGTAAGGTTAAGGGGGGGTTGTTGGGTTACGGGTATAGGGTGGATACGTGGGTTTGAGTAGGGTGATCATGGCTCGGCACAACATTGAGGGCCGAAAGGCCTGTTCTGTGCTGTACTGTTCTATGTTCTATGTTCTATGTGCAGGTTAGGTGGATTGGCCATGCTAAATTGCCCTTGGTGTCCAAAATTGCCCTTAGTGTTGGGTGGGGTCATTGGGGTTATGGGGATAGGGTGGTAGTGAGGGCTTAAGTGGGTTGGTGCAGACTCGATGGGCCGAATGGCCTCCCTCTGCTCTGCATGTTCTATGTTCTACCTGGGCCCACTCCCTGCCCTGTGCAGTTTCGTTCCGTTTTGTTATTGGGGAGGATGAGTGGGGATAGGATGGTGGGTTTCGTTTTGGCATTATTTACGTTGTGTCGTTTTATGTTACCGAATTTAAGAATCCGTGGGCGGGTTAGCCCTGCTGCCTCACGGCGCTGAGGTCCCAGGTTCGATCCCAGCCCTGGGTCACTGTCCGTGTGGAGTTTGCACACCCTCCCCGTGTCTGCGTGGGTTTCGCCCCCCACAACCCAAAAAGATGTGCAGGCTCGGTGGATTGGCCGCGCTAAATTGCCCCTTAATCGGAAAACAGAATTGGGCACACTAAATTTATTTTTTTTAAATAAGAATCCGCGTGCTGGATTCACCGTCGGCGGAATCCTCCGTTTCGCCGGCAGCGCACTCGAGCCCGCGGATTTCCCGGTGGGAAGCCCCATTAGCCGGCTGATGGGACGGAGGATCCCGCTGCCGGTGGTGGTGGGGGGGGGGGGGGCTCGACGCACCAGAAAATGGGGGCGGCAGGATGGAAAATTCCGTCCCGTATCTTTATCTTTCGTGAGGACAAAGTTTCTCAAGGCCCTCCCTCGAGGTTGGGATTGTTTTCTCACTGCTGGAGTCTCTCTCTCTCCCTCTTGCTTCTCTGGGAGACCCTGGTCAGTTTGATCGTAATGCCAACGTGTCCGTGACGCTCCTCTCCTGACATTTGCCTGGAGTGATTTTGCTTCCGTCCAGAGCCTGGATTGAGGTTCAGTTGCGTCATGGAGCTTATACGTAACTCCCTACTCTGAGCACTGGGGTTTTCATGTTTTTTTTCTTTTGTTTTGTAAGGATAAACCCGATCTCCCTTTCCCCTGACCGCAGATGGACCTGATTCACAACGAGAGGAGGCTGTGACAGGTGCATTTGGCAAAGCTGACGTTATTCTTTAAAATGGAAAATCTCAATAAATGTACTTGTAAATGAAAAGAGTTAATGTCAGCTGGCTACAGTCTCGACGGCCAGGGTAGGGGTGAAAGTTCAGGGTTCAGGGGTCGAGAGGGACTGTGACTGCCTCTGTGCCAGACACAAGTGTCTGCCATGAGGTTTCATTAGTCCCCGGAGTGGACACCGCCATCCACTTGGCCCTGTCCATGAGGGACTGGCGACCATAGTCACCTCCTGCCTGAACCCTGGGAATAAAGGAGGGGCCAACTTGGCAGGAGGCCAAAGGTGACTGGTGGGGCGAGTTCAGGGCAGGCTGAAGGGCTGGAGACCACACCAGCCGAACACGGGCCTCGAAGGCGAAGGTGGAGAGCGAGGGTGCACAGGACCCATGTGTCCTTCATTGAGTGGTAGCACAACATGTGCCGCAGGAGACTCCGCCTCACCAGGAGACCGCCTCACCAGGGAGACAGTGGGGAATCTGTGCTACATTCTGTTCAACTTGGCGGCATGTGGCGGTGGAGGACAGCCTCTCCCTGTGACCATGAAGGTCACGACTGCCCTCAACTTCCATCCGATGGGTTCGTTCCAGGGCTGAGCAGTTATCCGCCCATAGGTGCGTCCGTGACCTCGAGGGCTTTGGAGTTCATTCATTTTGACGTGGACCAGGCCCAGCAGGACGAGGGGGGCTACCGAATCTGGCACAATAGCTGGTCTGCCACAGGGGGCAGTCAATGATCGACCACCCACGTCGCTCTACGCGCCCCATGGCATCAGAGAGTCCCCTTCATCAGCATGAAGGGGTTCCACTCCCTCAATGTCCAGCTGTTGTGTGACCACTAGATAAGGTGACCACGTGTGTGAATTTTCCCTGGGAGCGGGCATGACAGCTTCAACCGGGGGCAACTGCAAATGCCTGGAATTTTCAAGGGTTACCCCAGGCTGCAGGGGTGGCTTTTTGGGGACAAAGGTTATCTGTTGAGGTCTTAGCTGATGATGGCAGAGCCATCGCAGAACGACTCTGTGTCTGCAAAAGGTGCAATTAAGATGTCATAAAGGTGTGATTATCATTCATTCCAACCATGTATATGTTCATCTAAGGCCTAAAAAAATTTTGTATTGATTGCTGGAGATTCCCTGAGGAGTAGATAATTTGAGATATTTGTGTTTACATTTCGGTACGCAGATCAGGGCAAGTGAGTGGGATAAGGATGATGTAAGTAATCAGAGGAACCAGGTCTGCAGCAGACAGTTTCGTTTTAGTCTCCCAAAGACAGCAAGACTTGCAGCCGGTGTCTGACCATGTTTCTCTCTCTCTCTCTCTCCAAGGAATCTTTCCAAGAAATCTCCATCCAAGGGTGAGCAAGAATCCCTCTGATTGCTAACTTTATTTCTAAGTGGCTTTTGACCTCTGATGGACTTTGCTTAATTCGAGATAGAAGAGGTATCAGTTAGAAGTTAAAGTGTTTCCGTTTATTATTCAGAATTGTTTAACTGTTAATTGGAAAACTATTTTCCGTGGTGTTCATGCATTTAAACTTGTGTTAAGAATAAAGTTTGTTTTAATGTAAAAGAGACCTATTGTACAAAATGCAATATTTCACCCCGGTAGCTCGCTACGGTGCCCAGTAGAATAATCTTTCGTTCCTCGAGGACCATCGTGGAAAGTTGGGTGAATTGATAAGAGGTCTACAAGATTATGAGGGGCCTGGATAGAGTGGATCGGCAGGCACTCTTTCCCAGGGTGGAGGGGTCAGTCACCAGGGGGCATAGGTTTAAGGTCCATGGGGCAAAGTTTAGAGGAGATGTGAGAGGCAGGTTTTTACACAGAGGGTGGTGAGTGCCTGGAACACGTTGTCAGGGGAGGTTGTGGAAGCAGATACATTAACGACGTTCAAAAGGCATTTTGACAAACACATGGATGGATGGGTATAGAGGGATACGGCTCAAGGAAGTGCTGAGTGTTTTGGAAGAGTTTGGTATCATGACTGGTACAGGTTTGGCGGGCGGACGGGTCGGTTCCCGTGTTGTTTTGATCTTTGTTCTATTGGTCAGTGGAATCACTCTGGAGTGAAGTATCCTTTCCTCACATTTTTACAAATTTAAAAAAAAATGTATCCTAACAGATGTTGGGATCTGGGGCGAAATTCTCCAACCCCCCGCAGGGTCGGAGAATTGCCCGGGACTGGCGAAAATCCCGCCCCCGCGTGGCCGGAATTCTCCACCACCTGGGAATTGGCGGGGGCGGGAATCACGCCCTGCCGATCGGCGTGCCCCCCGCGGTGATTCCCCGGCCCGCGATGGGCCGAAGTCCCGCCGCTGAGAGGCCTCTCCCGCCGCCGTGGTTTCAACCACCTCTGGTGGCGGCAGGACTGGCGGCGTGAGCGGGCCCCCGGGGGGGTGCCCCCACGGTGGCCAGGCCCGCAATCGGGGCCCACCGATCGGTGGGCGGGCCTGTGCCGTAGGGGCACTCTTTTTCATCCGCCGGATGCGCGCATGCGCGAACCGGCGAAGGCCTTTCGACCAGCCCCGATGCCGGGCGGCAGGCGCCAAAGGCCGTTGGTGCTGGTTTTGGCGCCAGTTGGCGGAGCGGGAGCCACTCCGGCGCAGGCCTAGACCCACAATATGAGGGTTTGGCCCCTAAAGCTGCGGAGAATTCCACACCTTTGGGGAGGCCTGACGCCGGAGTGGTTGGCGCCACTCCGCTACACTGGGACCCGCCGGGTAGGGGTGAATCCCGCCCATGGTCCTGGGATCTCTAACCTCGGGGGGTCGGAGAATCCCCAGGCCGGCGTCAAACCTGCCCCCGCCGTGGCCTGAATTCTCCGCCACCCGGGAATTGGCGGGGGCGGGAAACACGCCGCGCTGGTCGGCGGGCCCCCCGCGGCGATTCTCCGGCCCGCGATCGGCCTAAGTCCCGCTGCTGACAAACCGTTCCCGCCGGCGGGAATCAAAGCACGTCTGGTGCCGGCGGGATTGGCGGCGCGGGCGGGCGCCGGGGTTCTGGGGGGGGGGGCGCGGGGTCATCTGGCCCCGAGGGGTGCCCCCACAGTGGCCTGGCCCGCGTTCGGGGTCCATCGATCGGTGGGCAGGCCTGTGCCGTGGGGGCACTCTTGTTCTCCCGCCTCCGCCACGGCCTCCACCATGGCGGAGGCAGAAGAGACCCCCTCCCCGCGCATGCGCCGGGATGACTGCTGACGCTCCGGCGCATACGCGGACGTCCGCTGGCCTGCGAAGGCCTTTCGGCCCCGGCTGGCAGGGCGCCAAAGGCCATTCGCGCCGGCCGACGGAGCGGGAACCACTCCGGCGCGGGCCTAGCCCCTAACCTCAAAGGTCCACACCTTTGGGGAGGCCTGACGCCGGAGTGGTTGTCGCCATTCCGGCCCACCGGGACCCCCCCCGCCCCGTCGGGTAGGGTAGAATCCCTGCCAAGATCCTGGCAGGGTGTACGTGGAGAGGATGTTTCCTCTTGTTGGAGAATCTAAAACTCGGGGTCACTGTTTCAAAATAAGGGGTCGCCCGTCCAAGTCCGAGATGAGGAGAAATCTTTTCTCTCCGAGGGTGGTGTGTCTCTGGAACTCTCTTCCTCAGGAGGCAGTGGAAACAGAATCCGTGAATATTTTTAAGGCTGATAAAACATTCTTGATTGACAGGGGGGTAAAAGGTCACTGGGAGTCAGCAGGAATGTGGGGTCGAGGTCACAGTCAGATCAGCCACCATCGTGTGGAATGGTGGGGCAGGCCTGAGGGGCCTAGTGGCTCCTGCCGTTGCGTTTGTATGTTCGTGCGTGAAAGAGTTGAGGGAAGACCTGACCGTCAGTGGCGGACTGAAGGAAATTGCGGGTGAGCAAGAGGCTGGAATTGGAGGGGTTGAAATGATCTTTGAGGGTCACAGGGCTGGAAAAGGTTACAGAGATGAGGCCAGGAAGGCATCTGGACACAAGGCTGAGAATTTTAAAATGGAGGGTCGGGCGGACTGCGAGCACAGGTCAAAAAGGAATCCTCGGCCAGCCACCGAGGCCAACTCTGCTCTCAAAACCATAAACGAGCGGAGGTAGTACGATCTTTGGTCACGTTCGGGGGAGAAAAAGGACTTTCTTTCTGCTCCGTGCAGAGTGTGACAAGGGAAAGCTCACATTAACAGCTGGAAAAAAACAGCTCAGCTAACTCTATTTAAAACAACCCGATGCTGGCGAAATAACAGAGACGCCAAAACCATCACACATCCAAGGCTTCTAAATATGAATTTGATATAAATCAGCGAGAGCCGAACTCTATCAGTGCAGGCTAGCCCACCCCTTAAATGGGAACGAGCCGGGAAAATGGATCAATAGAGACAGTCTTGTGTCTGTATATGGGTACAGAAAAGGTCTGCTCTATTGTTAGCCTCCTCCAGCAATTTACTCACAACGTTGCTTCCCCAGAATGGTCACCAACACAAGGAGACGGACCAGAATGCCTTGCGATAGACCTGGGCATTGTTTGACACAAAATTCCTTTCATACCATTTGGATTGCGAAGCACGCTTGACAGAAAAGCAGGGGCACCTCCCCCTCAATGCCCTCTGCCAGGAACAAACTTGGCACAGGGTGGTTCGCAGGGTGGAAACGTTGTGTTTTTACTGGAGGTGGTGGGGTGGGGGGGGGAGATAGGGGAGGAGGATGGGGTCAGCAGTTCAATAAATGCAAGTCTTTTCTCATGAACCACAACCGGCAAACTGGGGTTAGCGACGGCTGGGTGACGGCTTTAATGAATCGTCAAATTCCTATGCTGCAGAAGGTGGCCATTCGGCCCACCTGGTCTACGCCATCCCTCTGCAAGAGCACCCTACCCAGTCCCACTCCCCCATTTGTATTATATAAACTCCACAAAACATTGCAGTCACAACAGGCGAGACGTTGGAGCAAAGGCACAACGCGGGGGAACACGGTTGCACAGTGGCTAGCATTGCTGCCTCACAGCTCCAGGGGCCCAGGTTCGATTCCGGCTTTGGGAGTTTTATGTGGAGTTTGCACCTTCTCGCCGTGTCTGCGTGGGTTTCCTCCGGGTGCTCCGGTTTCCTCCCACAGTCCAAAGATGTGCAGGTTAGGTGGATTGGCCGTCATAAATTGCCCCTGAATGTCCAACGGTTAGGGTGGATTACTGGGGTAGGGCAGGGGTTTGAGCCGAGGTAGGGTGCTCTTTTGATGGGCCGAATAACTTCCGTCTGCACTGTCGGGATTCTGTGATCTATTCTAAGTGACATGACCTTTGCCCTCACCCTTCAGAACCCATTTAAAGAGTGGAAGAAGGAGCTGGATTAGGCCATTCAGCCCATCAAGCCTGCACTACCATTCAATAAGATCATGGCTGATAATGTATCTCAATCCATATTATCTGCATATCCCTTGATTTCCTGAGTGGCCAAAAATCTATTGACCTCTCTCTTGAACATATTGACCGAGTGAATAGCAGACTCAGCTCAGTGGTAGCGATACGGATTGCAGCAACAGAAGACGATACCCTATCTTCACCGTCTTCGGGTAGCCAGGAAAGGGCGCAGAATGTTGGCCTGCTGAGTGAGGGCCACACCCCAGGGGACTCCTTCTCCAGCCTGGTATGAGATCCCGGAGCTAGGCACAGCGACCGTGAGGCGTCCGCAGCAATTCGGCGATGGTGGATAGGACATGACCACAGCGGGCAGCGGAGACAGTCGAGCAGAGCACAGAGCCACCACACCCACAGGAAACATTGTCAACGGCAGGATGCTGGAAAGGAAATGAGTGCACGGGGCTGATAAAAAGAGAGATGAAGTGCAACAGCTGAAAAGGACTCAGATTAACCAGTGGGAAGTTCAATAAGGAGAACAGGAGGGCAAAAGTGTCTTGTCAGAAACGTGGAACGAAGAAAACCTTCCGGAATGTTCATCCAACATGGCCACACTTCCGCAGTGTTTCAGCTGCATTAGGCTAGGGTTGGCAAGACTGGTTGAGTGTTTTCCTGCAGTTTGCGTCAGTTGACACTGCACCCCCCCCCCCCCCCCCCCCCTACCCCCACCACCACTACCACCTGCAACCCTGCTCTTAGTCCATTCTCCAGGCACATAGGCCGCACTCTCCACAGGCTCAAAATCCGCAGAGCATCGAAAAATGTCATTCTCTCCGGTGTGACTGGGTTTTGGAATATTCTCCCCCCCACCCCCCCCCCCCCCTCAGAGGAGTAATGCAAAAGGGGGGCCCCCGCGAAGCTCGCTTTAATACATGAGCTTGTCCTGAGGGTGGCACGGGTGGTCAGCACTGTTGCTTCACGGGCAGCACGGTGGCCAAGTGGTTAGCATAACCGCCTCACGGCGCTGAGGTCCCAGGTTCGATCCCGGCTCTGGGTCACTGTCCGTGTGGAGTTTGCACATTCTCCCCGTGTCTGCGTGGGTTTCGCCCCCACAACCCAAAAATGTGCAAAGTAGGTGGATTGGCCACGCTAAATTGCCCCTTAATTGGAAAAAATAATTGGGTAATCTAAATTTATAAAAAAAAAAGCACTGTTGCTTCACAGCGTCAGGGACCCGGGTTCGATTCCGGCCTTGGGTCACTGTCTGTGCGGAGTCTGCACTTTCTCCCCCTATCTGCTGTCATGAGAATGTCACTTTAAGAAATGTTTGCCTGCTCATGTTACTGCAAGTAACAAACATTTCTTAAAGTGACATTCATGGCAGTGATGTCAGAGGGTGGGTGGAACTGAGATCTGCCTCTGCTTTTAGTTTCACTTTGAGAAAAGCTTGGACGTGTCTGTGTTTTTTTGGTTTTGTTTTCAGTGTTGGAGCTGAAGCCAGCCAAAGCAAGTGTACTGCTGTTCTCTCTGCCATGAAAAGATGGCCTCTTGATCATTTGGTGAATTCAGAATTGTAAATGTTCTCAGTAGTGAATGTAAACCTGATGTGCTTCTGTTAAAAGGTATTTCTTTTGTCTTCTGGATGTTGTTTGGGAAGTTATTCAGGATTCCTTAGTGTTGTATACATCGGGGGTTGTATTTGAATTGGTGGTTGCTAAGATGTTCACTGTTTGTTTTAAAAAGATTAACTTGAGTTCATAGAATAAACATTGTTTTGCTTTAAAAAATACTTTTCCATTTCTGCTGTACCACACCTGTAGAGTGGGCCATGTGCTCCCCATACCACAATCTAGTAAAATTTGTGGGTCAGGTGAACTCCATGGTACACTTTGGGGTTCTCTAAACCCTGGCCCATAACACTACGTTGGTTACCTCCGAGTGCCCCGGTTTCCTCCCACAGCCCAAAGATGTGCAGGTTAGGTGGATTGGTCATGATCAATGTGCAGGGTCACAGGGCGGGGAAGTGGGCCTAGGTAGGGTTCTCCTGTGGAGAGTCAGTGCAGACTCGATGGGACGAATGGCCCTCTACACTGTAAGGATTCTATGGATTAGCCACCATTTTCTCCAGATGGGAGAAAGTGCAAACTCCACACAGGCAGCCGCCCAAAGTCGAAATTAATGACATTGAGGTGCCTGTCCTCGTAGAAAACCAGGTACAAGCAGAAGCTACGTGAATGCTGCATCCCGTGTCCTCCTGATCCCATGTCCTCACTCTCTCCCCGGGGTGTAGCCCTCTCCAGTCTCCCTGCTCTGTGCCTGAAGTCAAAATGAAGAGCTTGACAGCCTCTTTGTTACTCCTCCCATTTCCTGAGAGGGTATATGGGTCTCGGAAGTGTAGAAGATTTAAGGTTAGACGGGCAGCATGGTCGGCGCAGGCTTGGAGGGCCGAAGGGCCTGTTCCTGGCTGTACTTTTCTTTGTTCTAACTTCCTCACGGTCGTCTGAGGTAATGTTCAGTTGTCGTGATTGTTGTGGGGCTGGAAGCTGGGTTCACGCCCATCTTCCCATCAATATTTTCTTATCTACGGGGAGAATGCTGGTAGGTGGAGTTGAAATGCCCATCAGCCATGATTGAATGGCGGAGTGGACTCGATGGGCCGAATGGCCTTACTTCCACTCCTATGTCTTATGGTCTTATGGTCTAATATTTCTGATGGCAAGAACACTTTTTTATTTTAAGCGGTGAGATTCTGCAGTTCAGAAGAACTAAGTTAATATTTTCATTCTTTTTCAGCAATTCCTTGAGTGTTCAAACTCCTCTTTCTTTTTGTCTACTCGCTGGAGGGGTACCCCTCCACCGGTTTCCCGGTGGATGGCTTCAATGCGAATTCCCATCGACAAGATCAGAGAATCCCGCAATCCAGAACCACGCGGCTGGGAAGTCGGAGAGATCCACCCAGAGGCATATCATCCACCCTGAGGGTGATGTGATATTCTGTTTTCAGTTTTCCTAATCCTGAAAACAGGAATGGGAATTCATTTCTGAATACACTACTTGGCTACGCATCTTATATTTCATCAACTTATAAATCAGCATCATCTGCAAGCATACTTTTCTGTGAATCGCTGATGATTCCTGGTTCTACAAATTGTACAGAGGTTCAATAATTCCTTTGAGAAGGTGGCGGTGAGCTGCCTTCTTGAACCCGCTGCAGTCCCTCTGGTGTAGGTATACCCACTGTGCGGTTAGGAAGGAAGTTCCCGGATTTCAATGATGAAGGAACGGCTGATATATTTCCAAGTTGGGGCGGTGAGTGAATTGAAGGGGAACCTCCAGGTGGTGGGGTTCCCAGGTCTCTGCTGCTCTTGTCCTTCTAGATGGTAGTGGTCGAGGGTTTGGAAGGTGCTGTCTAAGGAGCCTTGATGAGTTTCTGAAGTGCATCTTGTAGATGGTACACACGGCTGCCGTCTATGGTGGAGGGAGTGAATGCTTGTGGATGGGGCACCAATCAAGCGGGGCTGCTTTATCCTGGATGGTGTCGAGCTTCTTGAGTGTTGTTGGAGCTGCGCTCATCCAGGCAAGTGGAGAGTATTCCATCGCACTCCTGACTTGTGCCTTGTAGATGGTGGACAGGCTTTGGGGAGTCAGAAGGGGTGAGTTACTTGATGTGTTGTGTATGCTGGGTCTGCGAGGACTGTGTTTACCATAGCAATGAGAGAGACAGGCTACCAACACTTGTAGAAGTACAACTCTATTTTATTTAACTATGAGCTGTTAAACATACTTGCACTGTGGGTTGACACTATGTTAAGTTGACTGGAGACCTGAGGCTAACCTGACCAGACTATACTGCGAGCACATGGTGGATGTTCCTATTGCTGCTCACGGGCTCTGGCTGTCTCAGAGGCTGCATCCCGAATGAGCGGGAAAACTAGCGCCCTCTGGCTTTATAGTGGCCGTGTCCTGTATGGTGATTGGCTGCTGTGTTCTGTGTGTTGATTGGTCATTCAGTGTGTCAGTCAGTGTCTGTCTGTGCACCATCATATACTTGTGTGTATATTACGACATTACACAACGTACTGACCTACTCTGGCAGCCACAGTATCAATATGGTTAGTCCAGTTCAGTTTCTGGTCAATGGCAACCCTCAGGATGTTGAAATGGGGGAGGGGGAGGGGAGTTTGAATGATGATAATGGCTGGAATTCTGCAAATCTCTGGTTCCTCCGGCAGGGTTGGGAGACTGAAGAATCCGGCCCAATATCACTGAACACTAAGGGGTGACGTTCAGAATCTCCGTAAGATGGGAAGAGGCTTTCTAGTGAAGGTGAGGGGCACGTGGAAATCGGAAGCCGAATGAAAAAGGAACTAATAAAAACTGAACATCAGTCGGCTTCCCCGGCTGAGGAGAAATGACACACTGCCCAGAAAATAAAAGCACATCTCAGTCCCTGGATTAGCCTCAGGAATGTGGGAGACAATGTCTTCATGAGCAAAATGTGTTTGCTGGCACTTAAAAAATAAACCAGCTGTAAACCTACAGACCTACGGCACCGCATTTCCCTATGTGCAAATTGTTCCCAGGCTTTGACATGTTCCGTATTGAATGTGCTCGTGTAGCTGGAGGCTAATTAGTTCATGAAGATATGTGAAGTCTCCACATTAGGGGCAGCACGGTAGCATGGTGGTTAGCATCAATGTTTCACAGCTCCAGGGTCCCAGGTTCGATTCCCCGCTGGGTCACTGTCTGTGCGGAGTCTGCACGTCCTCCCCGTGTGTGCGTGGGTTTCCTCCGGGTGCTCCGGTTTCCTCCCACAGTCCAAAGATGTGCAGGTTGGGTGGATTGGCCATGCTAAATTGCCCTTAGTGTCCTAAAAAATAATGTTAATGGGGGTTGTTGGGTTACTGGTATAGGGTGGATACGTGGGCCTGAGTAGGGCGATCATTGCTCGGCACCACATTGAGGGCCGAAGGGCCTGTTCTGTGCTGTACTGTTCTAATTCTAATTCCCAGTGGCTGCTTTCCCTTTTGAGTGGGGGGGGGGAGCTGACTGGCAGTGATTTAACCTGAGGGTCACCACACCTCAGAGAGGGGCGAGGTTGAGAAGGCGGGGCCTTCGTGAATAACCTCAGCCGGTACGGGAATTGAACCCACGGTGTTGGCGCCACTCCGTATCACGGACCAGCCGTCCAGCCCACTGAACTAACCAAAGGACCCACATGGAAAGCAAGGCAACGTCAGACGGAATCCCACCACAACTGATCAGCTGACAGGAAAGCCCACTCATTCCTGGGTCTCCGATCTCACAGCAGAAATCCAAACTCCCTCCGCTCTCCCTCCCTGAGCATTGAGCCCATGCAAAATGCCAAAGTCATGATGCAAGGTGGCGTGAAACAGGCCAATCGGTTTAACCTTACACCAAATATTGACAATTTCATTTAACTTCATTACCCAGTGTCTGTACTCCCCACTTATCCCAGATCTTTTAAGAACACTCAGACTCGCTTCCCATTGACGTTAGAGGAGAGCACAATGGATGACACAGTCATCAACAGTGCTATTGAGCGGCATTAACTCAGCAATTAACTCACGGACGCTCAGTTAGGGTTCCACCAGGGTCACTCAGCTCCTGACCTCATGACAGACTTGGTTCAAACATGGACAAAAATGCTGAATGCCAGAGGTGAGGTCAGAGTGACTGCCCTCGACATCAAGCCGGCATTTGACCGAGTTTGGCATCAAGGAGCCCTAGCTAAACTGGAGTCAATGGGAATCAGGGGGGAAACTCTCCGCTGGTTGGGGTCATACCTGGCACAAAGAAAAATGATTGTGGTGATTGGAGGTCAATCATCTCAGTTCCAGGACATCACTGCAGGAGTTCCTCAGGGTCGTGTCCTCGGCCCAATCATCTTCAGCTGCTTCATCAATGACCTCCCTTCCATCATAAGGTCAGAAGTGGGGATGTTTGCAGATGACAGCACAATGTTCAGCATCATTCATGACTCCTCAGATAATGAAGCCGTCCATGTCCAGATGCAGCAAGACCTGGACAATATCCAGGCTCGGGCTGACAAGTGACAAACCATTCACGCCTCACAAATGCCAGGCAATGACCATCTCCTACAAGAGAGGATCTAACCATCGCCCTTTGACATTCAGTGGCATTACCATCGCTAAATCCCCCACAATCAACATCTGGGGGTTACCATTGATGAGAAACTGAACTGGACTAACCACATTAATACTGTGGCGACCAGGACAGGTCAAAGGTTAGCAATCCTACGGAAAGTAACTCACCTCCTGACCCCTCCCAAAGCCTGTCCACCATCTACAAGGCACAAGTCAGGAGTGTGATGGAATACTCTCCATTTGCCTGGATGAGTGCAGCTCCAGCAACACTCAAGAAGCTCGATACCATCCAGGGCAAAACAGCCCCGCTTGATTGCTCCCCTTCCACAAACATTCAAACCTTCCACCACCGACGAGCAGTGGCAGCCGTATGTACCATCTACAAGATGCACTGCAGTAACTCATCAAGGCAGCACCTTCGAAACCCACGACCACTACCATCTAGAAGGACAAGAGCAGCAGATACCTGGGAACCCCACCACCTGGAGGTTCCCCTCCAAGTCACTCACCAACCTGACTGGGAAATATATCGGCCGTTCCTTCCTGTTGCTGGGGCAACATCCTGGAACTCCCGCCCTAACAGCACAGTCAGTGTACCTACATCTCAAGGACTGCAGTGGTTCAAGAAGGCAGCTCACCACCACACTCTGAAGGGCAACTAGGGATGGGCAGTAAATGCTGACCTAACATCCCATAAATGCGTTTTTTTTAAAGTGGCAGTATAAACACCAGAGAGAGCTCTTCACAGCAATCAGCTCAAGATCATTATCTAAACCCAGGAGAAAAATATTTAGTCACACATGTCTGCAAATCTGGGCAACGGTCTCATCTCCTCTCTCTGTCCATCTCCATCTCTGTCTCTCTCCGTCTATCTCCATCTTTCTCTTTGTCCATTTCCATCCTCTCTCTGTCCATCTCCATCTCTCTCTCTCTGTCCACCTCCTTCTCTATTTCCCTCTCTGCCCACCTCCGTCTCTTTCTCTCTGCCTCCTCTCTCTCTGTCTATCTCTGTCTGTCTCAATCCCTGTTTTTATGTCCATCTCCTACTCTCTCTGGGTCCCTCTCTCTCTCCCTAGCCATCTCTGTCCCCCTCTCTCTCCTTCCCCTCTCTCCCTGGCCATCTCTGTCCCTCTCTCTCTCCCTCCCCTCTCTCCCTGGCCATCTGTCCCTCTCTCTCTCTCTCCCCTCTCTCCCTGGCCATCTCTGTCCCTCTCTCTCTCTCCCTCCCCTCTCTCCCTGGCCATCTGTCCCTCTCTCCCTCCCTCCCCTCTCTCCCTGGCCATCTCTGTCCCTCTCTCCCTCCCCTCTCTCCCTGGCCATCTCTGTCCCTCTCGCTCTCTCCCCTCTCTCCCTGGCCATCTCTTTCCCTCTCTCTCTCTCCCTCCCCTCTCTCCCTGGCCATCTCTGTCCCTCTCTCTCTCTCCCTCCCCTCTCTTCCTGGCCATCTCTGTCCCCTCTCTCTCTCTCCCTCCCCTCTCCCCCTGGCCATCTGGCCCTCTCTCTCCCTCCCCTCTCTCCCTGGCCATCTCTGTCCCTCTCTCTCTCTCCCTCCCCTCTCTCCCTGGCCATCTGTCCTTCTCTCCCTCCCTCCCCTCTCTCCCTGGCCACCTCTGTCCCTCTCACTCTCCCTCCCCTTTCTTCCTGGCCATCTGTCCCTCTCTCTCTCCCTCCCCTCTCTCCCTGGCCATCTGTCCCTCTATCCCTCCCCTCTCTCCCTGGCCATCTCTGTCCCTCTCTCTCCCTCCCCTCTCTCCCTGGCCATCTCTGTCCCTCTCTCTCTCTCCCTCCCCTCTCTCCCTGGCCATCTCTGTCCCTCTCTCTCTCTCCCTCCCCTCTCTCCCTGGCCATCTCTGTCCCCCTCTCTCTCTCTCTCCCCTCTCTCCCTGGCCATCTCTGTGCCCATCTCTCTCTCCTTCCCCTCTCTCCCTGGCCATATCTGCCCCTCTCTCTCTCTCTCTCCCTCCCCTCTCTCCCTGGCCATCTGTCCCTCTCTCTCTCTCTCCCCTCTCTCCCTGGCCATCTCTGTCCCTCTCTCTCCCCTCCCCTCTCTCCCTGGCCATCTGTCCCCCTCTCTCTTCCTCCCCTCTCTCCCTGGCCATCTCTGTCCCTCTCTCTCTCCCTCCCCTCCCTCCCTGGCCATCTCTGTCCCTATCTCTCTCCCTCCCCTCTCTCCCTGGCCATCTCTGTCCCTCTCTCTCTCTCCCTCCCCTCTCTACCTGGCCATCTCTGTCCCTCTCTCGCGCCCTCCCCTCTCTCCCTGGCCATCTCTGTCCCTCTCTCTCCCTCCCCTCTCTCCCTGGCCATCTCTGTCCCTCTCTCTCTCCCTCCCCTCTCTCCCTGTCCATCTGTCCTTCTCTCCCTCCCTCCCCTCTCTCCCTGGCCACCTCTGTCCCTCTCACTCTCCCTCCCCTCTCTTCCTGGCCATCTGTCCCTCTCTCTCTCCCTCCCCTCTCTCCCTGGCCATCTGTCCCTCTATCCCCTCCCCTCTCTCCCTGGCCATCTCTGTCCCTCTCTCTCCCTCCCCTCTCTCCCTGGCCATCTCTGTCCCTCTCTCTCTCTCTCCCTCCCCTCTCTCCCTGGCCATCTCTGTCCCTCTCTCTCTCTCCCCTCTCTCCCTGGCCATCTCTGTCCCTCTCTCGCGCCCTCCCCTCTCTCCCTGGCCATCTCTGTCCCTCTCTCTCCCTCCCCTCTCTCCCTGGCCATCTCTGTCCCTCTCTCTCTCCCTCCCCTCCTTACCTGTCCATCTGTCCTTCTCTCCCTCCCTCCCCTCTCTCCCTGGCCACCTCTGTCCCTCTCACTCTCCCTCCCCTCTCTTCCTGGCCATCTGTCCCTCTCTCTCTCCCTCCCCTCTCTCCCTGGCCATCTGTCCCTCTATCCCTCCCCTCTCTCCCTGGCCATCTCTGTCCCTCTCTCTCCCTCCCTCTCTCCCTGGCCATCTCTGTCCCTCTCTCTCTCTCCCTCCCCTCTCTCCCTGGCCATCTCTGTCCCCTCTCTCTCTCTCCCTCCCCTCTCTCCCTGGCCATCTCTGTCCCCCTCTCTCTCTCTCTCCCCTCGCTCCCTGGCCATCTCTGTGCCCATCTCTCTCTCCTTCCCCTCTCTCCCTGGCCATATCTGCCCCTCTCTCTCTCTCTCTCTCCCTCCCCTCTCTCCCTGGCCATCTGTCCCTCTCTCTCTCTCTCCCCTCTCTCCCTGGCCATCTCTGTCCCTCCCCTCCCCTCTCTCCCTGGCCATCTGTCCCCCTCTCTCTTCCTCCCCTCTCTCCCTGGCCATCTCTGTCCCTCTCTCTCTCCCTCCCCTCTCTCCCTGGCCATCTGTCCCTATCTCTCTCCCTCCCCTCTCTCCCTGGCCATCTCTGTCCCTCTCTCTCTCTCCCTCCCCTCTCTCCCTGGCCATCTCTGTCCCCTCTCTCGCGCCCTCCCCTCTCTCCCTGGCCATCTCTGTCCCTCTCTCTCTCCCTCCCCTCTCTCCCTGGCCATCTCTGTCCCTCTCTCTCTCTCCCTCCCCTCTCTCCCTGGCCATCTCTGTCCCTCTCTCTCTCTCTCTCTCTCTCCCCTCTCTCCCTGGCCATCTCTGTCCCTCTCTCTCTCTCCCTCCCCTCTCTCCCTGGCCATCTCTGTCCCTCTCGCTCTCTCTCTCCCCTCTCTCCCTGGCCATCTCTGTCCCTCTCTCTCTCTCCCTCCCCTCTCTCCCTGGCCATCTGTCCTCTCTCTCTCCCTCCCCTCTCTCCCTGGCCATCTCTGTCCCTCTCTCTCTCTCCCTCCCCTCTCTCCCTGGCCATCTCTGTCCCCTCTCTCTCCTCTCCCTCCCTCCCTCTCCCCTGGCCATCTGTCACTCTCTCTCTCTCTCCCCTCTCTCCCTGGCCATCTCTGTCCCTCTCTCTCCCCTCCCCTCTCTCCCTGGCCATCTGTCCCCCTCTCTCTTCCTCCCCTCTCTCCCTGGCCATCTCTGTCCCCTCTCTCTCTCCCTCCCCTCTCTCCCTGGCCATCTCTGTCCCCCTCTCTCTCTCTCTCCCCTCTCTCCCTGGCCATCTCTGTGCCCATCTCTCTCTCCTTCCCCTCTCTCCCTGGCCATATCTGCCCCTCTCTCTCTCTCTCTCCCTCCCTCTCTCCCTGGCCATCTGTCCCTCTCTCTCTCTCTCCCCTCTCTCCCTGGCCATCTCTGTCCCTCTCTCTCCCCTCCCCTCTCTCCCTGGCCATCTGTCCCCCTCTCTCTTCCTCCCCTCTCTCCCTGGCCATCTCTGTCCCTCTCTCTCCCTCCCCTCTCTCCCTGGCCATCTCTGTCCCTCTCTCTCTCCCTCCCCCTCTCTCCCTGGCCATCTCTGTCCCCTCTCTCTCTCTCCCTCCCCTCTCTCCCTGGCCATCTCTGTCCCTCTCTCTCTCTCTCTCTCTCCCCTCTCTCCCTGGCCATCTCTGTCCCTCTCTCTCTCTCCCTCCCCTCTCTCCCTGGCCATCTCTGTCCCCTCTCGCTCTCTCTCTCTCCCCTCTCTCCCTGGCCATCTCTGTCCCTCTCTCTCTCTCCCTCCCCTCTCTCCCTGGCCATCTGTCCCTCTCTCTCTCCCTCCCCTCTCTCCCTGGCCATCTGTCCCTCTCTCCCTCCCTCCCCTCTCTCCCTGGCCATCTCTGTCCCTCTCTCCCTCCCTCCCCTCTCTCCCTGGCCATCTCTGTCCCTCTCTCTCTCCCTCCCCTCTCTCCCTGGCCATCTCTGTCCCTCTCTCTCCCTCCCTCCCCTCTCTCCCTGGCCATCTCTGTCCCTCTCTCTCTCCCTCCCCTCTCTCCCTGGCCATCTCTGTCCCTATCTCTCTCCCTCCCCTCTCTCCCTGGCCATCTCTGTCCCTCTCTCTCCCAATGTTGCTGACCATTGTCTTCTCTCATTGTTGCTATTGACAAGGCAAAGCTGAATTTACCCAATCCCATCTTTTCACAATTTGCACTCTCCACACAAATCCGGGGGGAATGCTGGCACTGGGATGCTTTTTCCGATGGTATTCCGATATCGAAGCACTTGGATTCACGCAACATGCCAGGTTTTGGAGCAAAGAAACATGTTTGGGAAAATGCCAATTCAATGTGATAGAAGTGAGAGCCAATAAAAACACATTGCACAGACACACAGATAATATCCAGGGAGTGCAACATGAAAACCAACAAAATCAGAACATCAAAGCACTCCAAATATTTTAACAATACACCGCAGCCCAGCTACCCTAGTGTTGTCGATTTGCGTCGATGTGGCCCACTCCCGGATTGACACAGTTTCTAGCTTTCTTTCAGCTGTACAAAACCTTGGTCAGGCCACATTTGGAGTACTGTGTGCAGTTCTGGTCGCCTCATTTTAGGAAGGATGTGGAAGCTTTGGAAAAGGTGCAAAGGAGATTTACCAGGATGTTGCCTGGAATGGAGAGTAGGTCTTACGAGGAAAGGTTGAGGGTGCTAGGCCTTTACTCATTAGAACGGAGAAGGATGAGGGGCGACTTGATAGAGGTTTATAAGATGATTAGGGGAATAGATAGAGTAGACAGTCAGAGACTATTTCCCCGGGTGGAACACACCATTACAAGGGGACATAAATTTAAGATAAATGGTGGAAGATATAGAGGGGATGTCAGAGGTAGGTTCTTTACCCAGAGAGTAGTGGGGGCATGGAATGCACTGCCTGTGGAAGTAGTTGAGTCGGAAACGTTAGGGACCTTCAAGCGGCTATTGGATAGGTACATGGATTAGGGTAGAATAATGGAGTGTAGGTTAACTTCTTAAGGGTAGCACGGTAGCATTGTGGATAGCACAATTGCTTCACAGCTCCAGGGTCCCAAGTTCAATTTCGACTTGGGTCACTGTCTGTGTGGAATCTGCACATCCTCCCCGTGACTGCGTGGGTTTCCTCCGGGTACTCCGGTTTCCTCCCACAGTCCAAAGATGTGCAGGTTGGGTGGATTGGCCATGAAAAATTGTCCAAAATTCTTTGATTAACCTAGGACAAAAGTTCGGCGCAACATCGTGGGCCGAAGGGCCTGTTCTGTGCTGTATTTCTCTATCTCTATCTATCTTTCACTGATGGGTTAGTGAGTAAAATGGGGAGAAGGCAGGAGAATGGGGATGAGAACAATATCAGCCATGATTGAATGGCGGAGCAGACTCGATGGGCCGAGAGGCCTAATTCTGCTCCTGTGTCTTATGGTTGTATGGTCAAACTGTGCAGGTACCAAGGTCCCAGATCAGCGTGAGTTAAGTTGCCACATTGCAGTTCAGCACAGTGACTCCAGGTGCAGAGGAATTATCTCCATTCGCTTCTGGGCCTTTTGGCTCCGACGAAGCATCAGATCAAGACCAGGATGAGGTGAAACGCCTTTTCGCGTCAGCTTGGATCTTGTATGTCTCTCTTGTGGAGACCATGAATTGGATCCCGCTTGGATTTGAACTGGTTTTTGGAGCCAGCAATGAGATGGATTAAGACCTTGCCCCGTCCGCTCGTTCACTGTAATTTTAAGACAGTTACTCCCAAGCTCCTGTAGGTCAGCAACACATCAGTATTTAAAACTTGGAGGAAAATGTAGCTGGTCTGATTCGTACGTTCGCAGATGACACCAAGGTTGCTGGAGTGGCAAATAGTGTTGAGGATTGTCAGGGGATACGGCAGGACATAGATAGGTTGGCGATTTGAGCAGAGAAGTGGCAAATGGAGTTTAATCTGGACAAATGTGAGGTATTGCATTTTGGTAGGTCTAACATAGAGGTTGAGGGGTGACCTGATAGAGGTCTACAAGATTATGAGAGGCATGGATAGAGTAGATGGGCAGGCACTCTTTCCCAGAGTGAAGGGGGTCAGTCACCAGGGGGCATAGGTTTAAAGCCCGTGGGGCAAGGTTTAGAGATGTGCGATGCAGGTGAGCAGCTGGAACGTGCTGTCAGGGGAGATAGTGGACACAGATACAGTAACAGCGCTCAAAAGGCTTCTCGACAAATACATGGATAGGATGGGTGTGGAGGGATACGGCACAAGGAAGTGCTGAGGGTTTTGGCCAAGGTTGGTATCATGACCGGTACAGACTTGGAGGGCCGAGGGGCCTGTTCCTGTGCTGTATTGTTCTTTGTTCTTTAAGGGCACCGTGGAAATGCTCGAAGAGCCTGATTGTTGTGGCAACACTGAAGATACAGAAGCAGTTTCGCAAAAGTTAGCTTAAGTTGACGGCAGGATCGAAACCGATGCCAGTCCGAGAAAACCATCTGTTTGAACGGCCAAAAATAGACACTGGATTCCAAGACTGGGAGGGAAAAGGTGTGATCACATTGAAAGACTTGTTCCTGGAAGGGCAGCACATTAGCATGGTGGTTAGCATAAATGCTTCACAGCTCCAGGGTCCCAGGTTCAATTCCCAGCTGGGTCACTGTCTGTGCGGAGTCTGCACGTCCTCCCCCTGTGTGCGTGGGTTTCCTCCGGGTGCTCCGGTTTCCTCCCACAGTCCAAAGATGTGCGGGTTAGGTGGATTGGCCATGCTAAATTGCCCGTAGTGTCCTAAAAAAGTAAGATTAGGGAGGTGGGGAGGGGGGGGGTTACGGGTATAGGGTGGATACGTGGGTTTGAGTAGGGTGATCATGGCTCGGCACAACATCGAGGGCCGAAGGGTCTGTTCTGTGCTGTACTGTTCTATGTTCTAAGGGCATTTGTAATATTTGAAGAATTGAGGGAGAAATAGGAGCTCCCGAGGAGGAAGGGCTTTAGATAGAACATAGAACATAGAACACTACAGCGCAGTACGGGCCCTTCGGCCCTCAATGTTGCGCCAACCTGTGAAACCATCTGAAGCCTCAGGTACGGGCTTTCGTAAAGAAGACCGTCCTTACATTCCCAGTTACCCCTTTTTCTTTGCTGGAAGAGGTGTTGGTGGTGTTGGGAATAGAGGGGGGAGTTACCTCGGCTACTTGTGCGGACATTATGGGAGCAGGATCAGAATCCCTGGATGGGGTGAAAGCCAAATGGGAGGAGGAATTGGGGGAGACTTGGAGGAAGGGTTTGGTGCGAGATTTTACGGAGGGTAAATGCATCAACCTCCTGCGCAAGGTTGGCACCAATACAGTTGAAGGTAGTTCACAGAACATATTTGACGAGGTTGAGTATGAGTCGTCTGTTGGAAGAGGTTGAGAATTTTTGTGAAAGGTGCGGGAGGGCGTCAGTCAATCATGTGCACGTTTCGATTGTGCCTAAAACTGAGGAAGTTCTGGGGCATCTTCTTTAGTGCCATGTTGGCAGTGTTACAGATGGACCGAGAACCCAGTCCCCTGAGGGCCATATTCGGGGTGTCAGACTTGACGGAGCGCCCAACAAGGGCGGGGGCAGATCTCTTAGCCTTCGCCTCCGAGGAAGCAGATCCTATTGGGATGGAGGCCATTTGCTCCACCCTGAGCCTCCGCATGGCTGGGAGACTTAAGGGAGTGCCTGAGCCTAGAGAAGGTTAAACTGAGCTTGAGAGGGATTGAGGAGGGATTTCGCAATAGATACCGTCCGTTCATATCTCACTTTAAGGAATTAGCCTCAGTCAGGAGCTAAAAGCAGGGGAGTAGGTAGTCGATGAATTGTTTTAGGGTTGAGGGAGGGATTGTTAAATGTTCGTTAAGTGCGTGCAGTTACAAAAGGCAAACTAAGATGCCTTGCATGACTTTGTGAAACTGAGAAAAAGAATTGAAAACCACCTTTGCACAATGCCTCAAAGCATTTTACAGTCAGTTCAATACTTTCGAAATGCAAGCAGAAATGAATTAGCCTGATAAACTGATATGTAGTTTTGGTCTTGGGAGGAATATTGGCCAGGACACCCTTCGCCTCCACGAGCATCATGGGATGTTTTACCCACCCGAGGAGACTCACAGGGTTGCCAACCCTCCAGGACTGGCTTGGAGTCTCCAGAAATTGAAGGTCAATCTCCAGAATTGCTGTGTGCGACCCTGGCAAGAAAAACATTAGGAGATTTTTTTTTTTTTAACCGATTGTTTTGCCATTCTCTTTCCGTTTTTCCCTCGAAAAAGGTTGTAGACATCGTCCAGTTGGCAGAGGAGAGCACAAAGATGGCCGACAAATGGCTGAAGCATTGGTGGGTGTGGAGGGGGTGTGGAGGTGGGGGGGGGGGGGGGGGGGGAGGAGTGAGATACGGATCATGTGATGAAACCTCCAGAAATACATTTAATCATAGTTGCCGACCCCCCCTGTCAGGGCTTCCGTTCAACGCCTCAGCTACGACAACAGCATCTCCGACAGCGCAGCATTCCTTCAGGGCCTGCTAGCCTCAGATTAGAGCTGGAGCCTTCTGGAGTGGGATTTCAACCGGGCACCTTCTGACCCAGGGACCAGCCTGCTGGCTCTGGCCACACCTCGGAAGCAGCTGAGAGTAACTTCAGCCAACCTGTGAGCCTATCACTGGCGGACCATTTGAGCTAATGTCCAGCCACAAAAAAAGAAGCGAAATATTTCCCTTTTCAATGCAAAACTTTAAGCTGTACCTGGAAATCAGGAAGTTCAGTTCATCTCCACATCCCTTGATCTTGCTCTGAGCTTCCAAGTGTGTCATTCCTTCGGTTGTCTCCCCATTAATGGACACGATCATATCCCCAATGCAGAGCTTGGCAGCATCGGCTTTGCTCCCTGGAGTTATCTGACAAAGGGAAGAGGAGGACATTGTGATCACCAAAGGTTCAAAGCTCAGATCAACATCTCCTGCTCCCTAACTCTTCCCTCACATATCAGCCAAAGCTGAACTCTAGTCAGGCATCTGGCCCTGTGACCCCGCTATTCAAAAAGGAAGGTAGAGAGAAAACAGGGATTTATAGACCGGTCAGCCTAACGCCGGTCGTAGCAAAGTTGCTGGAGTCCATTATCTAAGATTTCATAGCACAGCATTTGGAAAGCAGGGGTGTAATCAGACAAAGTCAGCATGGATTTACGAAATGGGAAATCACGCTTGACAAATCTACGAGAATTTTTTTGAAGATGTAACTGGTAAGAGTTGACCAGGGAGAACTGGTGGATGTGGTTTATTTAGACCTTCAGAAGGGTTTCGACAAGGTCTCACATAGCAGATTACTATGTAAAGTTAAGGCAAATGGGATTAAAGGTGCTGGTTTAGCTCACTGGGCTAAATCGTTGGCTTTTAAAGCAGACCAAGCAGGCCAGCAGCACGGTTCGATTCCCGTACCAGCCTCCCCGGACAGGCGCTGGAATGTGGCGACTAGGGGATTTTCACAGTAACTTCATTGAAGCCTACTTGTGACAATAAGCGATTTTCATTTTCATTTCATTTCATTTCATTTCAGACAGTGTCTTAAAATGGGTAGAATGTTGGTTTGCAGACAGGAAGCAAAACGTTGGAATAAATGGGTCTTTTTCTGATTGGCAGGCAGTGACTAGTGGGGTGCCGCAGAGATCAGTGCTAGGATCCCAACTGTTCACATTATATATTGATGATTTGGACGAGGGAACGAGATGTATTATCTCTAAATTTGCAAATGATACAAAGTTGGGTGGGAGGGTGAGCTGTGAGGAGGGTGCAGAGATGCTTCAGCGGGATTTGGACAGGCTGAGTGAGTGGGCACATGCATGGCAGATGCAGTATAATGTGGATAAATATGAGGTCATCCGCTTCGGTAGCAAAAATAGGAAGGCAGATTATTATTTGAATGTTTGTAAATTGAGAGAGGTGGATAGTCAGCGAGACCTTGGTGTCCTTGTGAATCAGTCGCTGAAAGTAAGCGTGCAGGTACAGCAGGCGGTAAAGAAGGCAAATGGTAGGTTGGCCTTCATAGCGAGAGGATTTGAGTATAGGAATAGGGATGTTTTACTGCAATTGTATCAGGTATTGGTGAGGCCACACCTGGAGTATTGTGGGCAGTTTTGGTGTCCTTATCTGAGGAAGGATGTTCTTGCTATGGAGGGAGTGCAGCGAAGGTTTACCAGGCTGATTCCTGGGATGGCGGGACTGTCATATGTGGAGGGAGTAAGTCAGTTAGGATTATATTCGTCGGAGTTTAGAAGAGTGAGAGGGGATCTCATAGAAACTTACAAAATTCTAACAGGATTGGACAGGGCAGATTCAGAAAGAATTTTCCCAATAGTGGGAGGAGTCCAGAACAAGGGGGTCATAGTTTGAGGATAAGGGGTAAACGTTTTGGGACTGAGTGAGGAGAAATCTCTTCACCCAGAGAGAGTGGTGAATCTGTGGAATTCACTACCACAGAAAGTAGTTGAGGCCAAAACGTTGTGTAATTTCAAGAAGGAATTAGATATAGCTCTTGGGGCTAAAGGGATCAAGGGATATAGGGGAAGGCGGGATCAGGGTATCGAACTTGATGATCAGTCATGATCATAAATGGGGGAGCAGGCTTGAAGGCAGAATAGCCTCCTCCTGCATCTATTTTCTATTATGTTTCTATGTATGTTTCTCGGATACAATTTGGAAGAAGAGGAGGGAGGTTCCCCAAAGTGTCCCAGCCAATATTTATTCATCGCCCGACATCATTGCAACAGGCTATTTTCACGTAGTTGTCTGTGGGATTTTGCCATGCACATATTGGCTGCCATGTTTCCTGCATCACCATGGCAACTAAACATCTTCTGCCTCTGTTTATAGAATTTTCGAAAGGGTTTACTTAACTGGGGCGTCCTGAGGTCAGGAAAGGCGGGATAGAAATGCGATCCTTTCTTTTCGGTTTTCACCGACGTTGCTGACCATTGCCGGGACACAGTTCCAGAGATAACTGGAGCATTCTTGGATATCGCCCAAGAGGCCGTGCTCCCTGTGAGAGTCCAGAGAGTGGGAGATAGCATACTATTCAATGGGGAGTGTAGAATTGGTGGAATGTCGGATTATTAGTGAGCTTTCGGGCTGGAGTGAATTGCAGAGTTGGGCAACATTCTTTAATAAGTATAAAAATCAGTAGGCTTGTAGCTTGACAGACACGACCCAAATTTGGAAGGATCTGATGCAGATTTCTTTTTTACGAGTACAGGTACAAACTGGCTATC
Organism: Scyliorhinus canicula; assembly: GCF_902713615.1. Lineage (NCBI taxonomy): Eukaryota > Metazoa > Chordata > Chondrichthyes > Carcharhiniformes > Scyliorhinidae > Scyliorhinus > Scyliorhinus canicula. The sequence continues at coordinate 27,333,102 of NC_052167.1, forward strand.
TTCCGCAGTTTGAGCTGCCAGAGTAGAGAGTATTTTCTGATCTTTTATTTCTGGTCAGGAACCCTTTCCAACCAGGAAATAATCAGCACATTGAAACATAGAAAATAGAAGCCCTTCGAGCGTGCTCTGCCATTCATTGTGGTCATGGCTAATTGTCAAGTTCAATATCCTGATCCCGCCTTCCTCCCCATATCCCTCGATCCCTTTAGCCCCAAGAGCGATGTCTAATTCCTTCTTGAAATTGCACAACTGCTTCGCCTCAACCTACACCCTCAGAATATTCCACGTTGAAGGAGAGTTTTTGAGTGTAGCCCCTGCGTCAACGTGGAAAGAAAATGTTGGGGCCAATTTGTGCACAAACAGCAATATGACAATCAGTTTTGAGGGGTAAACATTAGAGCAGGACAACAGCGAGAACGCTTCTCTGAAACAGTGCCATGGGATCTCTTGCCTCCACCTTGCAGTGGTGAAGGGAGCGCTGGTGTCAGGTGGTATGGGCAGACACCAGTTAACAGGAGGGGTGAATGTAGCAGGCAATGCAGGTCGTCAACAGTGAGGGCGGGCAGGAAATCCAAGGAAAGAGACGGAATCAAGTTTTTACTCCAGGATTTACAGAACCGAAATTCTGCTGCCCAGAAAACATACAGCTGCAACTGTAGAATGCTGGAATAATGACAGAAAATGAGTGATGGGAAAAGCGAAAGTACTTTTATTTATAGCTCTCCCAGTGTTGTTCACATTTGTTTTTGATCCTTTACTCTGGTGGTTTAATCTTTTTTGGAAAAAAAAACATTAATTATCCAAACATTAATTCCTGACTAAACGTTGTCGTTAAACTCCTAAAAAGTGTAACTTTACGTGTGACAACTTCAAGTGGATAAAGTGTTCCCATTACAACCAATATTAAAGCTGTAATTAAGTTCTGTATGACATTAGAACAAACATTATAGCCTGTAAGTTGAAATACTGTGGGCGAGATTCTCCCATATGGGGAGAAATCGTAAGGCTGGCGTCAAATCCGGGCGGGTTTGACGCCAGCCCCCCCCCCTTCCCGACCGGGAACTGATTCTGGTCCCCGGTCGGGGCTAGCAGCCCGACGCCGTAAGCTCCGGCATCACGGGCTTAATGAATTTCGTTAAGCCCGCTTGCCCGAGTTAGCGCCGGCTGACGCGTCATATGACGTCAGCCGTGCATGCGCGGATTGGAAGACTCCAACCTGCGCATGCGCGGATGACGTCATCGCGTATTTGCGCGAAACCCGCGCATGCGCGGGCCGGGAGGCCCCTCATCCGCCCCGCGAATGGATACAGCGGGGCGGCGGAAGGACAAATAGTGCGCGGGCATCGGGCCCGCTGCCCGCGATCGGTGCCCACCGATCGCGGGCCCATGGCACCCTTGGCACGGCCGTGGTACTGCCGTGCCAATCGGTGCCATGGTTATAAAATGCGAGTGTTTACGGCCGTTTTTACGACCGGCCAAACCAGGTGTGTTTGCCGTTCGTAAAAACAGCCGTAAAGGGCTGGGAACTCGGCCCATCTATCAGCTGTGAATCGCTGCCGGCCGTAAAAAAACGGCGGCAGCGATTCGTGTCGGGAGTTGGGCGTGGGGGGGGGGGAGAATAGCGGGAGGGCGTCGGAACAGCGTGGCCGTAAAATTTTACGAGCCACTCTATTCTCCGCACCGTCAGGAGTGGGGAGAATCTCGCCCTGTATATTTCAAAATTCTTACAATCACAACTGAAATAATTTTTGAATCAAATAACGTAAAAAATATAAAAGAAATATGCTGACTCTTTCTTTCTATCTCCCCCTCACTCCCTCCTCTCGATTGCTGGCTCTCTCCCACTGGACAATCCTCCTGCTGCAGCCTCCCTCCCTGGAGTTCTTTCCCTGGGGGAGAGGCAAGTTGTGCAAAGGCGTGAGAGGAGTGGCGAATGGGAGTTTCAGGGAGGGAAGAGGTGAATGTGGTGTTGCGTATTTCAGGATGGTTGGCGTAGTGCTCACAACGACCACAAAATAGGTTTAACTTGAACAAAGCTATTAACACTACTAATTTAGACTCAACACTTACACCTATATAATACACAGTTGATAATTAACATATAATCTCCACCCATCTACTACTAATCTCTACACTATTATAAACTATGATCTGCTCTCACTCACACTATCTTTCCTTCAGTCTATACTCTGGTTATCTCTTTCACTTCTCTCCCCCCCCCCAAGGCTTAGCATCAATGTCTTATATGCTTGTAACTCTAGCTCCTTCTAGTGGCTGATCTAGACATTTCATTAACTCTTGCAGTTCTTACATTTCTGATAATACCACAGTGAACAGAAGGGTCTGGAATGGGGGAAGCCGGCAGCAGGTGTGGCCGGTGAGAGGGGGTGAATCGGGGAGCCGGGGGGGGGGGGGGGGGGGGGGGTGAGGTCGGGTGGATGGATATGGGCTGCTCCAAAATGGTGGCGATCAGGTCACGTGACATGATGTCAGGCCTCGACGTGAAATTATGCTAAAGCGGATGTTGATGTGAATACCAGCCCCAATATATCTGTGATGCTAAAGCAGAAGAATACAGAACGAGACAACCTTAAAACAGGAAGAAAAACAGAAAATGCTGGAAAACAACTCTCCAAGACTGGCTGCATTTGAGGAGAGACAAACAGAGTTAAAGTTTCAAGGCCGTATGACTCTTCAGAACTTAAAAACAAGGACTTACTGTCACCCTAATGGCGGGAGGGCATAATTACAGCGTGACAAGTTTACATAGACAATTAACATTAAAAACATGGGCATACATAAAACTATAGAACCTAGGAATTCCGAGAGAGCAGAAGGAGGCCATTCAGCCCATCAAGTCTGTACCGACCCTCTGAAAGAGTACCCTACCCAGGCCCACTCCCCCGCCCTATCCCCGTAACCCCACCTAACGTGCACATCTTTGGGCACTAAAGGTCAATTTAGCGCGGCCAATACACCGAACCTGCACATCTTTGGAATGTGTGAGGAAACCGGAGCACCCGGAGGAAACCCATGTTCATCACTCATTCACAAAAACTCCAGCCTTTGCCCTTCACTCCCATTTCATCTTCGGGTTCATAGTCAGTGTGAAAAATGACTGGCCATTAACACCTAACGAAATGTTCACATTCTATCATGTCTGTACAGAAATATATATCAAATAAAGCCAGTTTATGCCAATAATTCTTATCCTATATCAAGTATAAAAATGTCTTCCTGCACTCTAATTAGAAAGATCTTCAAAAAAAGTCAAACATTCAATGCTCACACATTCTCTCATACACACACACGCTCCCGACCATGAGGCCTCTTTGTAAAATGGATTTGTGTCCAATTTTAATCAAATATATTTGAATGGATTTCAAGACTTCTTATTCTGGTTTAATCAGTGGGTCTAGCAATTGAAGAGTGAACTCCTCAAATTGGCAATATGTGTTAAACCACATGTTAACATTCATGTAGAGAGGGCTAGAATCAGGAGCAGGGATGGACTTCTGAGGCTGTATAAGGCTCTGGTCAGACCCCATTTGGAGTATTGTGAGCAGTTTTGGGCCCCATATCTAAGGAAGGATGTGCTGGCCTTGGAAAGGGTCCAGAGGAGGTTCACAAGAATGATCCCTGGATTGAAGAGCTTGTCGTATGAGGAACGGTTGAGGACTCTGGGTCTGTACTCGTTGGAGTTTAGAAGGATGAGGGGGGATCTTATTGAAACTTACAGGATACTGCGAGGCCTGGATCGAGTGGACGTGGAGAGCATATTTCCACTGGTAGGAAAGACTAGAACCAGAGGACACAGCCTCAGACTGAAGGGACGATCCTTTAAAACAGAGATAAGGAGGAATTTCTTCAGCCAGAGGATGGTGAATCTGTGGAACTCTTTGCTGCAGAAGGCTGTGGAGACCAAATCACTGAGTGTCTTTAAGACAGAGATTGGTTCTTGATCAATAAGGGGACCAGGGGTTATGGGGAGAAGGCAGGAGAATGGGGATGAGAAACATATCAGCCATGATTGAATGGCGGAGCAGACTCGATGAGCCGAATGGCCTAATTCTGCTCCTTACGTTACTATGGAATTCCTATGAAGTGCCTTGGGCCACTTTACAACATTTGAGGCGCTATTTATGTATAATCTGCTGTGGTTGAATTAGGACATTTCTTAAGATGAGCTGGGCTAATGACAGTGTAAAGTCCACCATGGAAGATAGCAAAATTCCAAATAAAGTCCGAGTTGCAATGAAAATAAAAATAAAGTAGTTTGCAGACTACGAAATAGCTTTGAATGGTAGAACAGGATACCAGATGGAGTAAGTAAACGAGTGGGCGGAAGCTCATGTGAAGCATGAACACGACACGGACATGTGACATCAAGTGGCCCATTTCTGTGCTGCGAATTACACGTGAATTACACGCGAATTACACGCGAATTACACGCGAATTACACGCGAATTACACGCAAAACACAGACGCAGCTAACAAAACCTGCAAAAACAAATAAAGTTCAACATGTGGGTGAATGTTTGGGGGTTTTGGGAGGATGGGATCGTTGTTATTGATATGGGGATTGACATATTTGTTACTGATTATTGCTTACTGTTGGTGGGTGTAAATTGGGGAGAAAATGCGAAAAAGGAGGGGAATAAAGAAATATTTTTTTTAAAAAACAAATAAAGTTCAAGGTCCAAGTAAAACTATTTCGCCATGTACAGGATTTTGAAAACCTGGCAAACATGTGGGATTTGGTTTTACATCGAATTGGCAGCTCCAGACGACAATTATATATCTGTCTGACACAGGATTGGCCGACTTACTGAAGCACATACCACTGAAGAAAGCAAGGCTTTAGCAAATAGCAGCAATGGTCCACGCAGTGTTACAAAACCTGGGAGCAAGCTAGGTTTGAAACTTAATCCTGACACATGCATGATGATTCTCCAATTCACACAGCTACTGATATGTTCAGTGTGTGTGTTTATCACTGATATGTGCAGTGTGTGTTTATCATTGACATGTGCAGTGTGTGTGTTTATCACTGATATGTTCAGTGTGTGTGTTTATCACTGATATGTTCGGTGTGTGTGTTTATCACTGATATGTTCAGTGTGTGTTTATCACTGATATGTTCAGTGTGTGTTTATCACTGATATGTTCAGTGTGTGTGTTTATCACTGATATGTTCAGTGTGTGTTTATCACTGATATGTTCGGTGTGTGTGTTTATCACTGATATGTTCAGTGTGTGTTTATCACTGATATGTTCAGTGTGTGTTTATCACTGATATGTTCAGTGTGTGTGTTTATCACTGATATGTTCAGTGTGTGTTTATCACTGATATGTTCAGTGTGTGTTTATCACTGATATGTTCAGTTTGTGTGTTTATCACTGATATGTTCGGTGTGTGTGTTTATCACTGATATGTTCAGTGTGTGTTTATCACTGATATGTTCGGTGTGTGTGTTTATCACTGATATGTTCGGTGTGTGTTTATCACTGATATGTTCAGTGTGTGTGTTTATCACTGATATGTTCAGTGTGTGTGTTTATCGCTGATATGTTCAGTGTGTGTGTTTATCACTGATATGTTCAGTGTGTGTGTTTATCACTGATATGTTCAGTGTGTGTTTATCACTGATATGTTCGGTGTGTGTTTATCACCGACATGTTCAGTATGTGTTTATCACTGATGTGTTCAGTGTGTGTGTTTACCACTGACATGTTCGGTGTGTGTTTATCACCGACATGTTCAGTGTGTGTGTTTATCACTGATATGTTCAGTGTGTGTGTTTATCACTGATATGTTCAGTGAGTGTGTTTATCACTGATATATTCAGTGTGTGTGTTTATCACTGATATGTTCAGTGTGTGTGTTTATCACTGATATGTTCAGTGTGTGTGTTTATCGCTGATATGTTCAGTGTGTGTGTTTATCGCTGATATGTTCAGTGTGTGTGTTTATCACTGATGTGTTCAGTGTGTGTTTAACACTGATATGTTCAGTGTGTGTGTTTATCACTGATATGTTCAGTGTGTGTTTATCACTGATATGTTCAGTGTGTGTTTAATACTGATATGTTCAGTGTGTGTGTTTATCGCTGATATGTTCAGTGTGTGTGTTTATCGCTGATATGTTCAGTGTGTGTGTTTATCACTGATATGTTCAGTGTGTGTGTTTATCACTGATATGTTCAGTGTGTGTTTATCACTGATATGTTCGGTGTGTGTTTATCACCGACATGTTCAGTATGTGTTTATCACTGATGTGTTCAGTGTGTGTGTTTACCACTGACATGTTCGGTGTGTGTTTATCACCGACATGTTCAGTGTGTGTGTTTATCACTGATATGTTCAGTGTGTGTGTTTATCACTGATATGTTCAGTGAGTGTGTTTATCACTGATATATTCAGTGTGTGTGTTTATCACTGATATGTTCAGTGTGTGTGTTTATCACTGATATGTTCAGTGTGTGTGTTTATCGCTGATATGTTCAGTGTGTGTGTTTATCGCTGATATGTTCAGTGTGTGTGTTTATCACTGATATGTTCAGTGTGTGTGTTTATCACTGATATGTTCAGTGTGTGTGTTTATCACTGATATGTTCAGTGTGTGTTTATCACTGATATGTTCAGTGTGTGTTTAATACTGATATGTTCAGTGTGTGTGTTTATCACTGATATGTTCAGTGTGTGTTTATCACTGATATGTTCAGTGTGTGTGTTTATCACTGATATGTTCAGTGTGTGTGTTTATCACTGATATGTTCAGTGTGTGTTTATCACTGATATGTTCAGTGTGTGTTTATCACTGATATGTTCAGTGTGTGTTTATCACTGATATGTTCAGTGTGTGTGTTTATCACTGATATGTTCAGTGTGTGTTTATCACTGATGTGTTCAGTGTGTGTTTAACACTGATATGTTCAGTGTGTGTGTTTATCACTGATATGTTCAGTGTGTGTGTTTATCACTGATATGTTCAGTGTGTGTGTTTATCACTGATATGTTCAGTGTGTGTTTATCACTGATATGTTCAGTGTGTGTGTTTATCACTGATATGTTCAGTGTGTGTGTTTATCACTGATATGTTCAGTGTGTGTTTATCACTGATATGTTCAGTGTGTGTTTATCACTGATATGTTCAGTGTGTGTTTATCACTGATATGTTCAGTGTGTGTGTTTATCACTGATATGTTCAGTGTGTGTGTTTATCACTGATATGTTCAGTGTGTGTTTATCACTGATATGTTCAGTGTGTGTGTTTATCACTGATATGTTCAGTGTGTGTGTTTATCACTGATATGTTCAGTGTGTGTTTATCACTGATATGTTCAGTGTGTGTGTTTATCACTGATATGTTCAGTGTGTGTTTATCACTGATATGTTCAGTGTGTGTGTTTATCACTGATATGTTCAGTGTGTGTTTATCACTGATATGTTCAGTGTGTGTGTTTATCACTGATATGTTCAGTGTGTGTTTATCACTGATATGTTCAGTGTGTGTGTGTTTATCACTGATATGTTCAGTGTGTGTTTATCACTGATATGTTCAGTGTGTGTTTATCACTGATATGTTCAGTGTGTGTGTTTATCACTGATATGTTCAGTGTGTGTTTATCACTGATATGTTCAGTGTGTGTGTGTTTATCACTGATATGTTCAGTGTGTGTTTATCACTGATATGTTCAGTGTGTGTTTATCACTGATATGTTCAGTGTGTGTGTTTATCACCGATATATTCAGTGTGTGTGTTTATCGCTGATATGTTCAGTGTGTGTGTGTTTATCACTGATATGTTCAGTGTGTGTGTTTATCACTGATATGTTCAGTGTGTGTTTATCACTGATATGTTCAGTGTGTGTGTGTTTATCACTGATATGTTCAGTGTGTGTGTGTTTATCACTGATATGTTCAGTGTGTGTGTTTATCACTGATATGTTCAGTGTGTGTTTATCACTGATATGTTCAGTGTGTGTGTTTATCACCGATATGTTCAGTGTGTGTGTTTATCACTGATATGTTCAGTGTGTGTTTATCACTGATATGTTCAGTGTGTGTGTTTATCACTGATATGTTCAGTGTGTGTGTGTTTATCACTGATATGTTCAGTGTGTGTTTATCACTGATATGTTCAGTGTGTGTTTATCACTGATATGTTCAGTGTGTGTGTTTATCACTGATATGTTCAGTGTGTGTGTTTATCACTGATATGTTCAGTGTGTGTTTATCACTGATATGTTCAGTGTGTGTTTATCACTGATATGTTCAGTGTGTGTGTTTATCACTGATATGTTCAGTGTGTGTGTGTTTATCACTGATATGTTCAGTGTGTGTTTATCACTGATATGTTCAGTGTGTGTGTTTATCACTGATATGTTCAGTGTGTGTGTTTATCACTGATATGTTCAGTGTGTGTGTTTATCACTGATATGTTCAGTGTGTGTGTTTATCACTGATATGTTCAGTGTGTGTGTTTATCACTGATATGTTCAGTGTGTGTGTTTATCACCGATATATTCAGTGTGTGTTTATCACTGATATGTTCAGTGTGTGTGTTTATCACTGATATGTTCAGTGTGTGTGTGTTTATCACTGATATGTTCAGTGTGTGTGTTTATCACTGATATGTTCAGTGTGTGTTTAACACTGATATGTTCAGTGTGTGTGTTTATCACTGATATGTTCAGTGTGTGTGTTTATCACTGATATGTTCAGTGTGTGTGTTTATCACTGATATGTTCAGTGTGTGTGTTTATCACTGATATGTTCAGTGTGTGTGTTTATCACTGATATGTTCAGTGTGTGTTTATCACTGATATGTTCAGTGTGTGTTTATCACTGATATGTTCAGTGTGTGTGTTTATCACTGATATGTTCAGTGTGTGTGTTTATCACTGATATGTTCAGTGTGTGTGTTTATCACTGATATGTTCAGTGTGTGTGTTTATCACTGATATGTTCAGTGTGTGTTTATCACTGATATGTTCAGTGTGTGTGTTTATCACTGATATGTTCAGTGTGTGTTTATCACTAATATGTTCAGTTTGTGTGTTTATCACTGATATGTTCAGTGTGTGTTTATCACTGATATATTCAGTGTGTGTTTATCACTGATATGTTCAGTGTGTGTGTTTATCACTGATATGTTCAGTGTGTGTGTTTATCACTGATATGTTCAGTTTGTGTGTTTATCACTGATATGTTCAGTGTGTGTTTATCACTGATATGTTCAGTGTGTGTGTTTATCACTGATATGTTCAGTGTGTATGTTTATCACTGATATGTTCAGTGTGTTTATCACTGATATGTTCAGTGTGTATGTTTATCACCGATATGTTCAGTGTGTGTGTTTATCACTGATATGTTCAGTGTGTTTATCACTGATATGTTCAGTGTGTGTGTTTATCACTGATATGTTCAGTGTGTGTGTTTATCACTGATATGTTCAGTGTGTATGTTTATCACTGATATGTTCAGTGTGTGTGTTTATCACTGATATGTTCAGTTTGTGTGTTTATCACTGATATGTTCAGTGTGTGTTTATCACTGATATGTTCAGTGTGTGTTTATCACTGATATGTTCAGTGTGTGTGTTTATCACTGATATGTTCAGTGTGTGTGTTTATCACTGATATGTTCAGTGTGTGTTTATCACTGATATGTTCAGTGTGTGTGTTTATCACTGATATGTTCAGTGTGTGTGTTTATCACTGATATGTTCAGTGTGTGTGTTTATCACTGATATGTTCAGTGTGTGTGTTTATCACCGATATGTTCAGTGTGTGTGTTTATCACTGATATGTTCAGTGTGTATGTTTATCACCGATATGTTCAGTGTGTGTGTTTATCACTGATATGTTCAGTGTGTGTGTTTATCACTGATATGTTCAGTGTGTGTGTTTATCACTGATATGTTCAGTGTGTGTTTATCACTGATATGTTCAGTGTGTGTGTTTATCACTGATATGTTCAGTGTGTGTTTATCACTGATATGTTCAGTGTGTGTGTTTATCACTGATATGTTCAGTGTGTGTTTATCACTGATATGTTCAGTGTGTGTGTTTATCACTGATATGTTCAGTGTGTGTTTATCACTGATATGTTCAGTGTGTGTGTTTATCACTGATATGTTCAGTGTGTGTGTTTTCACTGATATGTTCAGTGTGTGTGTTTATCACTGATATGTTCAGTGTGTGTGTTTATCACTGATATGTTCAGTGTGTGTGTTTATCACTGATATGTTCAGTGTGTGTGTTTATCACTGATATGTTCAGTGTGTGTGTTTATCACTGATATGTTCAGTGTGTGTGTTTATCACTGATATGTTCAGTGTGTGTGTTTATCGCTGATATGTTCAGTGTGTGTTTATCACTGATATGTTCAGTGTGTGTTTATCACTGATATGTTCAGTGTGTGTGTTTATCACTGATATGTTCAGTGTGTGTTTATCACTGATATGTTCAGTGTGTGTGTTTATCACTGATATGTTCAGTGTGTGTTTATCACTGATATGTTCAGTGTGTGTTTATCACTGATATATTCAGTGTGTGTGTTTATCACTGATATGTTCAGTGTGTGTTTATCACTGATATGTTCAGTGTGTGTGTTTATCACTGATATGTTCAGTGTGTGTTTATCACTGATATGTTCAGTGTGTGTTTATCACTGATATGTTCAGTGTGTGTGTTTATCACTGATATGTTCAGTGTGTGTGTTTATCACTGATATGTTCAGTGTGTGTGTTTATCACTGATATGTTCAGTGTGTGTGTTTATCACCGATATGTTCAGTGTGTGTGTTTATCACCGATATGTTCAGTGTGTGTGTTTATCACTGATATGTTCAGTGTGTGTTTATCACTGATATGTTCAGTGTGTGTGTTTATCGCTGATATGTTCAGTGTGTGTGTTTATCACTGATATGTTCAGTGTGTGTGTTTATCACTGATATGTTCAGTGTGTGTGTTTATCACTGATATGTTCAGTGTGTGTGTTTATCACTGATATGTTCAGTGTGTGTGTTTATCACTGATATGTTCAGTGTGTGTGTTTATCACTGATATGTTCAGTGTGTGTGTTTATCACTGATATGTTCAGTGTGTGTGTTTATCACTGATATGTTCAGTGTGTGTGTTTATCACTGATATGTTCAGTGTGTGTGTTTATCACTGATATGTTCAGTGTGTGTGTTTATCACTGATATGTTCAGTGTGTGTGTTTATCACCGATATGTTCAGTGTGTGTGTTTATCACCGATATGTTCAGTGTGTGTGTTTATCACCGATATGTTCAGTGTGTGTGTTTATCACTGATATGTTCAGTGTGTGTTTATCACTGATATGTTCAGTGTGTGTGTTTATCACTGATATGTTCAGTGTGTGTGTTTATCACTGATATGTTCAGTGTGTGTGTTTATCACTGATATGTTCAGTGTGTGTGTTTATCACTGATATGTTCAGTGTGTGTGTTTATCACCGATATGTTCAGTGTGTGTGTTTATCACCGATATGTTCAGTGTGTGTGTTTATCACTGATATGTTCAGTGTGTGTTTATCACTGATATGTTCAGTGTGTGTGTTTATCACTGATATGTTCAGTGTGTGTGTTTATCACTGATATGTTCAGTGTGTGTGTTTATCACTGATATGTTCAGTGTGTGTGTTTATCACTGATATGTTCAGTGTGTGTGTTTATCACTGATATGTTCAGTGTGTGTGTTTATCACTGATATGTTCAGTGTGTGTGTTTATCACTGATATGTTCAGTGTGTGTGTTTATCACCGATATGTTCAGTGTGTATGTTTATCACCGATATGTTCAGTGTGTGTGTTTATCACTGATATGTTCAGTGTGTGTGTTTATCACCGATATGTTCAGTGTGTGTGTTTATCACCGATATGTTCAGTGTGTGTGTTTATCACCGATATGTTCAGTGTGTATGTTTATCACCGATATGTTCAGTGTGTGTGTTTATCACTGATATGTTCAGTGTGTGTGTTTATCACTGATATATTCAGTGTGTGTGTTTATCACTGATATATTCAGTGTGTGTGTTTATCACTGATATGTTCAGTGTGTGTGTTTATCACCGATATATTCAGTGTGTGTGTTTATCACTGATATATTCAGTGTGTGTGTTTATCACTGATATGTTCAGTGTGTGTGTTTATCACCGATATGTTCAGTGTGTGTGTTTATCACTGATATATTCAGTGTGTGTGTTTATCACTGATATATTCAGTGTGTGTGTTTATCACCGATATATTCAGTGTGTGTGTTTATCACTGATATATTCAGTGTGTGTGTTTATCACCGATATATTCAGTGTGTGTGTTTATCACCGATATATTCAGTGTGTGTGTTTATCACCGATATATTCAGTGTGTGTGTTTATCACCGATATGTTCAGTGTGTGTGTTTATCACTGATATATTCAGTGTGTGTGTTTATCACTGATATATTCAGTGTGTGTGTTTATCACCGATATATTCAGTGTGTGTGTTTATCACTGATATATTCAGTGTGTGTGTTTATCACTGATATATTCAGTGTGTGTGTTTATCACTGATATATTCAGTGTGTGTGTTTATCACTGATATATTCAGTGTGTGTGTTTATCACTGATATGTTCAGTGTGTGTGTTTATCACTGATATATTCAGTGTGTGTGTTTATCACTGATATGTTCAGTGTGTGTGTTTATCACCGATATGTTCAGTGTGTGTGTTTATCACTGATATGTTCAGTGTGTTTATCACTGATATGTTCAGTGTGTGTTTATCACTGATATGTTCAGTGTGTGTTTATCACTGATATGTTCAGTGTGTGTTTATCACTGATATGTTCAGTGTGTGTGTTTATCACTGATATGTTCAGTGTGTGTGTTTATCACTGATATGTTCAGTGTGTGTGTTTATCACTGATATGTTCAGTGTGTGTGTTTATCACTGATATATTCAGTGTGTGTTTATCACTGATATGTTCAGTGTGTGTTTATCACTGATATGTTCAGTGTGTGTTTATCACTGATATGTTCAGTGTGTGTTTATCACTGATATGTTCAGTGTGTGTTTATCACCGATATGTTCAGTGTGTGTGTTTATCACTGATATGTTCAGTGTGTGTGTTTATCACCGATATGTTCAGTGTGTGTTTATCACTGATATGTTCAGTGTGTGTGTTTATCACTGATATGTTCAGTGTGTGTGTTTGTCACTGATATGTTCAGTGTGTGTGTTTATCACTGATATATTCAGTGTGTGTGTTTATCACTGATATGTTCAGTGTGTGTGTTTGTCACTGATATATTCAGTGTGTGTGTTTATCACTGATATGTTCAGTGTGTGTGTTTATCACTGATATGTTCAGTGTGTGTTTATCACCGATATATTCAGTGTGTGTGTTTATCACTGATATGTTCAGTGTGTGTGTTTATCACTGATATGTTCAGTGTGTGTTTATCACTGATATGTTCAGTGTGTGTGTTTATCACTGATATGTTCAGTGTGTGTTTATCACCGATATATTCAGTGTGTGTGTTTATCACTGATATGTTCAGTGTGTGTTTATCACTGATATGTTCAGTGTGTGTTTATCACTGATATGTTCAGTGTGTGTGTTTTATCACTGATATGTTCAGTGTGTGTTTATCACTGATATGTTCAGTGTGTGTGTTTATCACTGATATGTTCAGTGTGTGTTTATCACTGATATGTTCAGTGTGTGTGTTTATCACTGATATGTTCAGTGTGTGTTTATCACCGATATATTCAGTGTGTGTGTTTATCACTGATATGTTCAGTGTGTGTGTTTATCACTGATATGTTCAGTGTGTGTTTATCACCGATATGTTCAGTGTGTGTTTATCACTGATATGTTCAGTGTGTGTGTTTATCACTGATATGTTCAGTGTGTGTGTTTGTCACTGATATATTCAGTGTGTGTGTTTATCACTGATATGTTCAGTGTGTGTGTTTATCACTGATATGTTCAGTGTGTGTTTATCACCGATATATTCAGTGTGTGTGTTTATCACTGATATGTTCAGTGTGTGTGTTTCTCACTGATATGTTCAGTGTGTGTGTGTTTATCACTGATATGTTCAGTGTGTGTGTTTATCACTGATATGTTCAGTGTGTGTTTATCACCGATATATTCAGTGTGTGTGTTTATCACTGATATGTTCAGTGTGTGTTTATCACTGATATATTCAGTGTGTGTTTATCACTGATATGTTCAGTGTGTGTTTAACACTGATATGTTCAGTGTGTGTGTTTATCACTGATATGTTCAGTGTGTGTTTATCACTGATATGTTCAGTGTGTGTGTTTATCACTGATATGTTCAGTGTGTGTTTAACACTGATATGTTCAGTGTGTGTGTTTATCACTGATATATTCAGTGTGTGTTTATCACTGATATGTTCAGTGTGTGTGTTTATCACTGATATGTTCAGTGTGTGTGTTTATCACCGATATGTTCAGTGTGTGTGTTTAACACTGATATGTTCAGTGTGTGTGTTTATCACTGATATGTTCAGTGTGTGTTTATCACTGATATGTTCAGTGTGTGTTTATCACTGATATGTTCAGTGTGTGTGTTTATCACCGATATATTCAGTGTGTGTTTATCACTGATATGTTCAGTGTGTGTGTTTATCACCGATATGTTCAGTGTGTGTGTTTAACACTGATATGTTCAGTGTGTGTGTTTATCACTGATATGTTCAGTGTGTGTTTATCACTGATATGTTCAGTGTGTGTGTTTATCACTGATATGTTCAGTGTGTGTTTATCACTGATATGTTCAGTGTGTGTTTAACACTGATATGTTCAGTGTGTGTGTTTATCACTGATATGTTCAGTGTGTGTTTATCACTGATATGTTCAGTGTGTGTTTATCACTGATATGTTCAGTGTGTGTTTATCACTGATATGTTCAGTGTGTGTTTATCACTGATATGTTCAGTGTGTGTTTATCACTGATATGTTCAGTGTGTGTTTAACACTGATATGTTCAGTGTGTGTGTTTATCACTGATATGTTCAGTGTGTGTTTATCACTGATATGTTCAGTGTGTGTTTATCACTGATATATTCAGTGTGTGTTTATCACCGATATGTTCAGTGTGTGTGTTTATCACTGATATGTTCAGTGTGTGTTTAACACTGATATGTTCAGTGTGTGTGTTTATCACTGATATGTTCAGTGTGTGTTTAACACTGATATATTCAGTGTGTGTTTACCACTGATATGTTCAGTGTGTGTTTAACACTGATATGTTCAGTGTGTTTATCACTGATATGTTCAGTGTGTGTGTTTAACACTGATATATTCAGTGTGTGTTTACCACTGATATGTTCAGTGTGTGTTTAACACTGATATGTTCAGTGTGTTTATCACTGATATGTTCAGTGTGTGTGTTTATCACTAATATGTTCAGTGTGTGTTTATCACTGATATGTTCAGTGTGTGTGTTTATCACTGATATGTTCAGTGTGTGTTTATCACTGATATGTTCAGTGTGTTTATCACTGATATGTTCAGTGTGTTTATCACTGATATGTTCAGTGTGTTTATCACTGATATGTTCAGTGTGTTTATCACTGATATGTTCAGTGTGTTTATCACTGATATGTTCAGTGTGTTTATCACTGATATGTTCAGTGTGTTTATCACTGATATGTTCAGTGTGTTTATCACTGATATGTTCAGTGTGTTTATCACTGATATGTTCAGTGTGTGTTTATCACTGATATGTTCAGTGTGTTTAACACTGATATGTTCAGTGTGTTTATCACTGATATGTTCAGTGTGTGTTTATCACTGATATGTTCAGTGTGTTTAACACTGATATGTTCAGTGTGTTTATCACTGATATGTTCAGTGTGTGTTTATCACTGATATGTTCAGTGTGTGTTTATCACTGATATGTTCAGTGTGTGTTTATCACTGATATGTTCAGTGTGTTTAACACTGATATGTTCAGTGTGTTTATCACTGATATGTTCAGTGTGTTTATCACTGATATGTTCAGTGTGTTTAACACTGATATGTTCAGTGTGTTTAACACTGATATGTTCAGTGTGTGTTTATCACTGATATGTTCAGTGTGTTTAACACTGATATGTTCAGTGTGTGTGTTTAACACTGATATGTTCAGTGTGTGTTTATCACTGATATGTTCAGTGTGTGTGTTTATCACTGATATGTTCAGTGTGTGTGTTTATCACTAATATGTTCAGTGTGTGTTTATCACTGATATGTTCAGTGTGTGTGTTTATCACTGATATGTTCAGTGTGTGTTTATCACTGATATGTTCAGTGTGTGTGTTTATCACTGATATGTTCAGTGTGTGTGTGGGGACTATCACTGATATGTTCAGTGTGTGTGTTTATCACTGATATGTTCAGTGTGTGTTTATCACTGATATGTTCAGTGTGTGTTTATCACTGATATGTTCAGTGTGTGTGTTTATCACTGATATGTTCAGTGTGTGTGTTTATCACTGATATGTTCAGTGTGTGTGTTTATCACTGATATGTTCAGTGTGTGTGTTTATCACTGATATGTTCAGTGTGTGTGTTTATCACTGATATGTTCAGTGTGTGTGTTTATCACTGATATGTTCAGTGTGTGTGTTTATCACTGATATGTTCAGTGTGTGTGTTTATCACTGATATGTTCAGTGTGTGTGTTTATCACTGATATGTTCAGTGTGTGTGTTTATCACTGATATGTTCAGTGTGTGTGTTTATCACTGATATGTTCAGTGTGTGTGTTTATCACTGATATGTTCAGTGTGTGTGTTTATCACTGATATGTTCAGTGTGTGTGTTTATCACTGATATGTTCAGTGTGTGTTTATCACTGATATGTTCAGTGTGTGTGTTTATCACTGATATGTTCAGTGTGTGTTTACCACTGATATGTTCAGTGTGTGTGTTTATCACTGATATGTTCAGTGTGTGTGTTTATCACTGATATGTTCAGTGTGTGTGTGTTTACCACTGATATGTTCAGTGTGTGTGTTTATCACTGATATGTTCAGTGTGTGTGTTTATCACTGATATGTTCAGTGTGTGTGTTTACCACTGATATGTTCAGTGTGTGTGTTTATCACTGATATGTTCAGTGTGTGTTTATCACTGATATGTTCAGT
This sequence comes from Scyliorhinus canicula, assembly GCF_902713615.1. Lineage (NCBI taxonomy): Eukaryota > Metazoa > Chordata > Chondrichthyes > Carcharhiniformes > Scyliorhinidae > Scyliorhinus > Scyliorhinus canicula. Next base: position 27,350,273 of record NC_052167.1, read on the forward strand.
GTGTGTGTGTTTACCACTGATATGTTCAGTGTGTGTGTTTATCACTGATATGTTCAGTGTGTGTTTATCACTGATATGTTCAGTGTGTGTGTTTATCACTGATATGTTCAGTGTGTGTTTATCACTGATATGTTCAGTGTGTGTGTGTTTACCACTGATATGTTCAGTGTGTGTGTTTATCACTGATATGTTCAGTGTGTGTGTTTATCACTGATATGTTCAGTGTGTGTGTTTATCACTGATATGTTCAGTGTGTGTTTATCACTGATATGTTCAGTGTGTGTGTTTACCACTGATATGTTCAGTGTGTGTTTAACACTGATATGTTCAGTGTGTTTAACACTGATATGTTCAGTGTGTTTAACACTGATATGTTCAGTGTGTTTAACACTGATATGTTCAGTGTGTGTGTTTATCACTGATATGTTCAGTGTGTGTTTAACACTGATATGTTCAGTGTGTGTGTTTATCACTGATATGTTCAGTGTGTGTTTATCACTAATATGTTCAGTGTGTTTAACACTGATATGTTCAGTGTGTGTGTTTATCACTGATATGTTCAGTGTGTGTGTTTATCACTGATATGTTCAGTGTGTGTGTTTATCACTGATATGTTCAGTGTGTGTGTTTACCACTGATATGTTCAGTGTGTGTGTTTACCACTGATATGTTCAGTGTGTTTAACACTGATATGTTCAGTGTGTGTGTTTATCACTGATATGTTCAGTGTGTGTGTTTATCACTGATATGTTCAGTGTGTGTGTTTACCACTGATATGTTCAGTGTGTGTGTTTATCACTGATATGTTCAGTGTGTGTTTATCACTGATATGTTCAGTGTGTGTGTGTTTACCACTGATATGTTCAGTGTGTGTGTTTATCACTGATATGTTCAGTGTGTGTTTATCACTGATATGTTCAGTGTGTGTGTTTATCACTGATATGTTCAGTGTGTGTTTATCACTGATATGTTCAGTGTGTGTGTGTTTACCACTGATATGTTCAGTGTGTGTGTTTATCACTGATATGTTCAGTGTGTGTGTTTATCACTGATATGTTCAGTGTGTGTGTTTATCACTGATATGTTCAGTGTGTGTTTACCACTGATATGTTCAGTGTGTGTGTTTATCACTGATATGTTCAGTGTGTGTGTTTACCACTGATATGTTCAGTGTGTGTTTAACACTGATATGTTCAGTGTGTTTAACACTGATATGTTCAGTGTGTTTAACACTGATATGTTCAGTGTGTTTAACACTGATATGTTCAGTGTGTGTGTTTATCACTGATATGTTCAGTGTGTGTTTAACACTGATATGTTCAGTGTGTGTGTTTATCACTGATATGTTCAGTGTGTGTTTATCACTGATATGTTCAGTGTGTTTAACACTGATATGTTCAGTGTGTGTGTTTATCACTGATATGTTCAGTGTGTGTGTTTATCACTGATATGTTCAGTGTGTGTGTTTATCACTGATATGTTCAGTGTGTGTGTTTACCACTGATATGTTCAGTGTGTTTATCACTGATATGTTCAGTGTGTGTGTTTATCACTGATATGTTCAGTGTGTGTGTTTATCACTGATATGTTCAGTGTGTGTGTTTATCACTGATATGTTCAGTGTGTGTGTTTATCACTGATATGTTCAGTGTGTGTGTTTATCACTGATATGTTCAGTGTGTGTGTTTATCACTGATATGTTCAGTGTGTTTATCACTGATATGTTCAGTGTGTGTGTTTACCACTGATATGTTCAGTGTGTTTAACACTGATATGTTCAGTGTGTGTGTTTATCACTGATATGTTCAGTGTGTGTGTTTATCACTGATATGTTCAGTGTGTGTGTTTATCACTGATATGTTCAGTGTGTGTTTATCACTGATATGTTCAGTGTGTGTTTATCACCGATATGTTCAGTGTGTGTGTTTACCACTGATATGTTCAGTGTGTGTTTATCACTGATATGTTCAGTGTGTGTTTACCACTGATATGTTCAGTGTGTGTGTTTATCACTGATATGTTCAGTGTGTGTGTTTATCACTGATATGTTCAGTGTGTGTGTTTATCACTGATATGTTCAGTGTGTGTTTATCACTGATATGTTCAGTGTGTGTGTTTATCACTGATATGTTCAGTGTGTGTGTTTATCACTGATATGTTCAGTGTGTGTGTTTATCACTGATATGTTCAGTGTGTGTGTGTTTATCACTGATATGTTCAGTGTGTGTTTACCACTGATATGTTCAGTGTGTGTGTTTATCACTGATATGTTCAGTGTGTGTGTTTATCACTGATATGTTCAGTGTGTGTGTTTATCACTGATATGTTCAGTGTGTGTTTATCACTGATATGTTCAGTGTGTGTGTTTATCACTGATATGTTCAGTGTGTGTGTTTATCACTGATATGTTCAGTGTGTGTGTGTTTATCACTGATATGTTCAGTGTGTGTTTACCACTGATATGTTCAGTGTGTGTGTTTATCACTGATATGTTCAGTGTGTGTTTATCACTGATATGTTCAGTGTGTGTGTTTATCACTGATATGTTCAGTGTGTGTTTATCACTGATATGTTCAGTGTGTGTTTATCACTGATATGTTCAGTGTGTGTTTATCACTGATATGTTCAGTGTGTGTGTTTATCACTGATATGTTCAGTGTGTGTGTTTATCACTGATATGTTCAGTGTGTGTGTTTATCACTGATATGTTCAGTGTGTGTTTATCACTGATATGTTCAGTGTGTGTGTTTATCACTGGTATATTCAGTGTGTGTGTTTATCACTGATATGTTCAGTGTGTGTGTTTATCACTGATATGTTCAGTGTGTGTTTATCACTGATATGTTCAGTGTGTGTGTTTATCACTGATATATTCAGTGTGTGTGTTTATCACTGATATATTCAGTGTGTGTGTTTATCACCGATATGTTCAGTGTGTGTGTTTATCACTGACATGTTCAGTGTGTGTGTTTATCACTGATATGTTCAGTGTGTGTGTTTACCACTGATATGTTCAGTGTGTGTGTTTATCACTGATATGTTCAGTGTGTGTGTTTATCACTGACATGTTCAGTGTGTGTGTTTATCACTGATATGTTCAGTGTGTGTGTTTATCACTGATATGTTCAGTGTGTGTGTTTATCACTGACATGTTCAGTGTGTGTGTTTATCACTGATATGTTCAGTGTGTGTGTTTATCACCGATATGTTCAGTGTGTGTGTTTATCACTGATATGTTCAGTGTGTGTGTTTATCACTGATATGTTCAGTGTGTGTGTTTATCACCGATATGTTCAGTGTGTGTGTTTATCACTGATATGTTCAGTGTGTGTGTTTATCACTGATATGTTCAGTGTGTGTGTTTATCACTGATATGTTCAGTGTGTGTGTTTATCACTGATATGTTCAGTGTGTGTGTTTATCACTGATATGTTCAGTGTGTGTGTTTATCACCGATATGTTCAGTGTGTGTGTTTATCACTGATATGTTCAGTGTGTGTGTTTATCACTGATATGTTCAGTGTGTGTGTTTATCACTGATATGTTCAGTGTGTGTGTTTATCACTGATATGTTCAGTGTGTGTGTTTATCACCGATATGTTCAGTGTGTGTGTTTATCACTGATATGTTCAGTGTGTGTGTTTATCACTGATATGTTCAGTGTGTGTGTGTTTATCACTGATATGTTCAGTGTGTGTTTACCACTGATATGTTCAGTGTGTGTGTTTATCACTGATATGTTCAGTGTGTGTGTTTATCACTGATATGTTCAGTGTGTGTGTTTATCACTGATATGTTCAGTGTGTGTTTATCACTGATATGTTCAGTGTGTGTGTTTATCACTGATATGTTCAGTGTGTGTGTTTATCACTGATATGTTCAGTGTGTGTGTGTTTATCACTGATATGTTCAGTGTGTGTTTACCACTGATATGTTCAGTGTGTGTGTTTATCACTGATATGTTCAGTGTGTGTTTATCACTGATATGTTCAGTGTGTGTTTATCACTGATATGTTCAGTGTGTGTTTATCACTGATATGTTCAGTGTGTGTTTATCACTGATATGTTCAGTGTGTGTGTTTATCACTGATATGTTCAGTGTGTGTTTATCACTGATATGTTCAGTGTGTGTGTTTATCACTGATATGTTCAGTGTGTGTGTTTATCACTGATATGTTCAGTGTGTGTTTATCACTGATATGTTCAGTGTGTGTTTATCACTGATATGTTCAGTGTGTGTTTATCACTGATATGTTCAGTGTGTGTGTTTATCACTGATATGTTCAGTGTGTGTGTTTATCACTGATATGTTCAGTGTGTGTGTTTATCACTGATATGTTCAGTGTGTGTTTATCACTGATATGTTCAGTGTGTGTGTTTATCACTGGTATATTCAGTGTGTGTGTTTATCACTGATATGTTCAGTGTGTGTGTTTATCACTGATATGTTCAGTGTGTGTTTATCACTGATATGTTCAGTGTGTGTGTTTATCACTGATATATTCAGTGTGTGTGTTTATCACTGATATATTCAGTGTGTGTGTTTATCACCGATATGTTCAGTGTGTGTGTTTATCACTGACATGTTCAGTGTGTGTGTTTATCACTGATATGTTCAGTGTGTGTGTTTACCACTGATATGTTCAGTGTGTGTGTTTATCACTGATATGTTCAGTGTGTGTGTTTATCACTGACATGTTCAGTGTGTGTGTTTATCACTGATATGTTCAGTGTGTGTGTTTATCACTGATATGTTCAGTGTGTGTGTTTATCACTGACATGTTCAGTGTGTGTGTTTATCACTGATATGTTCAGTGTGTGTGTTTATCACCGATATGTTCAGTGTGTGTGTTTATCACTGATATGTTCAGTGTGTGTGTTTATCACTGATATGTTCAGTGTGTGTGTTTATCACCGATATGTTCAGTGTGTGTGTTTATCACTGATATGTTCAGTGTGTGTGTTTATCACTGATATGTTCAGTGTGTGTGTTTATCACTGATATGTTCAGTGTGTGTGTTTATCACTGATATGTTCAGTGTGTGTGTTTATCACTGATATGTTCAGTGTGTGTGTTTATCACCGATATGTTCAGTGTGTGTGTTTATCACTGATATGTTCAGTGTGTGTGTTTATCACTGATATGTTCAGTGTGTGTGTTTATCACTGATATGTTCAGTGTGTGTGTTTATCACTGATATGTTCAGTGTGTGTGTTTATCACCGATATGTTCAGTGTGTGTGTTTATCACTGATATGTTCAGTGTGTGTTTATCACTGATATGTTCAGTGTGTGTGTTTATCACCGATATGTTCAGTGTGTGTGTTTATCACTGATATATTCAGTGTGTGTTTACCACTGATATGTTCAGTGTGTGTGTTTATCACTGATATGTTCAGTGTGTGTGTTTATCACTGATATGTTCAGTGTGTGTGTTTATCACTGATATGTTCAGTGTGTGTGTTTATCACTGATATGTTCAGTGTGTGTGTTTATCACTGATATGTTCAGTGTGTGTGTTTATCACTGATATGTTCAGTGTGTGTTTATCACTGATATGTTCAGTGTGTGTGTTTATCACTGATATGTTCAGTGTGTGTGTTTATCACTGATATGTTCAGTGTGTGTTTACCACTGATATATTCAGTGTGTGTTTATCACTGATATGTTCAGTGTGTGTTTATCACTGATATGTTCAGTGTGTGTGTGTTTACCACTGATATGTTCAGTGTGTGTGTTTATCACTGATATGTTCAGTGTGTGTGTTTATCACTGATATGTTCAGTGTGTGTGTGTTCACCACTGATATGTTCAGTGTGTGTGTTTATCACTGATATGTTCAGTGTGTATGTTTATCACTGATATGTTCAGTGTGTGTGTTTATCACTGATATGTTCAGTGTGTGTGTTTATCACTGATATGTTCAGTGTGTGTGTTTACCACTGATATATTCAGTGTGTGTTTATCACTGATATGTTCAGTGTGTGTGTTTATCACTGATATGTTCAGTGTGTGTTTATCACTGATATGTTCAGTGTGTGTGTTTATCACTGATATGTTCAGTGTGTGTGTTTACCACTGATATATTCAGTGTGTGTTTATCACTGATATGTTCAGTGTGTGTGTTTATCACTGATATGTTCAGTGTGTGTGTGTTTACCACTGATATGTTCAGTGTGTGTTTATCACTGATATGTTCAGTGTGTGTGTTTATCACTGATATGTTCAGTGTGTGTGTTTATCACTGATATGTTCAGTGTGTGTTTATCACTGATATGTTCAGTGTGTGTGTTTATCACTGATATGTTCAGTGTGTGTGTTTATCACTGATATGTTCAGTGTGTGTGTTTACCACTGATATGTTCAGTGTGTGTGTTTATCACTGATATGTTCAGTGTGTGTGTGTTTATCACTGATATGTTCAGTGTGTGTGTGTTTATCACTGATATGTTCAGTGTGTGTGTGTTTATCACTGATATGTTCAGTGTGTGTGTGTTTATCACCGATATGTTCAGTGTGTGTGTGTTTACCACTGATATGTTCAGTGTGTGTGTGTTTACCACTGATATGTTCAGTGTGTGTGTGTTTACCACTGATATGTTCAGTGTGTGTTTATCACTGATATGTTCAGTGTGTGTGTTTACCACTGATATGTTCAGTGTGTGTGTGTTTACCACTGATATGTTCAGTGTGTGTTTATCACTGATATGTTCAGTGTGTGTGTTTACCACTGATATGTTCAGTGTGTGTTTATCACTGATATGTTCAGTGTGTGTGTTTATCACTGGTATATTCAGTGTGTGTGTTTATCACTGATATGTTCAGTGTGTGTGTTTATCACTGATATGTTCAGTGTGTGTGTTTATCACTGATATGTTCAGTGTGTGTGTTTATCACTGGTATATTCAGTGTGTGTGTTTATCACTGATATATTCAGTGTGTGTGTTTATCACTGGTATATTCAGTGTGTGTGTTTATCACTGATATATTCAGTGTGTGTGTTTATCACTGATATATTCAGTGTGTGTGTTTATCACTGATATGTTCAGTGTGTGTGTGTTTACCACTGATATGTTCAGTGTGTGTTTATCACTGATATGTTCAGTGTGTGTGTTTACCACTGATATGTTCAGTGTGTGTTTATCACTGATATGTTCAGTGTGTGTGTTTATCACTGGTATATTCAGTGTGTGTGTTTATCACTGATATGTTCAGTGTGTGTGTTTATCACTGATATGTTCAGTGTGTGTGTTTATCACTGATATGTTCAGTGTGTGTGTTTATCACTGGTATATTCAGTGTGTGTGTTTATCACTGATATATTCAGTGTGTGTGTTTATCACTGGTATATTCAGTGTGTGTGTTTATCACTGATATATTCAGTGTGTGTGTTTATCACTGATATATTCAGTGTGTGTGTTTATCACTGATATATTCAGTGTGTGTGTTTATCACTGATATATTCAGTGTGTGTGTTTATCACTGATATGTTCAGTTTGTGTGTTTATCACTGATATATTCAGTGTGTGTGTTTATCACTGATATATTCAGTGTGTGTGTTTATCACTGGTATATTCAGTGTGTGTGTTTATCACTGATATATTCAGTGTGTGTGTTTATCACTGATATGTTCAGTGTGTGTGTTTATCACTGATATATTCAGTGTGTGTGTTTATCACTGATATGTTCAGTTTGTGTGTTTATCACTGATATGTTCAGTGTGTGTGTTTATCACTGATATGTTCAGTGTGTGTGTTTATCACTGATATGTTCAGTGTGTGTGTTTATCACTGGTATATTCAGTGTGTGTGTTTATCACTGATATGTTCAGTGTGTGTGTTTATCACTGATATGTTCAGTGTGTGTGTTTATCACTGGTATATTCAGTGTGTGTGTTTATCACTGATATGTTCAGTGTGTGTTTATCACCGATATGTTCAGTGTGTGTGTGTTTATCACTGATATGTTCAGTGTGTGTTTATCACTGATATGTTCAGTGTGTGTGTTTATCACTGATATGTTCAGTGTGTGTTTATCACTGATATGTTCAGTGTGTGTGTTTATCACTGATATGTTCAGTGTGTGTGTGTTTACCACTGATATGTTCAGTGTGTGTGTTTATCACTGATATGTTCAGTGTGTGTTTATCACTGATATGTTCAGTGTGTGTTTACCACTGATATGTTCAGTGTGTGTGTTTATCACTGATATGTTCAGTGTGTGTGTGTTTACCACTGATATGTTCAGTGTGTGTGTTTATCACTGATATGTTCAGTGTGTGTGTTTATCACTGATATGTTCAGTGTGTGTGTTTATCACTGATATGTTCAGTGTGTGTGTGTTTACCACTGATATGTTCAGTGTGTGTGTTTATCACTGATATGTTCAGTGTGTGTTTATCACTGATATGTTCAGTGTGTGTGTTTATCACTGATATGTTCAGTGTGTGTGTGTTTACCACTGATATGTTCAGTGTGTGTGTTTATCACTGATATGTTCAGTGTGTGTGTTTATCACCGATATGTTCAGTGTGTGTGTTTACCACTGATATGTTCAGTGTGTGTGTTTATCACTGATATGTTCAGTGTGTGTGTTTATCACTGATATGTTCAGTGTGTGTGTTTATCACTGATATGTTCAGTGTGTGTGTGTTTACCACTGATATGTTCAGTGTGTGTGTTTATCACTGATATGTTCAGTGTGTGTTTATCGCTGATATGTTCAGTGTGTGTGTTTATCACTGATATGTTCAGTGTGTGTGTTTATCACTGATATGTTCAGTGTGTGTTTATCACTGATATGTTCAGTGTGTGTGTGTTTATCACTGATATGTTCAGTGTGTGTGTTTATCACTGATATGTTCAGTGTGTGTTTATCACTGATATGTTCAGTGTGTGTGTGTTTACCACTGATATGTTCAGTGTGTGTGTTTATCACTGATATGTTCAGTGTGTGTTTATCACTGATATGTTCAGTGTGTGTGTGTTTACCACTGATATGTTCAGTGTGTGTGTTTATCACTGATATATTCAGTGTGTGTGTTTATCACTGATATGTTCAGTGTGTGTGTTTATCACTGATATGTTCAGTGTGTGTTTATCACTGATATGTTCAGTGTGTGTTTATCACTGATATGTTCAGTGTGTGTTTATCACTGATATGTTCAGTGTGTGTTTATCACTGATATGTTCAGTGTGTGTGTTTATCACTGATATGTTCAGTGTGTGTTTATCACTGATATGTTCAGTGTGTGTGTTTATCACTGATATGTTCAGTGTGTGTGTTTATCACTGATATGTTCAGTGTGTGTGTTTATCACTGATATGTTCAGTGTGTGTGTTTATCACTGATATGTTCAGTGTGTGTTTATCACTGATATATTCAGTGTGTGTGTTTATCACTGATATGTTCAGTGTGTGTTTATCACTGATATGTTCAGTGTGTGTGTTTATCACTGATATGTTCAGTGTGTGTTTATCACTGATATGTTCAGTGTGTGTGTTTATCACTGATATGTTCAGTGTGTGTGTTTATCACTGATATGTTCAGTGTGTGTGTTTATCACTGATATATTCAGTGTGTGTGTTTATCACTGATATGTTCAGTGTGTGTTTATCACTGATATGTTCAGTGTGTGTTTATCACTGATATGTTCAGTGTGTGTGTTTATCACTGATATGTTCAGTGTGTGTTTATCACTGATATGTTCAGTGTGTGTGTTTATCACTGATATGTTCAGTGTGTGTGTTTATCACTGATATGTTCAGTGTGTGTGTTTATCGCTGATATGTTCAGTGTGTGTGTGTTTATCACTGATATGTTCAGTGTGTGTGTTTACCACTGATATTTTCAGTGTGTGTGTTTATCGCTGATATGTTCAGTGTGTGTGTGTTTATCACTGATATGTTCAGTGTGTGTGTTTATCGCTGATATGTTCAGTGTGTGTGTGTTTATCACTGATATGTTCAGTGTGTGTGTTTACCACTGATATGTTCAGTGTGTGTGTTTATCACTGATATGTTCAGTGTGTGTTTATCACTGATATGTTCAGTGTGTGTGTGTTTACCACTGATATGTTCAGTGTGTGTGTTTATCACTGATATGTTCAGTGTGTGTTTATCACTGATATGTTCAGTGTGTGTGTTTATCACTGATATGTTCAGTGTGTGTTTATCACTGATATGTTCAGTGTGTGTGTTTATCACTGATATGTTCAGTGTGTGTTTATCACTGATATGTTCAGTGTGTGTTTACCACTGATATGTTCAGTGTGTGTGTTTATCACTGATATGTTCAGTGTGTGTGTTTATCACTGATATGTTCAGTGTGTGTTTATCACTGATATGTTCAGTGTGTGTTTACCACTGATATGTTCAGTGTGTGTGTTTATCACTGATATGTTCAGTGTGTTTATCACTGATATGTTCAGTGTGTGTGTTTATCACTGATATGTTCAGTGTGTGTGTTTATCACTGATATGTTCAGTGTGTTTATCACTGATATGTTCAGTGTGTGTGTTTATCACTGATATGTTCAGTGTGTTTATCACTGATATGTTCAGTGTGTTTATCACTGATATGTTCAGTGTGTGTGTTTATCACTGATATGTTCAGTGTGTTTATCACTGATATGTTCAGTGTGTGTGTTTATCACTGATATGTTCAGTGTGTTTATCACTGATAAGTTCAGTGTGTGTGTTTATCACTGATATGTTCAGTGTGTGTGTTTATCACTGATATGTTCAGTGTGTTTATCACTGATATGTTCAGTGTGTGTGTTTATCACTGATATGTTCAGTGTGTGTTTATCACTGATATGTTCAGTGTGTGTGTTTATCACTGATATGTTCAGTGTGTGTGTTTATCACTGATATGTTCAGTGTGTGTTTATCACTGATATGTTCAGTGTGTGTTTACCACTGATATGTTCAGTGTGTGTGTTTATCACTGATATGTTCAGTGTGTTTATCACTGATATGTTCAGTGTGTGTGTTTATCACTGATATGTTCAGTGTGTGTGTTTATCACTGATATGTTCAGTGTGTTTATCACTGATATGTTCAGTGTGTGTGTTTATCACTGATATGTTCAGTGTGTTTATCACTGATATGTTCAGTGTGTTTATCACTGATATGTTCAGTGTGTGTGTTTATCACTGATATGTTCAGTGTGTTTATCACTGATATGTTCAGTGTGTGTGTTTATCACTGATATGTTCAGTGTGTTTATCACTGATAAGTTCAGTGTGTGTGTTTATCACTGATATGTTCAGTGTGTGTTTATCACTGATATGTTCAGTGTGTGTGTTTATCACTGATATGTTCAGTGTGTGTGTTTATCACTGATATGTTCAGTGTGTTTATCACTGATATGTTCAGTGTGTGTGTTTATCACTGATATGTTCAGTGTGTGTTTATCACTGATATGTTCAGTGTGTGTTTACCACTGATATGTTCAGTGTGTGTGTTTATCACTGATATGTTCAGTGTGTGTGTTTATCACTGATATGTTCAGTGTGTTTATCACTGATATGTTCAGTGTGTGTTTATCACTGATATGTTCAGTGTGTGTTTATCACTGATATGTTCAGTGTGTGTGTTTATCACTGATATGTTCAGTGTGTGTGTTTACCACTGATATGTTCAGTGTGTTTAACACTGATATGTTCAGTGTGTTTAACACTGATATGTGCAGTGTGTGTTTATCACTGATATGTTCAGTGTGTGTGTTTATCACTGATATGTTCAGTGTGTGTGTTTAACACTGATATGTTCAGTGTGTTTAACACTGATATGTTCAGTGTGTGTGTTTATCACTGATATGTTCAGTGTGTGTGTTTAACACTGATATGTTCAGTGTGTGTTTATCACTGATATGTTCAGTGTGTGTGTTTATCACTGATATGTTCAGTGTGTGTGTTTATCACTGATATGTTCAGTGTGTGTGTTTATCACTGATATGTTCAGTGTGTGTGTTTAACACTGATATGTTCAGTGTGTGTGTTTATCACTGATATGTTCAGTGTGTTTAACACTGATATGTTCAGTGTGTGTGTTTATCACTGATATGTTCAGTGTGTGTGTTTATCACTGATATGTTCAGTGTGTGTGTTTAACACTGATATGTTCAGTGTGTGTGTTTATCACTGATATGTTCAGTGTGTGTGTTTATCACTGATATGTTCAGTGTGTGTGTTTATCACTGATATGTTCAGTGTGTGTGTTTATCACTGATATGTTCAGTGTGTGTGTTTCTCACTGATATGTTCAGTGTGTGTGTTTATCACTGATATGTTCAGTGTGTGTTTATCACTGATATGTTCAGTGTGTGTGTTTATCACTGATATGTTCAGTGTGTGTGTTTATCACTGACATGTTCAGTGTGTGCGTTTATCACCAATATGTTCCGTGTGTGTATTTATCATTGATATGTTCATGATGTGTGTTTATGACTGATACCCTCAGTGTGTGTATTTACCACTGATTTGTTCAGTGTGTGTTTATCACTGATAAATGTCTGCTGAGCCGTTTTTGCATGATTATGACTGATCATATACTTCCATTTGTTTTACATCCACCATCTCCATAACCCCATGAATTCATAGGTCTCTTACAGCACATACGGAGACAATTCAGCCCATCGGGAGGCATGGTAGCACAGTGGTTAGCACAGTTGCTTCACAGCTCCAGGGTCCCAGGTTCGATTCCCGGCTTGGGTCACTGCCTGTGCGGAGTCTGCACGTCCTCCCCGTGTCTGTGTGGGTTTCCTCCGGGTGCTCCGGTTTCCTCCCACAGTCCAAAGATGTGCAGGTTAGGTGCATTGGCCATGATAAATTGCCCTTGGTGTCCAAAATAGCCCTTGGTGTTGGTTGGGGTTACTGGGTTATGGGGATAGGGTGGGAGTGTGGGCTTAGGTAGGGTGCTCTTTCCAAGGGCCCGTGCATATCCGAAGGGCCGAATGGCCTCCTTCTGCACTGTAAATTGTGAAAATTCCAAGTCTATGTCCATGAGAGTATACCAACGCTCTGAAATAGTACTCTACCTCGGACCACCCCACCGCTAATCCCCCCCAACCCGTGCGTCTTTGGACACTTCTGGGCAAATTTAGCATGGCCAATCCACCTAACCTGCACATCTTTGGACTGTGAGTGGAAACCAGAGCACCCGGAGGAAACCCACGCACACACGGGGAGAATGCGCAAACTCCACACAGGCAGGCACCCAAGGCCGGAATCAAACCCGGGTCTTTGGTGATGTGAGACAGCAGTGCAAACTGCTGTGTCATGGTACCGGGGAAAGAGGGATAAGATAATTTGTTGAGTCATGAATTGATGTTGAAAAGTTTGCATTTTAAAGACCTGAAGGTTGTAAGAGGGAAGGAAGGACCAATGGAGCATTGTAAGTTTTTAAAGTCTCAATTCAGAGTGAATGAGAGCACGGGCTTTTGATCCAAACCCAGCTCCCTTAAAAAGGCCTTGGTGAAAATCGCCAAGCCTGAGAATGGGGTCAGGAAACCCAGAATCGGGTCCTTCCCAACAGCGCCGGCCCTAGGGTTGCTGGCGCCCCGGGCAAGCTGAACTTCGGCGCCCTTGGGGGGGGGGGCGGGGGGGAAGGGGGGGGGGGCGGTGGGGGGGCCGGGGGGGGGGGGGCCGGGGGGGGGCGGACCCGGGGGGGGGACCCGAGGGGGGGGAGCTGACCCAAGGAGGGGGGAGCAGGCCGAGGGGGGGGCGGACCCGAGGGGGGGGGCGGGCGGGGCGGACCCGAGGGGGGGGCGGACCCGAGGGGGGGGGGCGGGGGGACGGACCCGAGATGGGGGGGGGGGGAAGCGGACCGAGCGGGGGGGGGGGGCGGACCGAGGGGGCGGACCGCCCTGGGGGAGTGCGGCCACCCTGGGGGAGTGCGGCTACCGCGCATGCGCTGGTTGGCGCTGGCCCAACTGCGCATGCGCGGGGCCCGAGTCTTTGGCGCCCCCTAGCACATGGCGCCCCGGGCGACTGCCCGAGTTGCCGGTGCCTTGAGCCGGCCCTGCTTCCCAATTCTAAAGGGTCCCGAGTCATCCTGACCTGGACAAAATCGAGGCCAAGGCAGCAGAGACTGAAGAGAAATCCAGAGGCAGCAGAGAAGATTAAGAGGAGACTTTATTGAGGTGTTGAAATTCTGAACAATTTTGCCAGGGTAAAGGAGGATATTCGCTCGGAGTGAGATGAGGAGCAACCTCTTTACTCAGAGAGTTGTTGGGGTTTGGAATGTGCTGCCTGGGAGAGTTGTTGGGGTTTGGAATGTGCTGCCTGGGAGAGTTGTTGGGGTTTGGAATGTGCTGCCTGGGAGAGTTGTTGGGGATGGAATGTGCTGCCTGGGAGAGTTGTTGGGGATGGAATGTGCTGCCTGGGAGAGTTGTTGGGGATGGAATGTGCTGCCTGGGAGAGTTGTTGGGGTTTGGAATGTGCTGTCTGGGAGAGTTGTTGGGGTTTGGAATGCGCTGCCTGGGAGAGTTGTTGGGGTTTGGAATGTGCTGCCTGGGAGAGTTGTTGGGGTTTGGAATGGGCTGCCTGGGAGAGTTGTTGGGGATGGAATGTGCTGCCTGGGAGAGTTGTTGGGGTTTGGAATGCGCTGCCTGGGAGAGTTGTTGGGGATGGAATGTGCTGCCTGGGAGAGTTGTTGGGGATGGAATGTGCTGCCTGGGAGAGTTGTTGGGGATGGAATGTGCTGTGTGGGAGAGTTGTTGGGGATGGAATGCGCTGCCTGGGAGAGTTGTTGGGGATGGAATGCGCTGCCTGGGAGAGTTGTTGGGGTTTGGAATGCGCTGTCTGGGAGAGTTGTTGGGATTTGGAATGCGCTGCCTGGGAGAGTTGTTGGGGATGGAATGCGCTGCCTGGGAGAGTTGTTGGGGTTTGGAATGCGCTGCCTGGGAGAGTTGTTGGGGTTTGGAATGCGCTGCCTGGGAGAGTTGTTGAGGATGGAATGTGCTGCCTGGGGGAGTTGTTGGGGTTTGGAATGTGCTGCCTGGGAGAGTTGTTGGGGTTTGGAATGTGCTATCTGGGAGAGTTGTTGGGGTTTGGAATGTGCTGCCTGGGAGAGTTGTTGGGGATGGAATGTGCTGCCTGGGAGAGTTGTTGGGGTTTGGAATGCGCTGCCTTGGAGAGTTGTTGGGGTTTGGAATGTGCTGCCTGGGAGAGTTGTTGGGGATGGAATGTGCTGCCTGGGAGAGTTGTTGGGGATGGAATGTGCTATCTGGGAGAGTTGTTGGGGTTTGGAATGCGCTGCCTGGGAGAGTTGTTGGGGTTTGGAATGCGCTGCCTGGGAGAGTTGTTGGGGTTTGGAATGCGCTGCCTGGGAGAGTTGTTGGGGATGGAATGTGCTGCCTGGGAGAGTTGTTGGGGTTTGGAATGTGCTGCCTGGGAGAGTTGTTGGGGTTTGGAATGCGCTCCCTGGGAGAGTGGTGGAGGTGGATTCCACAGGGGGCTTCACAAGAGATGGATATATATTTGAAAGGGATGAATTTAGAGGGCTACGGAGATAGGGCTGGGGGGACTGGGGAATGGGACTAGCTAGGTAGCTCTTTCGGGAGCCGGTGCGACACAATGGGCCGAACGGCCTCCTTCTGTGATGTAAATAACAACAGTATTCTGTTCCTCTATTTGTAAACAATGTGCATTACCTCTCTTACCAGCTAATTGTGCCACTTTCAAGGATCTGTATGTATGAACATCAAGACCTCTGCCCATCCACACTTGTCAAAACTGCTCCATTTATTGCAGGAGGGGGCGACAACTTTCCCGAAATACCCGCCCGAGGTCAATGGACCTTTCAATGATCCGTCAAACTGACCGCCCCACCCCACGACGAATCCCATAAGGGGCAGGATTGGAAAATTTACTCCACTGTCTTTCCATATCAGTGCTGCCAAAGGACATGAAATGAAAAAAATGAAAATCGCTTATTGTCACGAGTAGGCTTCAAATGAAGTTACTGTGAAAAGCCCCTAGTCGCCACATTTCGGTGCCTGTTCGGCAAGGCTGGTACGGGAATCGAACCGTGCTGCTGGCCTGCCTTGATCTGCTTTAAAAGTTAGCTCTTTAGCCCTGTGCTAAACCAGCCCTCACCTCACATCTCCGCAATGGAACTGCATCCGCCATGCATCTGCCCATCTCTCCACTCTGTCTGTAACAACCTGAACTCTACCACTGTCCTAATCGCTGAACACTATGGTGCCCAGTTTCCTCTCCCACCTGAAAACTCTACAAGGTCACTCCCCACACCCAAGGCCAACTGGTTCATAAAAAGCGAGGAGCGTGGAGACCAAATTGACACTGAAAGCTCCACTGCAAACCACCTCTCAGCCGAAAAAACACCCATCCACCACCACCCCTTGCGCCTCCTGTCACTGAGCCAATTCCATCTCCAAACCACCGCTATTCCCCTCACTCCCAAATTCTTAATCAGCCTCCCGTGTGCCACTTTGTCAAATGCCTTCTGCAAGTCCGTAGACACAGCATCCACTGCACCACCCTGAGAAACCTTTCCTGTTACCTAAAAAACTTCAATCAAGTTGGTCAGAAATAATAGTTCACTGCAATTTTCCACTGTGTCCCCACCATCGTGTCTCCACCATCATGCCCACTGCCCCTTCAACCACACCTCCCAGCCTGTCGCCACAGGGCCAGGAAAATCATGTCGTTTCCATTCATAAAAATGTTAATAATAATAATCTTTATTAGTGTCACAAGTAGGATTACATTAACGCTGCGATGAAGTTACTGTGACAATCCCCTAGTCGTCACAATCCGGCACCTGTTCAGGTACAATGAGGGAGAATTCAGAATGTCCAATTCACCTAACAAGCACCTCTTTGGACTGTGGGAGGAAACCGGAGCACCCGGGGGAAACCCAAGCAGACACGGGGAGAACATGCAGACTCCGCACAGACAGTGACCCAAGCTGGGAATCGAACCTGGGACCCTGGCGCTGTGAGGAAGCAGTGCTAACCACTGTGCTACCGTGCCGCCCCAAAATATTTGCCTTTTAATCTTTTCTCGCAATCTTTCTTTGCCTCCGTCCTAACTTTTTTTGAATTCTCTGCTGCACTTTCCACAATTCAGTTTAATAATCAGAAAGTTGTGGAAAGTTCACAATTAAACTGAATCACGCTCCTGACAGTTGTAATAAGTCTCCTTTTACTATTTAAAAGTTTCATCTCCTTTGCCAGTCATAGAGTCCAAGTGGTTTTGCAGCACAGAACGAGGCTCTTCGCCCCATTGCATCCACGTGGGCCATCAAGCACCCATCTCCTGTCCCTGATGGAATGCATCCCAGAGTGCTAAAAGAGAGGCTAGGGAAATTGCAGATGCACTCGTGATGATTTACCAAAATTCACTAGACTCTGGGGTGGTCCCGGTGGATTGGAAATTAGCAAACGTGACACCACTGTTTAAAAAAGGAGGTAGGCAGAGAGCAGGAAATTATAGGCCAGTTAGCTTAACTTTGGTAGTAGGGAAGATGCTGGAATCTATCATCAAGGAAGAAATAGCAAGGCATCTGGATAGAAATTGTCCCATTGGGCAGATGCAGCATGGGTTCGTAAAGGGCAGGTCGTGCCTAACTAATTTAGTGGAATTTTTTGAGGACATTACCAGTGCAGTAGATAACGGGGAGCCGATGGATGTGGTATATCTGGATTTCCAGAAAGCCTTTGACAAGGTGCCACAAAAAAGGTTGCTGCATGAGATAAAGATGCATGGCATTAAGGGTTAAGTGGTAGCATGGATAGAGGATTGGTTAAAGAAAAGAGTGGGGATTAATGGGTGTTTCTCTGGTTGACAATCAGTAGCTAGTGGTGTCCCTCAGGGATCAGTGTTGGGCCCACAATTGTTCACAATTTACATAGATGATTTAGAGTTGGGGACCAAGGGCAATGTGTCTAAGTTTGCAGATGACACTAAGATGAGTGGTAAAGCGAAAAGTGCAGAGGATACTGGAAGTCTGCAGAGGGATTTGGATAGGTTAAGTGAATGGGCTAGGGTCTGGCAGATGGAATACAATGTTGACAAATGTGAGGTTATCCATTTTGGTAGGAATAACAGCAAACGGGATTATTATTTAAACAATAAAATATTAAAGCATGCCGCTGTGCAGAGAGACTTGGGTGTGCTTGTGCATGAGTCACAGAAAGTTGGTTTACAGGTGCAACAGGTGATTAAGAAGGCAAATGAAATTTTGTCCTTCATTGCTAGAGGGATGGAGTTTAAGACTAGGGAGGTTATACTGCAATTGTATAAGGTGTTAGTGAGGCCACACCTGGGGTATTGTGTTCAGTTTTGGTCTCCTCACTTGAGAAAGGACGTACTGGCACTGGAGGGTGTGCAGAGGAGATTCACTAGGTTAAGGGGTTGGATTACGAGGAGAGGTTGAGTAGACTGGGACTGTACTCGTTGGAATTCAGAAGGATGAGGGGGGATCTTCTAGAAACATATAAAATTATGAAGGGAATAGATAGGATAGATGCGGGCAGGTTGTTTCCACTGGCGGGTGAAAGCAGAACTAGGGGCATAGCCTCAAAATAAGGGGAAGTAAATTTAGGACTGAGTTTAGGAGGAACTTCTTCACCCAAAGGGTTGTGAATCTATGGAATTCCTTGCCCAGTGAAGCAGTTGAGGCTCCTTCATTAAATGTTTTTAAGGTAAAGATAGATAGTTTTTTGAAGAATTTTTGAAGGATTAAGGGTTATGGTGTTTGGGCCGGAAAGTGGAGCTGAGTCCACAAAAGATCATCCATGATCTCATTGAATGGCGGAGCAGGCTCGAGGGGCCAGATGGCCTACTCCTGCTCCTAGTTCTTATGTTCTTATGTTCTTCTCATCCCCTATTCCAGCACTTGCTCCGTAGTCTTGTATGCTCTGGCATTTCAGGTGTTCATCTAAATGCTGTGAGGGTTCCCACCTCGACCTCCCTTTCAGGCAGTGAGTTCCAGAATCCCACCACCCTCTGGGTGAAAAACCTTTTCCTTAAATTCCCTCAAAATCTCCTGCCCCTGAACTTAAATCCACGCCCCCTGGTTACTGCTAAGGGGAAAAGTGTCTTCCTATCTCCCCTGACTATGTCCCTCATAAACTTGTCCACCTCAATCAGGTTTCACCTCAGCCTTCTCTGCTCGTTGGAAAGACAGAGGTTGAGGAGGGACCTGTGGGGAAGAGGTCTACAAAGTTATGAGAGGTATGGACAGGGTGGATAGCAACAAGCTTTTTCCAAGAGTGGGGGTGTCAGTTACAAGGGGTCACGATTTCAAGGTGAGAGGGGGAAAGTTTAAGGGAGATGTGCGTGGAAAGTTTTTTACGCAGAGGGTGGTGGGTGCCTGGAACGCTTTGCCAGCGGAGGTGGTAGAGGCGGGCACGATAGCATCATTTAAGATGCATCTGGACAGATATATGAACGGGTGGGGATCAGAGGGAAGTAGATCCTTGGAAAATAGGCGACAGGTTTAGATAGAGGATCTGAATCGGCGCAGGCTGGGAGGGGCGAAGGGCCTGTTCCTGTGCTGTAATTTTCTTTGTTCTTTGTTCTTAACCCCAGCCTAACCAGCCTCTCTACATAGCTGAAAGGCTCCAATCCAGGCCACATCCTGGTGAATCGCTTCTGCGCCCTCTCCAGTGCAATCACATTGTTCTTATAGTGTTCTTACAGTGTGGTGACCAGAACTGCACACAGTACTCCAGCTGTGGCTTAACCAGCGTTTTATACAGCTCCAGGATAACCTCCTTGCTTTTATATTCACTGCCTCAGTTTATAAAGGCAAGAATCCCATAGGCCTTCTTAACCAACTTATCTCCCTGGCCTGCCGACTTCAGAGACCTGTGAACCTGCACACCAAGGTCCCTTTGATCCTCTGTGCTCCCTGTGGTCCAGCCATTCATTGTTTCATCCCTTGCCTTCGGGCAGAAGGTACAGAAGTCTGAAGACCCGCACATCCAGACATAGGAACAGCTTCTTCCCCACAGCTACCAGACTCCTCAACGACTCCCCCTCGGACTGATCTGTTCCCTGTAAGAACACTATTCACGACGCCCTATGCTGCTCTTGCTCATGTGTTTGCTTTGTTCGGCCCCTTGTTCTGCGCTGTAACCAATCACTGTTTGTCGATGTACCATTTGTCAATGTTTTCTGTTGATTATTCTCTTCACTATGTATAGAACATAGAACAGTACAGCACAGAACAGGCCCTTCGGCCCTCGATGTTGTGCCGAGCAATGAACACCCAACTTAAACCCACGTAACCCGTATACCCGTAACCCAACAATCCCCCCATTAACCTTACACTACGGGCAATTTATCGTGGCCAATCCACCAAACCCGCACATCTTTGGACTGTGGGAGGAAACCGGAGCACACGGAGGAAACCCACGCACACACGGGGAGGACGTGCAGACTCCACACAGACAGTGACCCAGCTGGGAATCGAACCTGGGACCCTGGAGCTGTGAACCATTGATGCTAACCACCATGCTACCGTGAGGCGTATACGTATGTACCGTATACGTTCCCTCGGCCGCAGCAAAATGCTTTTCACTGTACTTCGGTGCATGTTTCGGTGCATAGGGGCTGGTTTAGCTCACTCGGCTAAATCGCTGGCTTTTAAAGCAGACCAAGCAGGCCAGCAGCACGGTTCGATTCCCGTACCAGCTTCTCCGGACAGGCGCCGGAATGTGGCGACTAGGGGCTTTTCACAGTAACTTCATTGAAGCCTACTCGTGACAATAAGCGATTTTCATTTTCATTTTTCATGTGACAATAAATCAAATAAATCAAATCTAATCAAACCTCGTTCGTCCTCCCAAAATGCATCACCTCACACTTTTCATGGTTAAATTCCATTTGCCACTCTTCAGCCCATCTAACCAGCTTGTCCTGTAATTTAAGGCCTTGCTCCTCACTACTACAGGATGCACCCCATTCAGGGGGCATTTGGATGCCCCAGCTCCTTAGCCAGGCAAGGAAATATACCCAGTCTGTATCGGAACTATATCTTCCCTGCGTGTCCTCCACTGCAACTTTGCTTCTTTCCCTTCAATAATCCCTTCTCAAATCCCAGCTAGGTACATTTGATATTTTCCGGTCTCTTCCATAATTATTCTATATCAAGACACATTAAGCTCGCTGTGAGATGGATGATCTCGCACCCTCCACTTGCCCTACTTCAAGGGTTATTCAAGATAAAGTATCGCTGCCACTTAAAGGGCAGAAAAAGGAGTGTCTGAGATCAGGGAGTGTTCAAAGTCGCCTCGGGGCAGCTTGATTGGTGCAAAGGAAAGCTGAGGAAAGCTGTCCCGCGATGCCAGCGGATTTGCCGAGGCCGCAAGCACATTGCCAGGCCAGCAAAACCAGAGGAAGGGGCGTGGAATCGCAGGTGTCAATGTCACAGGGCAAAGCTGGCGAGGCAGCAGAAAGCGGTCCGTGTCGCTTTTCTCCAGCCTTGTGTGGGTGGCCTACTTTGGGCCTTGGAAAAAAATGTCGAAATACATTCCTGGCAATGAATGTTGATCGTCAATTGCTCATGAGAATTCTGGAGCCTTCACAACTTGGCCACAATCTCTCTGCCTGTGGAATATGCAGCAGCTTCATCCAGTTCTCTGCTCTTCCGATAATACACCAAAGATAAGGAAAAGGAAAAAAAAAAGGTGGCGTGATTCTCCGTTCCCCGCGGCGATTCCGTAATCGGCGATCGGGCGGAGAATCTCCTTTTACGACGGAATCGGGGGCAGCGCCTGCTTTCGGATGCTCAGCCCCCTCCAAAACGGCGGCGTCGAGGAGCGCGCCGCACTCGGTTGGGACGGCCTCAGGACGATACCTGAAGGCCCTCCCCCCCCCCCGATGCTCCGCCCCCCCCCGGATGGGCCGAGTTCCCGACGGCGCGGTCGACGTGTGGTCTCAGCGGTCAGGAACGCAGCCTGGCGGCTGCAGACTGTGTCCAGCGTCGCCAGAGTCGGGCGGGAGCCGGGCTGCTGGCCGGGGGGGGGGGGGCTCCGGCGAGGGCTGGGTGGGGGGAGGTCGCGAGGGGGTGTCCAGGGAGCACTATCTGGCAGGTCGGCCTCGGACCCGGTAATTCCCCAGCCGTTTATATCGTGAAGGCCGGGCGTTTTACGTAGCGCGACTGCTTAGCCCCTCACCGGTCAGAGGATCGGTACTGGAGCGGCGCCGATTATTTTGCCGCAAAACACCACGGATCTTCCGGACATATCCTGGAAATCGGAGAATCCAGACCAAGGGTTTCCTCGTCAAACAGCGAGAGATGTCTCATTCCGGTGATGAGCGGTTGTGAGCTTTGCGAAACCTAACAGCCCAGGAGGGCAACAAGAAGGACCTGGTTCACCCATGGGCTGGCATTCCGCTGTCAGCTTTGTTTGCCAGGCTATGATGGAGGGGGGGGGTGGTTCACAGGGGTGGGGATGTTTGTTTACCAAAGATGAAGTATCAAAGAGACTGGCAGAGGCCAGTTGTATTATTCCTAGTTCCCTCCTGAATTGGACGATGATAGATAAAGATTCGCCAGCTCGTGCCGGGTGGAGAAGCCGGTAAGGTGTTGCCGGAAGGGGAGGAGAGGTCAGTCCGATCCTTACCCCTGGCCCAGGGCATTTTGTAAAGCGGGAATTATAGCAGCTCAAGCCTCCTAACAACCAGTGGTGGGCAACCCATTAGTCCAATTAACTGGCCTATTAACAGCCATTTTAGATTTAGATTTATTGTCACATGTACCAAGGTACAGGAATTTGAACCTATCAACCATCTCCAACTCTGCTCCATTGATGCAGACAGGGGTGTGTACGATACTTGGCTTTATAAAGTCGTTTTGCTGACGTTGAGGTGTCATACGCCCCTTCAGGCACTTTACCAGCATTAGCCTACGCTCCCCCCCAACAGTGATATAAATATCATCCTATTTCCGGTTCTCTCCAGCTCTGATGACGTGCCATCCTGACTCAAAACATTAGCTCTGTCCTCTCTCCATTGATACTGTCAGACCTGTTGAGACTTTCCAGCATTGTCTGTTTTTGTAACCTCAGCATCATGTTTCACTCTGAGCTAAACCCCCGACACTTTACATCAGGGGTGGGCAAACTTTTCAGTGCAAGGGCCACATTCAGAAATTCACAATTGTAAAGGGCCACATAGTATATTAAGTAAAATAATTACTTCACCCGGTTATGATTCTGGGCGCCTCATATAGAACATAGAACATAGAACAGTACAGCACAGAACAGGCCCTTCGGCCCTCGACGTTGTGCCGAGCAATGATCACCCTACTCAAGTCAAAGTATCCACCCTATACCAGTAAGTAACCCAACAGCCCCCCCCCCCCCCCCATTAACCTTAAAAAAAATAATTTAAAACATTTTTTTAAAAAAATTTTTTTTTTTTTTTAATGACTTGGTGGGTGGGCCGCATAAAGACCTTTGGCGGGCCGCATGCGGCCCGCGGGCCGTAGTTTGCCCACCCCTGCTTTACATTCTCCATCACGAAGACCTCTGACCCCTACCCTGAACTTTGCCCTCAGTTGCTCAAAGCCCAATCCAAGCCTTTGCCATCTCCCCAGTTGGCAACGCTGAAGCTCTCCTGACTGTACCCCCGGAATGTGGGCACCATCAGAAAGGCTGGCATTTAGTGCCCATCCCCAGATGGTGATGTACATGGAACATAGAACATACAGTGCAGAAGGGGGCCATTCGGCCCATCAAGTCTGCACCGACCCACTTAAGCCCTCACTTCCACCCTATCCCCATAACCCAATAACCCCTCCTAACCTTTTTGGACACTAAGGGGCAATTTAGCATGGCCAATCCACCTGACCTGCCCGTCATTGGACTGTGGGAGGAAACCAGAGCAGCTGGAGGAAACCCACGCAGACACGGGGAGAACGTGCAGACTCCGCACAGACAGTGGCACAGCCGGGAATCGAACCTGGGACCCTGGTGCTGTGAAGCCACCGTGCTATCCACTTGTGCTACCGTGCTGCCCGTGTGCCCCATCTTGGGTCACCATACTCCATGTGGTGAAGGTACTCCGCAATGCTGTTAAGGAAGGGGTTTCAGGATCTTGAAATTACTTGTTCCTGCCCCATCAACCTGGAGTCACTAAACACTATAAGTAAATGAATAGTGGGGAAGGGCTGAGTTTCTGCTGAATAAATGATCGTCTCTCCAGTTGGTGAAGGATAGAACTGAATCCAATCTTTATGCTCATTTATTTACAGAGTTATGCATCACAAGCATGCATCTCCTAACACAACATCTATTTGTAGGATCTCCAGTGAATATTCCCAGTTAATGTCCAGGTGACAGTGATTAGCACTGCTGCCTCATTACGCCACAGGTTCGATTCTGGCCTTGGGTGACTGTGTGGCATTTGCATGTTCTCCCCGTGTCTGCGTGGGTTTCCTCCGGGTGCTCCGGTTTCCTCCCACAGTCCAAAGACGTGCAGGTTAGGTAGATTAGCCATGCTAAAAATTGCTCCAGCTAATGCCCACCACCTCTATGCAACAAAACAAAACTAACATCTCCAATTTCAGCGCTGCCAAATTATTTGTGCCTGAAATCTTTCAGAATTTACAAGTATTTCATCCAACTTTTTACTTTCATTGATTCATCCCATCCCATCAGGATTGAAATACGGCTCCTCACCGAATCCAGGTTTAGTTCTTTGCCTCTGATGAGCTCGCTGGGGTAGGCTGAGCAATGGGAGTTACCATTGTGCTCAGCAGTCCCCAGGTTATTCAGAGATGTTTGGAGAGGTTGAGTAGACTGGGACTGTACTCGTTGGAATTTAGAAGGATGAGGGGGGATCTTATAGAAACATTTAAAATTATGAAGGGAATAGATAGGATAGATGCGGGCAGGTTGTTTCCACTGACGGGTGACAGCAGAACTAGGGGACATAGCCTCAAAATAAAGGGAAGTAGATTTAGGACTGAGTTTACGAGGAACTTCTTCACCCAAAGGGTTGTGAATCTATGGAATTCCTTGCCCAGTGAAGCAGTTGAGGCTCCTTCATTACATGTTTTTAAGGTAAAGATAGATAGTTTTTTGAAGAATAAAGGGATTAAGGGTTATGGTGTTCGGGCCGGAAAGTGGAGCTGAGTCCACAAACGATCAGCCATGATCTAATTGAATGGCGGAGCAGGCTCGAGGGGCCAGATGGCCTACTCCTGCTCCTAGTTCTTATGTTCTTATGTTTGCTCTTTGCTGCTTGACCAGTGACTCCTGCTGGGACGGCCGCATGCTTGGGTGAGGGCAGGATTGGGGTTGGCTGTAATGCACCTCTGAGCCAGCAAGTGTCAGATTTCGGGCACCCCATTTTCGTGGCGCTCTGACAGTCCAACAGCCTCGCCAACACTACCAAGAGAGGTCGAGGCTGCAGGGAGAAGCAGGTGGTGGCGGTCTCATGGGGTGGGTTAAAATCTTTCTTAAAGTGCAAAGGTCTATCGGTGGCCCTCTTTCCACCCTTGCCGCCAAACCTCGCCCACCCCCTCCTCCCGCCGCACAATAGGTCTCATAAAAGATTAAAAGCAAATTACTGCAGATGCTGGAATCTGAAACGAAAACAGAAAATGCCAGACAATCTCAACCTGTCTGACAGCATCGATGGGAGAGAGAAGGGAGCTAATGTTGAGAGTCTGGATGACTGTCAAATTTCATCGCATTTCCAGCTCATGGATTGATAGAATCCCTGCAGTGCAGAAGGAGGCCTTTCGGCCCATCATGACTGCACAAACCCTCTTAAAGAGCACCCTACCTAGGACCACTCCCCGCCCTATCCCCAAATCCCCACCCAACCTTTGGGCACTAAGGGGAAATCTAGCATGGCCAACCCCTGCTGACAGCTTCCGGCATTTTCCGTTTTCATTTCAGATTCCAACATCTGCGGTAATTTTCTTTTATCATGATGCTGATGGTATCATTCATAGAATTTACAGTGCAGAAGGAGGCCATTCGGCCCATCGAGTCTGCTCCGGCTCCTGGAAAGAGCACCCTACCCAAGGTCAACACCTCCACCCTATCCCCATAACCCAGTAACCCCACCCAACACTAAGGGCAATTTTCGACACTAAGGGCAATTTATCATGGCCAATCCACCTAACCTGCACGTCTTTGGACTGTGGGAGGAAACCGGAGCACCCGGAGGAAACCCACGCACACACGGGGAGGATGTGCAGACTCCGCACAGGCAGTGACCCAAGCCGGGAATCGAACCTGGGACCCTGGAGCTGTGAAGCAATTGTGTTATCCACAATGCTACTGTGCTACCCTACTTATGGCGTGTTCACTTGTGGCGTGGGGCCCATCAGCCCCCTGCGCCTTGGGTGCCCACACATTTCCCACAGCGACCACCGTACTCCAATGGCGCTGCCTACAATAACAGCTGCCAGCCTCTGATTGGCCAATAGCCCTCGTTGGGCAGGATTTCCACCCCTGTGGTGATTGATCCTCGGGAACGCCCACAGCTAGCCAGTCAAGTGCCTGATTGTCACTTCATAGAATTTACAGCGCAGAAGGAGGCCATTCGGCCCATCGAGTCTACGGCGGCCCCTGAAATAACACCCGACCTAAGCCCACGCCTTCACCCTATCCCCGTAACCCAGCAACCCCACCTAATATTTGGACACCACGGTGCAATTTATCACGGCCAATCCACCTAACCCACACATCTTTGGACTGTGGGAGGAAACCGGAGCACCCGGAGGAAACCCACGCAGTCACGGGGAGAACGTGGAGACTCCGCACAGACAGTGACCCAAGCCAGGAATTGAACCCGGGTCTCTGGTACTGTAAAGCAACAGTGCTAACCAATGTGCTACCGTGGCGCCAAAGAGCACCTTAATGCAGCACGGTAGCACAAGTGGCTAGCACTGTGGCTTCACAGCACCAGGGTCCCAGGTTCGATTCCCCGCTGGGTCACTGTCTGTGCGGAGTCTGCACGTTCTTCCCGTGTCTGCGTGGGTCTCCTCCGGGTGCTCCGCCCACAGTCCAATGATGTGCAGGTTAGGTGGATTGGCCGTGATAAATTGCCCATAGTGTCCAAAAGGTTTGGAGGGGTTATTGGGTTACGGGGATAGGGTGGAAGTGAATGCTCAAGTGGGTCGCAGCAGACTCGATGGGCTGAATGGCCTCCTTCTGCACTGTATGTTCTATGTTCTAGGGTGGAAGTGAATGCTCAAGTGGGTCGCAGCAGACTCGATGGGCTGAATGGCCTCCTTCTGCACTGTATGTTCTATGTTCTAGGGTGGAAGTGAATGCTCAAGTGGGTCGCAGCAGACTCGATGGGCTGAATGGCCTCCTTCTGCACTGTATGTTCTATGTTCTATGTTCAGCAGGCCTTCCCCATTGGAGGAACACTGGGCTCTTGCCAGCTCACCAGCCAGCGGGCGACACCCCCTGGCCTCCATTAAATACCACCCATAGAAGCTCACACATCAACAATCCTCGGCACGTCTCTAATGAGTCAGTTTATAATTTAGTGAGCAGATTTACACTGACACCACATGTTCCTGGCACATGTTCCATATCTAAGCATGTTTGCAAGTCTACAGTTGGAAACTCCATTATTTGCTCTCCAACTCTGTAACATTTCAGAATCTTTCTCAGTATTGAATCTTTTCCCATACTTATCGTACTTGAATGCTCCACCTCCTTAGCTGGCACAGCATAAACCACATTACCCTGAAAAAACATTGGCAAAGTGCCCATCTCATATCCCATTTCACCAATAGCGTCTCCAGCAATAATTAATGGTGAAAGACAGTTTCACCCCCTGTAGACAGTTTCAACCAAATGGTGTAGACACAGCACAATGCTCAGGAAGAGGGAGCAAGCAGGAGAGGAGGACTTAATTGGGTAGATCTTCAGACGGACTTGGATGTGCCAAATACTCCCCTCCTGTGTTGTGCGATTCGAGTATTTTATGCTGATTCTATGAAACATAATCCCCACTTCCTTCTGAATGTACAAGGTTAAATACAATATCGTGGCTCCCTCACTTTGAAAACTTAAATGCAATCAGGCGGCTAGGGGACAGAAAGGCTGACGCATTTGGTATGAAGAATGTTTTAAACATCTGGTAGAGATTGTATTTACGTACAAAACCTCTGACATTAATTCCAGTTTCCAAAACTGCTTTATATCTTCCAAGATGCCAAGATGCGTTGCCAGAAACGTGAGTGTTTGGAGCACTGACGGAACACAGATTTGCAGAGAAGGATTACATTCCGAGCCATGCGCAGTTCAATTCACCGCTTTACCAACCCGATTCTCCTCAAGTGGGTGTCACACAACCACCACTTCTGGGTTTACCCCCATCGCTTTTAATCGTTGCACTTGCTGGGTGTGCTTCACCATGGGCCTTGACTTGTCACAATAAAAAACATGTCAAAACCCAACCCAATATCTTCCCTCAGGGTCACCTCCAGGAATGGGGGCTTGGGACTGTGCTTACAGTTCCCCACAGGACACACCAGAGAACCCAGGCCCCGATTTCCCCAATCTCTCTTCGTAAGACAGTCCCACCAGCCCCAGAACAAGTCTCGTGAGCCTTCATTGCACTCCCTCTATGGCAATACTATGCTTCCTTAGGTAAGAGGACCAAAACGTTCACCCAGTACTCCAGGTCCACTCCAGCCAAGGTTCTTGTGGTGGTATGATTAACAAAGCTGCCTGCCATTGGTGCAGAACACCGGCTTACCATTGGCCCTGGTCGGTCATGTGCCTCTCGACCGATTGGTTGAGACCAGTCATGTGACGGCTCCCCGATTGGCCGAGAGGCTGAGTTAACCCCGCCTCCAGGGCGGGGTATAAATACCCAGTGCTCCCGGCGGTCGTCCATTTACTGTAGTCGACCGCAGGGCTAACATTTAGCTGATTAAAGCCATACTTTTGTACAGCAACTCGTCTCGCGTTCAATTGATGGTACATCAGTTCTATAGAATTGAAACAAGACTTTGCTACTCCTGTAGCTCAGTTGGCTGGACGGCTGGTTTGTGATGCAGAGCCAGGTCAGCAGCGCGGGTTCAATTCCCGTACCGGCTGATTCATGAAGACCCCGCCTTCTCAACCTCCAAGTGCAGTGACCCTCAGGTTAAATCACCGCCAGTCAGCTCTCCCCCTCAAAGGGTCTATGGTCATCTGGGACTATGGAGACTTTACAACATAGGACACTTATTATCTCAGAGTGCTGGAGATTAATATGCCTTTAACCATCTCTGTATGTGAGTCATTATCGGACAGTGAGAGAACATCAATAAAATGACAGCAATCTAATATGGTGCCATATTGGAGGTGTGGAAAAGCAAACCCAAAAGTCATCCTCAATGTGGACCATAATGGACTTCATGATCACGAATGAATGTGAGGATTGTCCATAAAAGAATGACCCAGTAAAGAACAGTCAGCGTGGATTGAGAAGGGGAGGATTCTGCCCAGACACCTTTCTCACTTCTCTGAGAAGCAAACACCATCTTTCAGACCCATGACCTCCGGTGCAGAGAAGGATAAGGACAGCAGGCACACGAGAGCACCGTTACCTCCATGTCATCCCGACTCAGATGTACTATGCCGCTCCCTCATCGTCGCTGGGTCAAAATCTCTCTACCAAACAACAATGGAGACCTGCCTCATGTGGAGCTTTGGGTTCATGAAGACCCAGCGACATCTGCTCAAAGACAACTAGGAACACGGCACAAAAGTAGGCCATTTAACCCCTCGAGTACTGCCGCCCAGCCCACCATTCAAAGATCTAGATTTTAATATTCATTTGCTAAAGTTCAGTCAATTCCTTTCTGATTACATCGTATAGTGTAAAGTGTTAATATCTGAAGTCCATCACCAGCAATATCAGATCATGTGTGACTGGAACCTGAGGGAAGAATGTTCTAATGGGGTCCTGCCGAAGTATGTCTCTGTAAATAATTGAAATAACAAATTAAGGATCACTAGCGGCACGCTGGCACAATGGTTAGCACTGCTGCCTCCCAGCGCCAGGGACCCGGGTTTGATTCCGGCCTCGAATGTGTGAAGTTTGCACTTTCTCCTCGTGTCTGTGTGGGTTTCCTCCGGGTGCTCCAGTTTCCTCCCACAGTCCAAAGATGTTAGGTGATCAATGCGCGGGTTGTGAGAATGGGGAAGGGATGTGGGCCTGGGTACAGTGTTCTTTCGGAGGGGCGGTGCAGATTCGATGGACTGAATGGCCTCCTTCTGCACTGCAGCGCTTCTATGGATTTAAGCTTGCAACAGCTTGGTTTCCAATATTCTTTCATCAACGCTATCCAGCTCGTGATAATCTTATATGATGGCAGCAGTTTGCGGACTGTCTTTTAAAATATCTTCATCATCACCAAGAAAAGGCAGGAAACTGGAAAAGCAGTGAGCTCGGCATACCAAACTCGAGAAACGCCCGTAGCAGCAGCGCGCAGAGCTACGAAACCCGTGGGCGGCCTCAACCACGCCTCTAACTGGATCAACAGACACCATCTCTTCTACCACTAACGCACCATCTCTGGACTCGTGGAGAAGCCAGGTCAGTGTGCTGCTGTACACAATCAGCAACTGAGCTGAAATCATTCGGATAGACAACAGCGGGTCAACGAGTCAACTGTTGGATACAGAGAAGTCCTGAGAGCCTCCAACTCCCACATTAATTTGAAACCCAACAAGAGTACAGACCAGGGAAAGGTACCATCCAAAACTCTGCAGCAAGCCACATTCTAAGTTTGTAAAAACGTAGTTCAGGGCTTATTTAAATATATTGCTTCTACATTGAGTATACACATTGGCAAGTCATGCTGCAGCTGTACAGAACCTTAGTTAGGCCACACTTGGAAGATAGTGTTCAATTCTGGTCGCCACACTATCAGAACGATGTGGAGGCTTTCGGGAAAGTACAGAAGAGATTTACCAAGATGTTGCCTGATATGGAGGGCATTAGCTATGAGGAGAGGTTTGATAAACTCGGTTTGTTCTCACTGGAACAACGGAGGTTGAGGGGCGACCTGATAGAAGTCTACAAAGTTATAAGGGGTATAGAGTGGATAGTCAGAAGCTTTTTCCCAGGGTGGAAGAGTCAATTACTTGGGGACATAGGTTTAAGGAGCGAGGGGCAAAGTTTAGAGGAGATGTGAGAGGGAAGTTTTTTACACAGAGGGTAGTGGGTGCCTGGAACTCGCTGCCGGAGGAGGTGGTGGAAGCAGGGACGATAGTTACGTTTAAGGGGTACCTCTGACAAATAGATGAATAGGATGGGAATAGAGCGATACGGACCCCGGATGTTTTGGACCAGTTATATTAAAATCTAGATCTTTGAATGGTGGGCTGGACGGCAGTACTCGAGGGGTTAAATGGCCTACTTTTGTGCCGTGTGGAAGGTTTTAGACCAGATGGGCAGCATGGTCAGTGCAGGCTTGGAGGGCCGAAGGGCCTGTTCCTGTGCTGTACTTTTCTTTGTAGTTTGTATAGGGTAAGATGGTGAACCAAAAACTCATGCAAGAGCTTCACTGACATCACTACAGACCACATGATATTCTACCGTTAGATGGATACTTGAATACGTAACACCCCTCCCCTTTACTCATTTCGTACAAACAACTTTTATTTTAAATACTTCAACAGCTGACCCAGCTAAATATTCATTACATTACACCATTATGTTATTTATACATATACACATTAGAAAGACAATCTCTTTGGAGTTTGTCTCGTTTAAGGTATGGTAAAGTTGCCATAGTTCACAAGGACCATAGGCTGCTCTTCCCTTTGAGACCTGACTGGTGGTGGTTTAACCTGAGGGTCACCACACCTCAGGCGAGGGGCAAGGTTGAGAAGGCGGGGCCTTCATGAATAACCTCAGCCGGTACGGGAATTGAACCCACGCTGCTGACCTTTCTCTGCATCATGAACTAGCTGCCTAGCCAATGAGCTCTGCGTTGTTGCACGTGCGGAATTTCTATACGGCATTAGAAAGTTGTTAACACATCTTTAAAAAAGAGCCTTGATCTCTCGATGCCTTAACTGCGTGTTTGATTGACTGCCCCAATCACTCGGCCAACCCGTTTGTTGCTGGGTGACGTGGAGCAGATTTGATATGTCAAGATGCTGAATACTAATCTTCTTTCAGTAATCTTCGAACTGTTGATGCAATAAGTTGCTCCAGCCTTCCAAACCTGGCCAATACCTCATCTAGTCTCTTAATTGTCTGTTCAATTGCCGTGGATTTCAGTGTTGCAGTTTCTGACCATTTTGAGCGTGCGTCAACCATCACGTGGAACATATTCCCCCCAGTTGAATTGGAATGTCTATGTGTGGTCCCTGCCAAGACTGTGTTGGCTATTTCCATGGATGTAGTGGTTACAGAGGTGCAATATTCCTCAGTATAGCACAGAATTTGAATTGCCCTTCCTCCTCCACATATCATAGCAATGTTAATCTGTTTAATCCTGTGTTAAGAATACAGTTTGTTTTAATATAAAAGAAGCCAATTGGTCAAAGGCCGTTGGCGCCAGTCGGCGGAGTGGGAGCCACTCCAGCGCAGGCCTAGCCCCTAAAGGTGCGGAGAATTCCGCACCTTTGGGGAGGCCCAACGCCAGAGTGGTTGGCGCCATTCCGCTACGCCGGGACCCCCGCCCCGCCGGGTAGGGGAGAATTTCGCCCCATCTCTGTAATCAATTAAGGTTATCCAATTTGGAAGAAGTTATGTGACAAGGAGGTAGTCAATGAATGGCCTGACACTGGGTAGTTCCGAGGAACAAAGAGACCTTGGCTTGTAAATAGGTCTCTGAGGGCAGAGGGCAGGTTAATAGGGTGGTGAAAGAGACATAAGGAACACTTGCCTTTATCAATCGGGGCGTAGATTACAAAAGCAGGGAGGTCATGTTGGAGTTGTATAGAACTTTGGTGAGGCCACAGCTGGAGCACTGTGTGCAATTCTGGTCACCACATTATAGGAAGGATGTGATTGTACTGGAGGGGGTGCAGAGGAGATTCACCAGGATGTTGCCTGGGATGGAACATTTCAGTTATGAAGAGAGGTTGGATAGGCTTGGGTTGTTTTCTCTGGAGCAGAGAAGACTGAGGGGCGGCCTGATCGAGGTGGACAAGATTATGAGGGACATGGACAGGGTGGATAGGGAGCAGCTGTTCCCCTTAGTTGAAGGGTCAGTTACGAGGGGGCATAATTTCAAGGTGAGGAGGTGGGGGAGGTTTAGGGGGGATTTGAGGAAATGTTTTTTTCCCCAGAGGGTGGTGAGGGTCTAGAACGCGCTGCCTGGGAGGGGGGTAGAGGCGGGTTGCCTCACATCCTTCAAAAAGTACCTGGATGAGCACTTGGCCCATCATAACATTCAAGGCTGTGGGCCAAGTAGCTGGGAGATGGGATTAGGTTGGCAGGTCAGGGCCTTTCATGCATCGGTGCAGACTCAATGGGCTTAAGGGCCTTTTCTGCTCTGTGTGATTCTGTAAAGAAGGAATACCTTTATACAAACAAAGAACAAAGAAAAGTACAGCACAGGAACAGGCCCTTCGGCCCTCTAAACCTGTGCCGACCATGCTGCCCGTCTAAACGAAAATCTTCTACACTTCCAGGGTCCGTATCCCTCTATCCCAACCTATTCCTGTATTTGTCAAGATGCCGCTTAAACGCCACTATCATCCCAGCTTCCATCACCTCCTCCGGCAGCGAGTTCCAGGCACCCACTACCCTCTGTATACAGCCCAAAAGTTTTTAGGTAAGAGTTCATGATCAGTCAAAAGTGGAAAATGACGTCCATACAGATAATGGTGAAACTTTCTCTTTTTAAAAATAATTCTTTCTATTCAAGGCATTTTCATGTACACCAACAAAATCAGAAGAACAACCAAACAACTTAATAAAAAAGCACTAGTGAAACTTTATCAGAAAATGATGCTCAAAGTTTCTTTTTCAAGCTAACCAGAATTCTATTCTACGGTAATTTGTGTTCGAGGCCATTGCTATTGGTCGTTCATCTCGAGGGCATTATGGGCGAGACAGCTGCACCAACCCCATCGGGTGATGCGTCGCATGCAAGCTGTGACCTCAGATTTAAATTGTAGTGGAAAATAACTCTCACTTCTTTAAATCTTCTTTGACATATTTATAAGAATTTTCACATACTTCGGTCCATTGCCATGCCTGACTGATACACAACACTGGGAATGGCTTCAGCCTCGTTGCTAAGTTGAGAATGAAATTGCCATAATTGAGCAATGACAAAAACAACCTCAACTGAGACACATTCTGCGAATGTGGGGCTTTTATCATCTCAGCCACCGTCTTTGGCCCTTTATGGAAACCACCTTTGTCAACGATATGACCCAGTTAGTTGATGGACGACTTAAAACGTTTCTACTTTTCTTTCTTGACTCTGAGATTGTGAGTTTGTAATTGTCTTGGAATAGCTTCCAAATTTCTTTGATGTTCTTCATCATTTGAATCCGTATTAAGAATGTCATCTCTGAAACATCACACGCCAGACCGCCCACTCAGAATTTGATCCATGGATCTCTGAACAAGAGTAGGTGCCGAAGTTATCCCATTGACGTCTCCTATAATGAAAAAGACCTTTATGTGTCACTAAGTTGTGATTCTGCAGCCAGATTCATTGCTAGATATGCCTGTGAAAGATCTATTTTGCTGAATGTTTGGTCTCCTGAGAGTGCAGCAAAAACATCTTCAATAAGCTGTACAGGATAGCCGTCTGCACACAATACTGGGTTAATTGCCATTTTAGAATTTCCACATATTCTTACTGAACTACGCTTTAACACAGGAACTAATAGTGTCGCCCAGTCACTCGTGGTAATGAGTTCAATGACCACCGTCTGAACTAATCTTACAAGTTCTTCATCTAATTTTGGCCTGTTGGCATATGGTACAGTTCTTGCTTTGAGAGATTTAGGTACACAGTCTCAAGTGATCTTGGCCAGGATTCTCCCCTACCTGGCGGGGCGGGGGGTCACGGCGTGTTGGAGTGGTGTGAACCATTCCGGCGTCGGGCCACCCCAAACATGTGGAAGTTTTAGGTGCCAAGCCCTCACATTGAGGGGCGAGGCCCACGCTGGAGTGGTTCCCGCTCCGCCGGCTGGTGTGAATGGCCTTTGGCGCCACGCCAGCCGGGGCCGAAAGGACTTCGCCGGCCGGCGTAAGTCCACACATGAACCGGAGCGTCAGCGGCTGCTGATGTCATACCGCCCAAAAGAGTGCCCCCACGGCACAGGCCCGCCCGCTGATCGGTGGGCCCCGATCGTGGGCCAGGCCACCGTGGGGGCACCCCCCAGGGTCAGATCGCCCCGCACGCCCCCCCCCCCCCCCCAGGACCCCGGCGCCCGGCCGCGCCGCCAATCCCGCCAGTCAGGTAGGTGGTTTAATCCACGCCGGCTGGACAGGCTTGTCAGCGGCGTGACTTCGGCCCATCACGGGCCAGAGAATCACCGTGGGGGGCCCACCGACTGGCGCGGCATGATTCCCGTCCCGCCGAATGTTGGGTGCCGGAGAATTCGGGACATGGCGGGGGCGGGATTGACGCTGGCCCCGGGCAATTCTC
Source organism: Scyliorhinus canicula (assembly GCF_902713615.1). Lineage (NCBI taxonomy): Eukaryota > Metazoa > Chordata > Chondrichthyes > Carcharhiniformes > Scyliorhinidae > Scyliorhinus > Scyliorhinus canicula. The sequence goes on from NC_052167.1 coordinate 27,385,854, forward strand.
CAACCCGGTGTTGGGTCGGAGAATCCCGCCCCTTGAGCTTAACTTTAACTTTGCCATTGAACCCAGTGACTCTTCAAAGACCTTTTCATACTTGTTCAGAAGTTGTTGCTGATCATTCTTTGAATCAACCAGTTGATTCACAACGGCCCAGTTGAATTTCATCTTTCTCATCCATGATCCAACAGACAAGGCTGGGACACTTCCTTGGACAACGTGGAGGGGCAACGCCATTAACTTCCACATTCACCATGATGTATCCCGAACAGACGACGGAATGTGGCGACTGGGGATTTTCCACAGTAACTTCACTGAAGCTGACTTGTGACAAGAAACGATTATTATTATTATTATTATTCAAACATTTCACTCAATCGTAGAGTTCCGTACACATCACCAGCTCACCTAGATACCAACAGGCCAACGATGAGGCCAAACTGGATGGGTCCAGATGGTCAAGGCCATGTTAAGGAAAATGAAGCCACCGATCTGGCCTTGTTTTGCGACTTCACAGTGCACCTTGCCGGTTAATTGGCCAGTCAGCCTGAAATCTATGATCGGGGGCCGATTCAGGCCTGGCAAGTTTAAGATTCAGGCCCATGAAGCTACCAGCGATTGTCATGAAAACCCTTCTGCTTCACTAATGTCCTTTAGGAAAGTTAATCTGCCGTCCTTACCCGGTCTGACCGACACGTGGTCTAGACCCACGGTAATAGGTCTCTCTTAGCTGCCCCTTTGAAAAAGCTCCGACACTCAGCTCAAGGGCAATTAGGTATGAGCACCAAATGTTGGCCCAGCCAGTGACAACCACAGCCCAGGAAAGAACAAAAATAAAAGGCAAGATCCAGCTTCAGTTTGGTTTAGGAGCTCAGTATCAGCAACCTCACACAAAGCCCATCCCAGGCTTCACTGTCAGAAATACCGATGGATAAATGCTTTGGCTCAAAGTCAGCCATTCCAACTTGGCAGTCGTCCATCGTCACAACAAGACCAGGATGTTGCTAGAGACTGAAGGCTTCCCATGTAGAATTCCCAATATAGAACAATGGGGTCAGAGAGGAAAGGATTTGGCCAGCTGTTTGCAGCCCGCTGGATGATTGATTATCCGATGACCACAGATCAGCCAGCCATGACACCGCAGGAACAATGAAAACTCTCCCTATTTTGTGAAGGCCAGAGGGTGGAATCATGAGCACTCCCCCATAGCGAGGTAGGTTGCAGAGGGTATGTAATGGGTGTTAAGAATCATAGAATCCCTACAGTGCAGAAGAAGGCCATTCAGCCCATTGAGTCTGCACCAACCCTCTGACGGAACAGCCTACCCAGGCTCATCCCCCGCCCCACCCAACCTTGGGACACTAAGGGCAATTTAGCATGGCCAATCCACCTAACCTGCACATCTTTGGACTGTGTGAGGAAACCGGAGCACCCGGAGGAAACCCACGCAGACACGGGGAAAACGTACAAACTCCGCACAGATAGTCACCCGAGGCAGGAATTGAACCAGAGTCCCTGCGCTGCGAGGCAGCAGTGCTAACCACTGTCATCCCACCTCCACTCCGATTACCTCCATTAAAGGAGGTCTGGTGGATCGCCTTCCCACCCTGCTGCCAATCGAAGCCCATCAGTGAGCAATTAAAGACCACTTTAAGGGCCTCATCCCATCACATTAACCGATAGGTGGGTGTTGGGGAACTCACCATGTGGCGTGCACAACATTCTGTGCGGGCTATGGGGGAATGGGTCTCTCATTCAAAGGCACCCAGTGCCTGATGGAAGGACCCGGCCTCGGGAAGAGGGGCCTGGTAAGAGCCTGATGCACCATCTATAACCACGAGATGAAAATGGTGAAACTACTGAGGCTTTATTACACAAGATGTTGTGCCTCCTGTAGCTGGAACCAGAATGGGAACAGAGCAGGAGCTCACACTTTTATACGTCGCCGTATTTACCGTGCTACCTGTAGTACAGTGGCAGTACCGTAATACGCGTAGTGAGTTACCAGTGGTGTTCACCACATTCACCCCCGTTTAGAAAAACGTCCAGTGAGGGTGCAATGTTACAGATTGAGTCTGTCGGGGGCCTTGACCCTCCACCGCGATCACCTCAGTCCTGGTGGTGATTTGAGCGACGATGTGGTTACCTGCGACTCCGGGAGCGCGTTGTCCTCTCCTTTGTCACCCAGTAGTGGATCCGTAGTAGAGGGGGCGGACGCTGCTGGGGTGGGGGGCCGCGGTGAGGTTCGCTGGTGGGAGGGTGGGCGGCGCAGGGGTGAGGGGAGCAACCAGAGGGGAAGGGGACGGTACCAGGTCGGGGGTGGGGACAGTTGTGGGTGGGGACCCAGCCGCTGCCAGGTGTCCTGTCGCCCGTCGGGGTGTGCCCCGTAGGCGTACTGTGGGTTCGCTTGGAGGAGGTGGACTTTCTCAACCAGGGGATCCGATTTGTGACTCCTCACATGCTTCCAAAGCAGGACAGGCCCAGGAACTGTCAGCCAGGTTGGGAGCGAGACCCCGGAGGTGGACTTCCTAGGGAAAGCAAACACATGCTCGTGAGGGTCTCATTAGCAGCAGTGCACAGGAGCGACCGGATGGAGTGGAGCGCATCGGGGAGGACCTCCTGCCAGCGGGAGATTCCTTGACCGAAGGGCCAGCAGGACGGCCTTCCAGACTGTCCCGTTCTCCCTCTCCACCAGCCCGTTTCCCTGGAGGTTGTAGCTGGTCATCCTGCTCGAGGCGATGCCCTTGCTGAGCAGGAACTGACGCAGCTCATCAATCGTGAAAGAGGATCCCCGATCGCTGAGGATGTCGGTGGGGAAACCGAACAGAGTGAAGATGCTGTGCAGGGCCTTGATGACCGTGGCAGATGTCATGTCGGGGCATGGGATGGCGAACGGGAAAGGGGAGTACTCAATTACATTGAGAAAGTACACGTTGCAGTCGGTGGCGGGGAGGGGCCCTTTGAAGTCCATGCTGAGGCGCTCAAAGGGGCGGGAGGCCTTCACCAGGTACGCTAGATCTGGCCGGTAGAAGTGCGGATTGCACTCCGTGCAGACTGGGCAGTCTCTGGTTACGGTCCTGACCTCCTCGATGGAGTAGGGCGGGTTGTGAGCCTTGATAAAATGGAAGAACTGGGTGAGCCCCGGGTGGCAGAGGTCATCGTGGAGAGCCCGGAGTCGGCTCACTTGTGCACTGGCACATGTACCGAGTTTCCCCCGGCGATCCAAGATCTCGTAGTAAAAGGTGGAGAGCTCGATCCTCTACCTCAAGTTCTTGTTGTTCTTGATCTTGCCCCGCTGCGTATTGCTAAACATGAAGGCAACAGACCATTGGTCAGTGAGGAGAGTGAATCTCCTTCCGGCCAGGTAATGCCGCACAGCTTCCACAATGGCTTGGGCCTCCTTTTCGATAGAGGAGTGCCGAATTTCTGAGGTATGGAGAGTGCGGGAAAAGAAAGCCACGGGCCTGGCCGCCTGGTTGAGGGTGGCGACCAGAGCCACGCCCGATGCATCGCTCTCCACCTGAAAGGGGAGGGACTCGTCGACCTCATGCATCGTGGCCTTACCGATGTCGACCTTGATGTGGTTGAAGGCCTGGCCGTCAGAGGGAAAACTGTGGATTTGATGAGTGGGCGGGGCCTTGTCCGCATAATTAGGGACCCACTGAGCCTAATATATGAGAAAAACCCCAGGCATCGTTTCAGGGCCTTGGGGCAGTGGGGGAGAGGGAATTCCGGGAGGGGGCGCATGCGGTCGGTGTCGGGCCCCAGACTCCATTTTCCACAACGTAGCCAAGGACGGCTAAGTGGTTGGTGCGGAAAACGCATTTCTCCTTATTGTACGTGAGGTTAAGGAGGTTGGCGGTATGGAGGAATTTTTGGAGGTTTGCGTCGTGGTCCTGCTGATTGTGGCCGCAGATCGTGACATTATCTAGGTACGAGAACGTGGCCCACAGCCCGTACTGGTCAACGATTCGGTCCATCTCTCGCTGGAAGTCCGACCCCATTGGTGACGCCGAAGGGAACTCTAAGGAAGTGATAGAGGCGGCCATCTGCTTCGAAGGCAGTGTATTGGCGGTCCTCCGGGCAGATGGGGAGCTGGTGGTATGCGGACTTCAACTCAACTGGAGAAGACTCGATACTGCGCAATCTGATTGACCATGTCAGATATGGGGGGGAGGGGGTACGCATCGAGCTGCGTGTACCGATCGATGGTCTGACTGTAGTCAATGACCATCCGGTGTTTCTCCCCAGTCTTCACTACCACCACTTGAGCTCTCCAGGGGCTGTTATTGGCCTCAATGACCCCCCTCCCACAGCAGCCGTGGGACCTTCGACCTGATGAAGGTCCTGTCCTGTGCGCTGTACCGTCTGCACCTCGTGGCGACGGGTTTGCAGTCTGGTGTGAGGTTTGCAAAAAGTAAAGGCGGGTCGACCTCAAGGGTCATGAGGCCACAGACGGTGAGGGAGGCAGGGGGCTGTCGAATTTCAGAGTAAGGCTTTGGAGGTGGCATTGCAAATCGAGATCTAGTAACAGGGCAGCACAGAGATGGGGGAGGATATAGACAGGGCCGGCTCAAGGCACCGGCAACTCGGGCAGTCGCCCGGGGCGCCATGTGCTAGGGGGCGCCAGAGACTCGGGTTCCGCGCATGCGTAGTTGGGCCGGTGCGAACCAGCTCATGCGCGGTGGCCGCCCTCCCCCAGGGCGCCCCCCCCCCTCGGTCCGCCCCCCACCCCTGGCTCGGTCCGCCCCCCCCCCGCTCAGTCCGCCCCCCCCCGCTCAGTCCGCCCCCCCCCCCCCGCTCGGTCCGCTCCCCCCCGCCCCCCCCTCGGTCCGCTCCCCCCGCCCCCCCCCTCGGTCCCGCCCCTCGGTCCCGCCCCCTGGCCCCGCCCCCCCTCGGCCCCCCCCGCCCCCCCCGCCACCCCCCCGCCCCCCCGCCCCCCCGGCCCCCCCCACCCCGCCCCCCCGCCCCCCCCGCCGCCCCCCCCCGCCCCCCCGCCCCCCCGGCCCCGCCCAGCCCCCGGCCCCCCCAGGCCCCGCCCCCCCGGCCCCCCAAGGGCGCCGAAGTTGAGCTTGCCCGGGGCGCCAGCAACCCTAGGGCCGGCGCTGGATATAGAGTCTGAAGTTGCTGAACTCACGCCCTGAACGGAGAGGGTGATGACGCAGTACCCCCTGGATTTGTACAGAATGGGATCCGGAGGCCAGGGAGATTTTCTGGGTGACGGGGAGGACCGGGAGGGAGCAGCGCTTTATCGTAGTGGGGGTGGATGAAACTCTCTGTGTTCCCGGAGTCAGGTCGTCTCGTGCCCGTTGATCTTCACAGTCGTCGTAGCGGTCGCGAGTTTGCGGGGCCGAGACTGATCGAGGGTGATGGAGGCGAGCTGCGGAAGATCATAGATCATTGAATTTACAGTGCAGAAGGTGGCCATTCGGCCCATCGAGTCTGCACCGGCTCTTGGAAACAGCACCCTACCCAAGGTCAACACCTCCACCCTATCCCCATAACCCAGTAACCCCACCCAACACCAAGGGCAATTTTGGACACTAAGGGCAATTTATCACGGCCAATCCACCTAACCTGCACATCTTTGGACTGTGGGAGGAAACCGGAGCACCCGGAGGAAACCCACGCACACACGGGGAGGATGTGCAGACTCCGCACAGACAGTGACCCAAGCCGGAATTGAACCTGGGACCCTGGAGCTGTGAAGCCATTGTGCTATCCACAATGCTACCGTGCTGCCCCTTGTTGGGAGATGCTGGGCTGATCGGCGGTGGTGGAGGTACAGCAGGCCGTGAACGGCCAGGCGAGCAGAGGTCCTGAGGCATGGTCCAAGATGGTGCCGAAGATAGCGGCACCCACGGGGCGCACAGAGCGGGCGGCATCCAAGATGGCGGCGCCCACAGGCTGCACGTGACAGGTGGTGGAGAAGATGGCGGCGCCCCTACATCGCACATTGTGGGTGTTCGCAATGCTGGGCCTGGAAACTGCAGCGACCGATTGGGCCAGGCAAACGGAGACAAAGTGTCCCTTCTTCCCATACCCATTGTAGGTCGCGCTCCGCGCCGGACAGCACTGCAACACCCCTCACGCATGCACCGGTCGTGCCAGAAAACATGGCACCAGCTGTGCTGGACCGTTTACCCCAACCCTGACCCACAGCCCACTACCTGGCTACCTCCACCACTCGCCCCCAGCCCTTGCAGAAGCACCCCAGTCAGCGGCACGGATCTCGCCCGGGTGTGGCACTGCTGGACACTGTCCGCAGCCGGCACGCTAACCTCACGACCACTGGGACCACGCGTGGCCTGCACCATCGGGAACTCGGCCCATCAGAGACGGAGCATCGCGGGTGGGCCGGCGTGCGTCCCAGTGACACTGATTTGGAGGAGGCAGAGAATCGGCAACCGACATCAAACCGGCACCTGCCCCAAGTGCGGCATCATTGCGATCCATTCTCCACCCGATCGCTGTTCTCGATTTTGGCATCAAGCTACGGAGAATCTCGCCCAATGTCTCTAATCATCTACTCCCCGGAAATCATAGTAAAATTCAATTGGGCCACTCTTTGCAAACATAAAAGCAAGTGATTGCGGTATCGTGGCAAATGTTGGGGTTGAAAGAAAGATGATCTTACTTTTACAACATCTTAATTGCACAGTTTGCAGCCACAAATTCTGTCTGGACCCGATGGGCTGAATGGCCTCCTTGTGTAACATATGTTTCAACAACTCAAATGGATGTTTGGGCATAGTTTGCGGCAGATACTCTACCTCAGGTTAAAGTTATGTCTTGCATTTGGAATCACTGATGGCATTGTGGTTTTAATTCAGGCCTTGTCTGGTTGCTATGGCGAGATTCCAGAAAGAACAGTCCTTCTGGGTTGAGCTCGTTGGGACAATGTGGAGAGGTTTAACCTGAGGTAGAGTATCTGGCGCAAACTATGCCCAAACACCCATTTGAGTTATTGAAACATATGTAACACAAGGAGGCCATTCAGCCCATCGGGTCCTGGCCCGCTCTCTATCGAGCAATCCATACAGGCCTGTTTCTCCACTCTTTTCGCCCTGCCCTGGAGGTTTATTTCCCTCAAATGCCAATCCAATGTCCTTTTGACATCTTTCATTACCTCGCTTTGCTTTGAGAAATGTCCCCCACCACCTCCCACATTTTTCCTCAAACACATTGCGGTACGGTAAAAAACAAAATCTACCCAAAACCGGCACCGTCAAGCAACATGGCGAAAATATAACGCTTCAAAAAGAAATGTTGCTTTTTAAAATACGTTCCTTGATATAGTTGATGTAGTGGCATTGGAGACAGTTCAGAGGAGGTTCACTGGATTGATTCCAGAGACGAGGGGTTGGTCTTATTCAGCGAGATGGAGCAGTTTAGGCCAGCTCCAGGGTCCCGGGTTCGAGTCCCGGCTTGGGTCTCTGTCTGTGCGGAGTCTGCACGTTCTCCCCGTGTCTGCGTGGGTTTCCTCCGGATGCTCCGGTTTCCTCCCACAAGTCCCGAAAGACGTGATTGTTAGGTGAATTGGACATTCTGAATTCTCCCTCAGTGTACCCGAACAGGCGCCGGAATGTGGCGACTAGGGGCTTTTCACAGTAACTTTACTGCAGTGTTAATGTAAGCCTTCTTGTGACAATAAAGATTATTTATTCATTAAAAAATGTACTCTCTAGAGTTTAGAAGAATGAGGGGTGATCTAAATGAGGTATACAAGATGGTTAAAGGTATTGATAAAGTAGACGTGGAGTGGATGTTTCCTCTTGTGGGGTGTTCTAGAACGAGAGGTCATAGTTTTAGAACAAGGGGCAGCAAATTTAAAACAGAGATGAGGAGAAATTACTTCTCCCAAAGGGTTGTGAATCTGTGGAATTTGCTACCCCAGAGTGCGGTGGATCCTGGGACACTGAGTAAATTTAAGGAGTTGATAGACAGATTTTTAATTACTAAGGGGTTAAAGGATTATGGAGGATGGGCAGGAAAGTGAAGTTGATGCCGAGATGAGATCAGCCATGATAGTATTGGATGGTGGAGCAGGCTCGAGGGGCTGAATGGCCTACTCCTGCTCAGTGTTATTACAGGTGGTAAATATGCAGTAAATGGAAGAACGCTTAAGAGTATTGACAGGCAAAGGGATGGGGTGTACAGGTCCACAGATCACTCAAAGTGGCAACCCGGTGGAGAAGGTAGTCAAGAAGTCATAAGGCATGCTTGCCTTCATTGGCCGGGGCATTGAGTATAAGAATTGGCAAGTCATGTTGCAGCTGTATAGAACCCTAGTTAGGCCACACTTGGAGTATAGTGTTCAATTCTGGTTGTCGCACTACCAGAAGGATGTGGAGGCTTTGGAGAGGTTGCAGAAGAGATTTACCAGGATGTTGCCTGGTATGGAGGGCATTAGCTATGAAGAGAGGTTGGATAAACTCGGTTTGTTCTCACTGGAACGAAGGAGGTTGAGGGGCGACCTCAAAGCAATCCACAAAATGATGAGGGGTACGGACAGATTGGATAGTCAGAAGCTTTTTCCCCAAGGTGGAAGAGTCAATTACTAGGGGGCATAGGTTTAAGGTGTGAGGGGCAAGGTTCGGAGGAGATGTGCGGGGGAAGGTTTTTTTTACACAGAGGGTAGCGGGTGCCTGGAACTCGCTGCCGGAGGAGGTGGTGGAAACAGGTACGATAGTGACATTTAACGGGCATCTTGATAAATACATGAATAGGATGGGAAAAGAGGAATACGGACCCCGGAAGTGTAGAAGATTTTAGTTTAGACAGGCAGCATGGTCGGTACAGGCTTGAAGGGCTGAAGGGCCTGTTCCTGTGCTGTACTTTTCTTTGTTCTTATCTATTTAACAATAATAATAACTTGGTAAACTTTGTTTAATGTCGCTGAAATGAGTTTATCACAAACAAGTATTTTGAATCATACAGCACCTGTGAGTAATCAATTTTTTTAAATGACTGAGAATAACTTTAAAGGGAGTTAGATTTAGGTAGAGTACAGCAGTGACTTACTTAGTTTTCTTTTTGAAGAATTCATTGACATACTGTTCCATATTGTCTAAAAGTGCCTGTGCTCCAAAAGAAGCATCTTGAACTTCTTAAGCCTCCATACTGACCGGAATCTCTGGGTGGTAGTATGGGGAAAGGGAAAGTCACCATAGTCTCAGGTGACCATGGGCTACTTTCCCCTTTGAGGGGGGAGGGCTGACAGGTGGTGATTTAACCTGAGGCTCACACCTCAGACGAGGGGCAAGGTTGAGTAGACGGTAAGGGAATTGAACCCACACTGCTGGCTTTACTCTGCACCATCAAACAGCTGTCGAACCAAGTGAGCTCAACCAGCCCCTAATGCAAGCTGGGGTTATGGTAAGGGAGTATGGCCTTCTTCGATCACAATCTTCCCTTTAAAACTAACGCAAAATACTTTGGTACCTGGCTTCGCAATGGTGCTGAAAATTCCAGAATCATTTGCGTCGACACCAATATCACAGATTGTGCGGAAGAAACCAGTGCAGTTAAGTGGAAAGTCCAAGTTAGTATTTAACCCCATGCTGTAGGCTGCAGAGGAGATTTACCAGGATGTTGCCTGGTATGGAGGGAAGATCTTATGGGGAAAAGCTGAGGGACTTGAAGCTATTTTCGTGAGAGAGAAGAAGGTTAAGAGGTGACTTAATAGAGGCATACAAGATGGGGCAGCAGGGTAGCATGGTGGTTAGCATAAATGCTTCACAGCTCCAGGGTCCCAGGTTCGATTCCCGGCTGGGTCACTGTCTGTGTGGAGTCTGCACGTCCTCCCCCTGTGTGTGCGTGGGTTTCCTCCGGGTGCTCCGGTTTCCTCCCACAGTCCAAAGATGTGTGGGTTAGGTGGATTGGCCATGCTAAATTTCCCATAGTGTGCTAATAAAAGTAAGGTTAAGGGGGGGGGGGTTGTTGGGTATAGGGGTGAGTAGGGTGATCGTGGCTCAGCACAACATTGAGGGCCGAAGGGCCTGTTCTGTGCTGTACTGTTCTATGTTCTATGATCAGAGGATTAGATAGGGTGGACAGTGAGACCCTTTTTCCTCGGATGGTGATGTCTACCACGAGGGGACATAGCTTTAAATTGAGGGGAGATAGATATAGTCATAGAATTTACAGTGCAGAAGGGGCCATTCGGGCCATTGAGTCTGGACCGGCTCTTGGAAAGAGCCCCCTACCCAAGGTCAACACCTCCACTCTATCCCCATAACCCAGTAACCCCACCCAACACTAAGGGCAATTTTGGACACTAAGGGCAATTTATCACCTAACCTGCACATCTTTGGACTGTGGGAGGAAACCGGAGCACCCGGAGGAAACCCACGCAGACACGGGGAGGATGTGCAGACTCCGCACAGACAGTGACCGAAGCCAGAATCGAACCTGGGACCCTGGAGCTGTGAAGCAATTGTGCTATCCACAATGCTACCGTGCTGGACAGATGTCAGAGGTAGGTTCTTTACTCAGAGAGTAGTAAGGGCGTGGAATGCCCTGCCTGCAACAGTAGTGGACTCGCCAACATTAAGGGCATTTAAATGGTCATTGGATAAACATATGGATGATAATGGAATAGTGTAGATGGGCTTTAGAGGGGTTTCACAGGTCGGCGCAACATCGAGGGCCGAAGGGCCTGTACTGCGCTGTAATGTTCTATCCTTCTGTTGAATGTTGGCACCTCCACAATGGTCCAGCAGCAGCAGGAAGTCAAGCTTTTAACAAGTCCCTCAGCCGCCTTAATTGGCCTCAGCCAATAGGAGAGAAGGTGGCAGGGTATTCTGTCACTTAACTAGCAATTCAGTAAATAAACCAGTAACGAAATGGGTTCAAATCCCACCATGGAGCTGCTGAAGGTTAAATGCAATCAATTAATTAAAAAGAAAGAACCTATAATTGGAAGCTAGCCTCAGCAATGGTGGCCAAGAGCAATCATCAGTTGTTGTAAAAACCCATCTGGTTCATTGATGCCCCTGGGGGAAAGGAAATCTGTCGTCCTTCTCTGTTCTGGCTAACGTGTGACTTAACTGCCTTCTGAAATACACAGAAACAGAAATAGAAGCAGGAGGAGGCCATTCGGCCCTTCGAGCCTGCTCCGCCATTCATTAAGATCAGGGCTGATCATCGTTCAATACCCTGATCCTACCTTCCCCTCATGTCCCTCGATGGGCCGAATGGCCTTACTTCCGCTCCTATGTCTTATGATCCCTTTAGCCCCAAGAGCTCTATCTGATTCCTTCTTGAAACTACACAACGTTTTGGCCTCAACTCCTTTCTGTGGTAGTGAAATGGCCGAGCAGGTCACTGGGTTCAAAGGGTGTTTGGGTGGACACATCTCATGAAGTAATTTTTTTAATGCTACAGTCTAACGCTGCCCTCAACTCAATTTTGGACATTGTCACGTATGACATCATTGCCATTCTCGTGGTCACCAGCCTCCATTCCAACCTGATTCAGCCTAAGAAAACCAGGCCCTTTAACTCTACGTTCACCTCCCCAGGAGCTACCTGACCTGCTGGGCCTTCCCAGCATTTTCTATTTTCTTATTGTGCCTTAACCAACAACTTGTTTAGCTTTAGAATGATCTCCAAAGTGTTCCTACAGAGCAGAAGGAGTCCATTCGGCCCTTCGAGTCTGCGCCAACCCTCGCCAACGCCGAGGCCCACACTCCCACCCTATCCCCACTTAAGACGCACATCTTTGGACTGTGAGAGGAAACCGGAGCATTCTCTCTCTCTCTCTCTCTCTCTCCTTCTCAAAATACATCACTTTACCTATTTCCCCAACTTAAGTTTCATCCAACTTGTTCGTTCAATTAACCAACTGAAATGAAAATGAAAATCGCTTATTGTCACGAGTAGGCTTCAATGAAGTTACTGTGAAAAGCCCCTAGTCACCACATTCCGGCGCCTGTCCGGGAATCGAACTGTGCTGCTGGCCTGCTTGGTCTGCTTTAAAAGCCAGCGATTTAGCCCAGTGAGCTAAACCAGCCCCTGACTGACTGACATTTTACCAAATTCACTTACAATTCTCTTTGTAGTTAGCCATAATTCATGCAGAGCAAGCTCCCACCACAGGACCATAAGACACAGGAGCAGAATTAGGCCATTCGGCCCATCGAGTCTGCTCAGCCAATCGATTGTGGCTGATATGTGTCTCATCCCCATTCTGCGGCTTTCTCCACATGACCCCTGATCCCCTTATTAATCCAGAACCAGTGATGCCACGATGATAACAACCCGACAATCTGGTTTTAGTTCTGAAGATGGGTCATAATGGATTCGAGACATTGGGAGGGATTCTCAGCGGGAGGGAGGGGGCCCGCCGTTTGTTGGCGACGGGATTCGCTGCTCCCGCTGCTGTCAATGGGAATCCTCATTGAAGCCACCCCTGGCTGCCGGGAAACCCGCAGGAGAGAGTCTGCTACCAACAGGGCCACAGAACCCACCGCAAGTGAGCGGCCGGGGAATTCTGGCCATTGATTCTGTTTCTCTGTCCACTGGCGCTTGTCCAGCATTTCCTGTTTTTATATTATCCTGTTTTCTGCAGTTGGTTGGGGAAGAAATATCTTCAGTGGGCACCGGGGAAAACGCCCCAGTCTTTGAAAGGTGCCATTGACAAATCAAGTTCTTTACCCGTCAGTCTGGCCTCAATAAAACTCGAGAGGTATTTGTAGGTATAGTATTATTTATTTTTAAACAACTTGCAAGGCTGACCCGCTCTATAGAGATTCAGAACACAGGCAGTCTCCTGAAGCTCCTAGAGCCAAGTGAAATCAGAGACAAAGAGAACTCTGCACAGACCATTCAAAAGGCATCAAGTTTCACATACAAGATTCCCATAGGTCATCCTATATACCTCCTGACCTGGCCATATATCCTGATTGGCTCACTTTGCATTCCTCAACCCTGGGCCTCTTGTTACCCAGCATCCTTTTCACCACCCTGCACGAGGATCCCTTCCCCCCCCTCCCCCCCCTAGCCATGCTTTGCTGAATCCCTTTGTCCTTTGTCTGTGAGCTCACTACTATCAGACTGGCTCACATCTACTTTATTCTAACTAATAATCCTATTTTATATCACATTTGTTTGTTCAATTCCTCACCATGGGATCCTCTAGACCCACCAGAAAGAGCTGGTTTAGCTCAGTTGGCTGGGCAGTTAGTTTGTGATGTGGAGCGAGGCCAGCAGCGTGGGTTCAATTCCCATACTGGCTGAGGTTATTCACGAAGGCCCCGCCTTCTCAACCTCGCCCCTCGCCTGAGGTGTGGGTGACCCTCAGGTTAAACCACCACCCGTCAGCTCTCCCCCCTCAAAGGGGAAAGCAGCCTGTGGTCATCTAGGACAATAGCGACATTACCTTTTTGGGTGGCGGCATGTGGTTAGCACTGCTGCCTCATGGCGCCGAGGCCCCAGGTTCGATCCCGGCTCTGGGTCACTGTCTGTGTGGAGTTTGCACATTCTCCCCGTGTCTGCGTGGGTTTCACCCCCACAACCCAAAGATGTGCAGGGTAGGTGAATTAGCCACATGAAAATTACCCCTTAATTAGAAAAATTAATTGGGTACTCTAAATTTATTTTTTAAAAAACAAACATTACTTTTTTTTAACAAATTGCCATCTAACCAGTTGTAAAGCATTCCTGCTTTTTTCAGGAATGAATCAGAGAGTCAGAGAGGTTTACAGCATGGAAAAAAGCCCTTCGGCCCATCGTGTCTGTGTTGGCTATCAAACACCTATCTGCTCTCATCTCATTTCCCAGCACCTGCTCCATAGCTTAATATGCTCTGGTGTTTCAAGTGCTCATCTGAATACTTCTTAAATGAAATGAAAATCGCTTATTGTCACGAGTAAGCTTCAATGAAGTTACTGTAGCCCCTAGTCGCCACATTCCGGCACCTGTCCGGGGAGGCTGGCACGGGAATCGAACCGTGCTGCTGGCCTGCCTTGGTCTGCTTTAAAAGCCAGCGATTTAGCCGAGTGAGCTAAACCAGTTGTGAGGGTTCCTGCCTCTACCACCCTTTCAGGCAGCGAGTTCCAGATTCCCACCACCCTCTGGGTGGAAAAGGTTTTCCTCAATCCCCTCTAAATCTCCTGCCCCTTACCTTAAATCTCCGCCCCTGGTTATGGACCCTTCGACTAAAGGTTCCTTCCTCTCCACCCTAATGTGGAGGGACTCAAAGCCCCTGAGTGTAGAGACCTGGGTTAGTGACATGGCTGGGTTCCTCAGTCTCGAGAAAATAAAGTTTGCCTTAAGAGGGTCAATGTTAGGGTTCTCCCGGAGGTGGCAGCCGTCCGTCAACTTTCTCGGGGAAAATTAAAATGTCAGCAGATGCAGAATTCCAAAGGGGGGGTGGGATTGTTGTTGTATGGTTGGGGTGTGTGAGGATTGGGCTGCGGCCGGGGTGGGGGGGGGGATGTTTATTTTACAAATACATTAATAATATATTGTTTTTAAATAATAATTTTGTACATCTCAGTCAGGTCCCCTCTCAGTCTTCTCTGCTCCAGCCAAAACAGCCTCTCTTCATACATGAAACGCTCCAGCTCCAGGCAACATCCTGGTTGTGACATTATCATAAATGTAAAAACTGTAAGGGTTAATGAAATGTCTAAATCAACCATTAGGGGGAGCTGGAGGTACAACTATATAAAGGCATTGATGCTAAGCCTTGTGGGTGAGAAGTTATCATAGAATTAACAGTTCAGAAGGAGGCCATTCAGCCCAGATAGTCTGCACCGGCTCTTGGAAAGAGCACCCTACCCAGGGTCAACACCTCCACCCTATCCCCGTAACCCAGTAGCCCCACCCAACACTAAGGGCAATTTGGGACACTAAGCGCAATTTATCATGGCCAATCCACCTAACCTGCACATCTTTGGACTGTGGGAGGAAACCGGAGCATCCGAAGCAAACCCACGCAGACACGGGGAGGATGTGCAGACTCCGCACAGACAGTGACCCAAGCCGGAATCGAACCTGGGACCCTGGAGCTGTGAAGCAATTGTGCTATCCACAATACTACCGTGCTGTCCTGGAAAAGGCTAGAGTACAGACTAAAGGAAAGATAGTGTGAGTGAGAGCAGATCATAGTTAATGTAATAGTGTTGAGATTAGCAGTAGATGAGTGTAGATTATATGTTAATTATCAACCGTGTATTGTATAGGAATAAGCATCGAATCCAAATTAGTAGTGTTAATACATTTAGAGCTTTGTTCAAGTTAAAGCTTTGTGATCTTTCCGAACATTACGCCAACCATCCTGAATTTTGCAACACAGGGAACACCACACTGGCGTTTTATACAGCTTCATCATAACCTCCCGACTCTTTTATTCTATGCCTCGGCTAATAAAGGCAAGTATCCAACAAATAAAAGCCTGAAAGATTACCTCACCCTCTGGTTTCACCTCATCCAATTAAAATACTGGCTCACATTGTGTACTTGCTTGTTCAAACATTCTTCGACTTTCCGCACTCTGACCTTTTAGCCTGCAGTTAAACAGTTTAGCTCTTTTAATTAACAGGAAAGCTAGAATTGCCAGTTATAAACAAGCAGCTAATGAACTGGGAGAGCAATGCGAGCTCCCATTAGAAACTTGCAAACTGCAAACCGTGCCCAGAAGGGAACTGGTCGGGAAAAAAGTCATGTGTATATTCCCAGGTTCCGGTGACGTTAATTCGCTGTGGGCAAACCAGGACTGGGAGAGAAATGTTTGGACATGACTGGATTTGACTGCACGCTTGTCAGCACTCCAGAGTTTTACACCCCGCCTCATGACCGAAGGTGAATAATTTGAACGTTCTCCACTCCCCGTCCACCAACCTCCCCCCCACCCCACTCCCCCACCCCCCCCCCACCCCGCCCCCTCCCCCCTGCCGCAAGACCGCAAAACAGCTGTGGATCAGTGGGCGGCAACCCTGCCTCTGAGTCAGTTGTCTGTGAGTTTGCGCCTCACCCCACAGACTTGAGGACATACTCTAGAATCATAGAATCATAGAATTTAGTGCAGAAGGAGGCCATTCGGCCCATCGAGTCCGCACCGGCTCTTGGAAAGAGCACCTTACCCAAGGTCAACACCTCCACCCTAACCCATACCCCAGTAACCCCACCCAACACTAAGAGCAATTTTGGACACTAAGGGCAATTTATCACGGCCAATCCACCTAACCTGCACATCTTTGGACTGTGGGAGGAAACCGGAGCACCCGGAGGAAACCCACACACACACACACGGGGAGAACGTGCGGACTCTGCTTAGGGTCTGACATTCCAGTGCAGTCCTGGGGGAGTACACTGCACTCTCAGAGATTGCTGCTTTCTGTGGGCGCGACATCTGTCCTCTCCAGGTGTATGTTGAAGTGCCGAGGCCCCCTTTTCCGAAGGAGAGCTGGGAATTTCACGCCGCTATCCACATCTATTGCAACTGACGTCTCAACAGACGTGGGGTAAATTTACCCCATCGCTGTTTGTGAGGCCAGAGATCAAAAAGGTTACAGTAACAAAGAGAGAGACTTGAAAACTCAAGGTTTTCACACAAAGGAAGGTTAAAGGGCTACAAGATGGTAACTAACCGATCCGGCTGCTGGGGGTGGGTGGGGGGAGTTTTAACTTTATTATAAAGGGGGGCTATAAAGTGGAATTTTCGGCTATGTACAAATCTGTTGTTGCAGCAGAGGCCATAACTTCTATCAGAATTTGATAACTGCTCGAAAAAGTGGGATATGTGGATTGGACAGGAGAGCGAGACACATTCGGCAACACAGTTCTTGAAGGTATGAAATGAATTGAAAATGAAAATCTCTTATTGTCACAAGTAGGCTTCAAATGAAGTTACTGTGAAAAGCCCCCTAGTCGCCATATTCCGGCACCTGTTCGGGGAGGCTGGTACGGGAATTGAACCGTGCTGCTGGCCTGCCTGGGTCTGCTTTCAAAGCCAGCGATTTAGCCCAGTGTGCTAAACCAGCCAGTATGGGCCATCAGGGACAAGCAGCAACAGGGCGGCACAGTAGCACAGTGGTTAATAATAATAATCTTCATCAGTGTCACAAGTAGGCTTACATTAACATCACAATGAAGTTACTGTGAAAATCCCCTCGTCGCCACATTCCGGCGCCTGTTCAGGTACACGGAGGGAGAATTCAGAATGTCCAATTCACCTAACTGCACGTCTTTCAGGACTTGTGGGAGGAAACCGGAGGAAACCCACGCAGACACGGGGAGAACGTGCAGACTCCACACAGTGACCCAAGCCGGGAATTGAACCTGGGACCCCGGCGAGGTGAAGCAACAGTGCTAACTACTGTACTCCCATGCTGCCCTTAGCACTGCTGGCTCACAGCTCCAGGGACCCGGGTTCAATTCCAGACTTGGGTGACTGTCTTTGTAGAGTTTGCAAGTTGTCCCCGTGTCTGCGTGGGTTTCCTCCGGGTGCTCCAGTTTCCTCCCATAGTCCAGAGATGTACGGGTTAGGTGGATTGGCCATGATGAATTGACCCTTAGTGTCCAATGCTGTGCAGGTTTGGTGAGGTTATGGGAATAGGGTGGGGGGAGTGGCCGATGTAAGGTGCTCTTTCAGAGGATTGTTGTACACCCACTGCGACAAATGGCCTCCTTCTGCACTATGTACGTATTTTTAAGGGGCATTTAGCGTGGCCAATCCACCTACCCTGCCCATCTTTTTGTGTTGTGGGGGTGAGACCCACACAGACACGGAGAGAATGTGCAAACTCAGCACGGACAGAGACCCGGGGCCGGGATCGAACCTGGGTCCTCGGCGCCGTGAGGCAGCAGTGCTAACCACTGTGCCACCAGGGATTTTTATACTGACCTTGCCAAACATCCCAATAAAGAATTTTTAAATAATGTATAAGAAGATGGATTTGATGGACAAATTCCTCAGTTAAAAGTTTGGACGTTCAACAGTGCACCTGCCCAGGTAAACTTTCCAGTCTCACACACCCATCACAGGAAGCATCGCGGGTGACACGGAAAATTTGTCAGATCGTTTAAAGGTTGACCTCAGAGATGGGAATTTCCGGGCTTGGGAATGAGCGCGACCGGAAAATCCTGCTCTCCGTATCGGCTTTGAATCAGCATCTATTGGGGGTCCTGTGTCGAGGAAGGATTGAGCTCAGCCTAGCCACTGTCCTCAGGCACAGAGCGACCACAGACGTTCAGGATTGGTAGCTCTGCACTTTTATGTCAATCAGTGCCTCCAGGATACACAGAAGGTAAGCTTCAAAGGCACAACATTCCTGCCCTAAACCACATCCTGTCTTGGATTTCTCAGAAGTATTCCTCTCGCTGAAAGCCGTCACAAAAACCTAATGCCGCTCCTAAACGAGCAGCAGCAATTAAATTAAACCAATAACTTTGGATGTACTTCAAGAACGGTGTGAAAAACCTCCGTTTTGATCCAGCATTGTGAAGTGCAACGATAGAGGAAGTGAGTGCGGTTGGACCATCCAGGGAGGCGCAGTCGTAAGGTGTGAGATAATGATAGTACAAAGGTCAATGTATGGGGACCATCAGCTATGATGGAGTGAGAAGGGGTAGAACGGGAATAAACTACAGAAAAAGAGCTGGAACAGCATTTCAGGAAGGCACCGAAGGAGTTCAGGAAACTAATATTCCGCTAAAAATAAAAACAAGTTAGCAAGTAAAGGATGCTGTGGTTAAGCAAAGAGGAGCAAAGATTAATTTGAATTAAAGACTATATGCGAGACACATCATAAAATCCTTACAAGGGCAGGAGGAGGCCATTCAACCCATCGAGTCTGCCATGATCTTTCGAAAGAGGACCCTCTTTCCTAAGCCTAATCCCTCACCCTTTCCATGTAACCCCAACGAACCTTTGGACAGTAAGGGACAATTTAGCATGGCCAATCCACCTAACCTGCATAGAATCACAGACTCCCTACAGAAGGAGGCTATTTGGCCCATCAAGTCTGCACCTGCCCTTGGAAAGAGCCCCCTACTTAAGCCCACACCTCCACCCTATCCCTGTAACCCTGTAACCTCGCCTAACCTTTTGAATACTTTAGGATAGCCAACCTGCAGATCTTTGGACTGTGGGAGGAAACCGGAGCACCCGGAGGAAACCCACGCAGACACAGGGAGAATGTGCAAACTCCACACAGACAGACCCGGGTCCCTGGCACTGTGAAGCAGCAGGGCTAGCCACTGTGCCACGATACATGAACAACACCTTCCAATCGGGCAACCTTTACCAGCTGGAAGGACAACATAAGGAGCCCCACCACCTCCAAGTTCCCCTCCAAGTCACTCACCACCCCAACTTGGAAATATATTGGCCGTTCCTTCACTGTCACTGGATCACAATCCTGGAACTCCCTCCCTAACAGCACTGTGGGTGTACCTACACCACATTGACTGCAGCAGTTCAAGAAGGGGCCGCACGGTGGCACAGTGATTAGCCTCACAGCACAGCTCCAGGTTCCTGGGTTGCAGTCAGGCCTCGGATCACCGTCTTTCTCCCCGTGTCTGCGTGGGTTTCCTCCGGGTGCTCCGGTTTCCTCCCACAGATGTGCAGGTCAGGTGGATTGGCCGTGATAAAATGCCCCTTAGTGTCCAAAAGGTTAGGGAGGGTTACTGGGTTATGGGGATCGGGTGGAAGTGTGGGCTAGGGCCAGGTGCTCTTTCCAAGGGCCGGTGCAGACTCGATGGGCCGAATGGCCTCCTTCTGCACTGTAAATTCTATGAAGACAGCTCACCACCATCTTCTCAAGGACAATTGGGGATGGGCAGTAACATTTAGGCTTTGCCAGTGGTGTTCACAGCCTGTGAAGGAATAAATATTTATTTTGAATTCAGGGAGAGGATGGCAAAAGGGAACGTACCGATCTTGGGGGAAGAGATTAAAAGGAAAATCAGAAAGGGAAAGAGGAAAAATTAGATGAAAATATCAAAGGATATAAAACGAGTAAAATATTCTACTAGTAAATAAATAATAAATAAGGGACTGTTTAGCACACTGGGCTAATTCGTTGGCTTTGAAAGCAGACGAAGGCAGGCCAGCAGCGCGGGTTCGATTCCCGTACCAGTCTCCCCGAACAGGCGCCGGAATGTGGCGACTAGGGGCTTTTCACAGTAACTTCATTTGAAGCCTACTCGTGACAATAAGCGATTTTCATTTTCATTTTCATAATGCAAGAGGAATTAAGAGGAACTAGACCAGTAAAGGAAGTACAAGAGAAACTCACAGAGGTATTGACACGGCAGGGATATGGATAGATATATTGCCCTGGTTATCAGTGAAGAAGTTCAAACAGAGGAACTGTCAGCAGTAATTAAAAAAGAAAGACTTGCATTGATACAGCATTGGGCATCCCACAGTCCTTTACAGCCAGCGAAGTACCTTTGAAGTGTGGTCACTGTTTTGCAATCTCGGAAACACAGCAACCAATGTGTGCACAGCAAGCTCCCACGAGCAGCAATGTGATAATGATCAGACAATTGTTTTTTGTGATGCAGATTGAGAGATAGGTATTGGCCAAATCATCATAGAACATAGAACATAGAACAGTACAGCACAGAACAGGCCCTTCGGCCCTCGATGTTATGCCGAGCAATGATCACCCTACTCAAACCCACGTATCCACCCTATACCCGTAACCCAACAACCCCCCCTTAACCTTTTAGGACACTACGGGCAATTTAGCATGGCCAATCCACCTAACCCGCACATCTTTGGACTGTGGGAGGAAACCGGAGCACCCGGAGGAAACCCACGCACACACGGGGAGGACGTGCAGACTCCACACAGACAGTGACCCAGCTGGGAATCGAACCTGGGACCCTGGAGCTGTGAAGCATTTATGCTAACCACGATGCTACCGTGCTGCCCCCTGCCACCAGGCCCTGCTCTGCCTCAAAATAGTGCCATTGGTTGTTTCATGGCCATCTGAGACAGCAGACAGGGTTTTGGATTCCAAATCTCAGCACCTTTGACCATGCCGCACTCTCTCAGTATTGTGAGAATGACAAACTAGCTGAATGTATGGTATAGCAAGATTTCACATTTTAAAATTCTTATTGTAACAAATGACAAAAAGCACTATTGACTAAACAATATTTTTATATTGCAGGCAACTTATACTTTCAATTACAAGAGGAACAATCCCCTTTTATACTGATCACAAATCTTAGTCCCCACAAAATTACTGTTAATACAACAAACAGTTCCCGGTTGCTCCCAGTTTCCAATTGCCACCTTGTTTCACTGACAGGACAAGGGCAGAACATGCATTAGGCATGACCACCTGCAAGTCTCCCTCCAAGTCACACAGCATCCTGACTTCTGACTTGGAACTATATCCCCCCTTCCTTCACTGTCTCTGGGTCAAAATCCTGGAACTCCCCAAAGATTCTACCTCCCTCTGGCCATAACAGGACAAGATTCCCAGTATCTGTAGAAGGCATCTCTTCAACGAGAGACCATCTCCCCGAACCTATGTCTGGCAGTGGTAGATCCCAAGGTCAAGCAGCCTTTTCTCTCTGCTGATCTCACAGAACTGTTGACTGCTTGTAATATTCGTTGATTTTAGGGAAGCTTGTAACCTGATCACAAAAATGGCTGTTCTGCCCTCTTCCCTGTCGCAACATGAAACGCATTATTCCATCCTGGTAGAATTGCTGACTACTTATTATTGACCACAACTCTTTCTGGGTTGAAAAGTCAATGGACAGTTTAGCAGCACAACTGTTAATAACCTTCTACCTACGATACAATTCTGGGACTTTGGGAGACTCAAGAGACTGAGCCTATTCTTTTCAAGCATAACCAGTTTGCACCTTCTTCTCGGTAAAACAGTCTAAGCTTTCGTTTGATCCCTAATAACCGTCAGGGAGACTGTAGAACAGGTCACGAGACCTGCTTCATTGACCCGAAATTTAAAGTTCCTGCTCCAAAATGTAACAATTTTATAACCCTTTAATTGTAACGCTCAGTACTGCACGCAGGTGTATCAGCTATGAGTCTGCACTCAGTCCTGGAGTGGGACTTGACCCCACGACGTTCTGGCTCAGTCATGATGTGCTAGCAACTGTGCCATGGCTGCTGAAGATCGATATCACACTCGGCATCCATTGTCATGTGGAGGTCAAGGTTGGGGATGGGCAAGAAGATGGCAGGCTGCCCACACCCCCCCCCTCCCCCCCACCTTCAAATACATTGGTGGGGGGGGGCTAAAATTCATCCATTTTCTGGTTTTTGTTATGTATTCGATATTTTCCTGACGCACGGCCTCCTCTTTGCATCTTCTGCATAGCCTCGTCCGTTTAGGGCTGATTTTGTGCAGTGGGTTCATTCCCAGGAGATCCGGGGTCAGGCATGGAGGGAGGGTCAACATCGAACAGGAAGGAGCCTTCCTGTCCTATCAGATAAAATTGGAACCTAGTCCAAATCCCACTTTAGGATGAAAGCACGCCATCATGTAGCGGCAGCACGGTACCATCATGGCAGCACGGTAGCATTGTGGATAGCACAATCGCTTCACAGCTCCAGGGTCCCAGGTTCGATTCCGGCTTGGGTCACTGTCTGTGTGGAGTCTGCACATCCTCCCCGTGTGTGCGTGGGTTTCCTCCGGGTGCTCCGGTTTCCTCCCACAGTCCAAAGATGTGCAGGTTAGGTGGATTGGCCATGCTAAATTGCCCTTAGTGTCCAAATTGCCCTTAGTGTTGGGTTATGGGGATAGGGTGGAGGTGTTGACTTTGGGTAGGATGCTCTTTCCAAGAGCCGGTGCAGACTCGATGGGCCGAATGGCCTCCTTCTGCACTGTAAAGTCTATTCTATGTAATCACAGTTCTCCAAACACACGAGCTTTGTGTTACAATTCCTCGCCCAGTCTTAAAACATACATAGAATTACATAGAATTTACAGTGCAGAAGGAGGCCATTCGGCCCAACGAGTCTGCACCGGCTCTTGGAAAGAGCACCCTACCCCCTATCCAAGGTCAACACCTCCACCCTATCCCCATTACCCATTACCCCCACCCAACACTAAGGGCAATTTTGGATACTAAGGGCAATTTATCATGGCCAATCCACCTAACCCGCACATCTTTGGACTGTGGGAGGAAACCGGAGCACCCGGAGGAAACCCACGCACACACGGGGAGGATGTGCAGACTCCGCACAGACAGTGACCCAAGCCAGAATCGAACCTTGGACCCTGGAGCTGTGAAGCGATTGTGCTATCCACAATGCCACTGTGCTGCCCCCAGACACCGTCCAGCATATTGCATCATAATCACCAATACAACAACAATTGGATTTATATGGCACCTTCAGCAGAATTAAACACCCCCAGGGCACTTCACAGATGCATTATAAAGTAAATACTATGCGAAACCACATAGAGTCATCGAGGTTTACAGCACAAAAGGCCCTTCAGCCCATCGCATCTGCGCCAGCCAAAAACAACCACATTCTAATCCCATTTCCCAGCATTTGGCCCATAGTCTTGGCCGCCCTGGGATTGCAAGCGCACATCTAAATACTTTGTAAAAAAAAAAAATTTAGAGTGCCCAATTCTTTTTTTTCCCAATTAAGGAGAAATTGAGCGTGGCCAATCCACCTACCCTGCACATTTTTGGGGGTCATGGAGGTGAGACCCACGCAGACACGGGGAGAATGTGCAAACTCCACAGGGACAGTGACCCCGGGGCCGGCATCGGACCCGGGTCCTCGGCGCTGTGATATCATACTGTCCTCCTCACTGTTGACATAAGGAGGCGTTAAGGAAGATGACCAAAGGAGATTGGGTTGAAGGAGTATTGTAAACGGGAAAGGAGAAGTTGAGAGGTTAGGGCCAAGCAGGTGGAACGATTAAAATCAGGAATGCCCAAGAAATGAAAATGGTTTATTGTCACAAGTAGGCTTCAAATTAAGTTACTGTGAAAAGCCCCTAGTCGCCACATTCCGGCGCCTGTCCGGGGAGGCTGGTATGGGAATCGAACCGTGCTGCTGGCCTGCCTTGGTCTGCTTTCAAAGCCAGCGATTTAGTCCTGTGCTAAACAGCCCCTGAGGCATTAGAGGAGAGCGGATATAACAGAGCGCTCCAGGGTTGACATAGAGAGAGGGGCGAGGCTATGGAGGAATCTGAGAACAAGTACGGGATTGTTGAAAATCGAGGCGTTCTCTAACCAGGAGCCAGTCAGCGTACGCAGGGGTAATGAGGAAATGACATTGGGTGCAAGTTGGGACAAAGTTTTGGATGACCTCATGTTTACAGAGGGAGGAATGTGGGAAATCGGCCAGCGATGCATTAGAATGGTTAAGTCTGGAGATAACAAAGCATGGACAAGATTTCAGCAGTAGAAGGGGTGGGGATGGGTGATGGAAATAGGTGGTCTATATACACATATATATTTAGTTGCCATGGTCCCTTTGAGGGCGGGGGGGGGGGAGCTCTGACTGGTGGTGATTTAACCTGAGGATCACCACACCTCAGGGGCTGGGCCTTCATGAATAACCTCAGCCGGTAGGGGAATTGAACCCACGCTGTCGGCCTTGCCCTGCGTCACGAACCAGCCGTCCAGCCAACTGAACTAAACCAGCCCAATATTTTTTAAATCCAGTTTTGAATGGATCGCCGTGCCAACCACGGGGAAAGGGGTGGGGCTGGAAAGCCTCAGCAAATGGCTTAATTCTGCCCAATATTTACTGGAAGCAACTCTCTGCTGGTCCCAAATATGTAAATCATTTATCGAACTCTGGCAACGGCAGCACTCACGCCTGAGAGCCAGAAGTTTGTTTGGTCAAAGTCCTACCCCACAATATGCTGAATATAAATCAAGGCCAGCCCTTCAGTGTAATGCTGGGGGGACGACTGTATTTTCAGGTGAGGTAATAAAGGGGAAAAGGACATTGATCTGAAACATTAGCCCCGTTTCTCTCTCCGCACATGCTGGCAAACATGCTGAACGTTTCCAATATTTTCTGTGTTTATATATGTTGAAATGAGGCTCCCCTTCCAGCTGGACTGATATCCTGGTTGGCAGGCGTCTAGATCCAAAGGTCACAGCCTCAGAATAAGGGGCAGGTCCTTGAGGATGAGGAGGAGCTTCTTCACTCGGAATGTGGTGAAACATCGGGCAGGATTTTTTCCGGGTCCCCAGCAGGATGTTCCTCGGCATCGCGCCGTTCACGGCTGACGGGATTCTCTATCTCCGCCACTTGTCGATGGGATTTCCCACTGAAGCCACCTCGCACCGCCGGGAAACCCACGGGCGGGCGTGCACTGCCGACGGGAAAAGAGAATCCCAACGGCCGGAGAATTCCGGCCTTCGGAATTCTCTGGCCCGGACGGTTGTGGAGATTCAGTTGTTGAGTATGTTCAACGTCAGCTTTGAGAGACCTCTAGGTGCCAATTTGATTAAGCACATCTTCACACACACTCTTTCTCTTTCTCCCCTATTGGGAATAGTGGGGAAGTGGTGGAAGTGCTCCCGAGATGGTTATTAGACCGTTGAACGTTATGAATGCTCCTTCCTGGGCGGCACGGTGGCACAGTGGTTAGCATTGCTGCCTACGGCGCTGAGGACTCGGGTTCGAATCCCGGCCCTGGGTCACTGTCTGTGAGGAGTTTGCACATTCTCCCCGTGTCTGCGTGGGTTTCACCCCCACAACCCAAAGATGTGCAGGTTAGGTGGATTGGCCATGCTAAATTGCCCCTTAATTGGAAAAAATGAATTGGATATTCTAAATTTATATAAAAAAAAAAAAAAAATGAATGCTCCTTCCGTGGCTATAGATGCCAATGACATCAAGGGTATGGGAACAGTGCGGGCAGATGGCGTTGAGGTCAAAGATCAACCTTACTCAGTTAAATAGTAGAGCAGACTCGAGGGGCCAAATGGCCTACCATTGTTCCTATGTTCAATGTTCATAAATAGAGAAATACAGCACAGAACAGGCCCTTCGGCCCACGATGTTGCGCCAAACTTTTGTCCTAGGTTAATCATAGAATTTTGGACAATTTTTCATGGCCAATCCACCCAACCTGCACATCTTTGGACTGTGGGAGGAAACCGGAGTACCCGGAGGAAAATGTTAAATGATGCCACAGCACTCGTTGAAGAAAGGTGGCACCCTGGCCAATATTTAGCTGCCGAGTAATGTTAGGAAAGCAGATGATTGGGCAGCACGGTAGCATAATGGTTAGCACAAATGCGTCACAGCTCCAGGGTCCCAGGTTCGATTCCTGGCTTGGGTCACTGTCTGTGCGGAGTCTGCACATCCTCCCCGTGTGTGCGTGGGTTTCTTCCGGGTGCTCCGGTTTCCTCCCACAGTCCAAAGATGTGCAGGTTAGGTGGATTGGCCATGATAAATTGCCCTTAGTGTCCAAAATTGCCCTTAGTGTTGGGTGGGGTTACTGGGTTATGGGGATAGGGTGGAGGTATGGGCTTGGGTAGGGTGCTCTTTCCAGGAGCCGGTGCAGACTCGATGGGCCGAATGGCCTCCTTCTGCACTGTAAATTCTATGTCTATGATTGGCTGTTATTAAGATCGGGGGTTTGTCGTGCACGAATTATCTGTTGTTTTCCCAGAATATAACTGCAACTACACTTCAAAAATAAAGTCTCCATAGTCCCAGATTATGCTTTGCCCTTTGAGGGGGGAGGGCTGACTGGTGGTGATTCAACCTGAGGGACACCACACCTCAGGCGAGGGGCGAGATTGAGAAGGTGGGGTCTTCATGGATACCCTCAGCCGGTGCGGGAATTGAACCCACGCTGTTGGCGTCGCTCCACATCACAAATCCGCCATCCAGCCAACTCAGCGAAACTGGTCCCCGCTTCAACAGTACTTCATAGAATTCCTACTGTGCAGAAGGAGGCCATTCAGCCCATCGAGTGTGCACCGACCCTCGAAAGAGCACCCTACCCACTAACCTCCACCCCATCCCTGCAACCCCGTAACCACACCTCATATTTGGACACTACGGGGCAATTGATTATGGCCAATCCACCTAAGCTGCACATCTTTGGACTGTGGGAGGAAACCGGAGCACCCGGAGGAAACCCACGCAGGCACGGGGAGAACTTGCAAACACCACACAGACGTGACCCGAGGTCGGAATTGAACCTGGATCACTGTGGCTGTGAGGCAGCAGTACTAACTGCTGTGCTGCCAGCTTCATCGTCCATTCAACACTTTAACAGTTCACTGGGGGAAGTTGCGAGGCAATACTTTCTTTCTAAGCACTCTGCTATTCTAAGGATCCGCTATTCTCGGTATGACACTGTGTGTTTTCTCTCAGTAATTGTCCACATCAGACACCAGTTGTGGTCAGGGCTAGGCTCGCACTTTAACCCCAGACCTCAGCTAGCGCAAGGAGCTAAACACCAACAAGATGACGAAGGAGGATTTCTCATTCGATTTTCCTTCCTCTCTTTTATTGGGAAGCACCTGGTCTCTTACTCAGTCCCCTCTCTGGATTATGAGATCAGCAGCAGGCCAGCTTCACCCGCCTGTACAAGTATCACAGGATGATTCAGCACAGAGCGCCATTTGGCCTATCACATCTATGCTATCTAATTCGTTCAACTCTTTCCCCATAAGCCACAATTTCCTCTGCATTCAAGTAATCATCCAATTCCTTTTTGAAAGTGCTCTGGCACCACCTGCTCAGATTGTCCTCGAGCGTAACCAATAGATTACTGCTCATGAGCCACTGAGCTCTCTGGGAATAACGTATAAACCTGCCAATGTCTCGGCAAATAATATTTCATAGGGAGAAATAAATATTCAACTGGTGGATAAAGTTCACAGTCTGTGTCAGTAAATGATAATAATGGGCAGCACGGTAGCACGGTGGTTAGCACAATTGCTTCACAGCTCCAGGGTCCCAGGTTCGATTCCCGGCTGGGTCACTGTCTGTGCGGAGTCTGCACGTCCTCCCCGTGTGTGCGTGGGTTTCCTCCGGGTGCTCCGGTTTCCTCCCACAGTCCAAAGATGTGCAGGTTAGGTGGATTGGCCATGCTAAATTGCCCGTAGTGTCCTAAAAAGTAAGGTTAAGGGTTGTTGGGTTACGGGTATAGGGTGGATACGTGGGTTTGAGTAGGGTGATCATGGCTCGGCACAACATCGAGGGCCGAAGGGCCTGTTCTATGTTCTAATGCTATTTTAATGGGACTTGCATCTGGGTTGAAAACAAAGCCCCCTATCATCAACGAGACAGAATTCCGGAGTAACATAAGAACATAAGAACATAAGAACTAGGAGCAGGAGTAGGCCATCTGGCCCCTCGAGCCTGCTCCGCCATTCAATTAGATCATGGCTGATCTTTTGTGGACTCAGCTCCACTTTCCGGCCCTAACGCATTGAAAGCTGCTGCGTTTCCGGAAAGCAGCTTCTCAAAGGAGATGGACACTAAATGCTAACTTTGCCAGTCATGCCCAGATCACATAGGAAGCCTTTTCAGTCCCATCTTCTGCTTTTTTCCCACTCGTTCATGGGACGTGGGCGTCGCAGGCTGGGCCAGCATTTACTGCACATCCCCAATTGCCCTTGAGGGGGCAGTTAAGAGTCAATTACGTTGCTGTGGGTCTGGAGTCACATGTAGGCCAGACCGGGTAAGGACGGCAGATTTCCTTCCCTGAAGGACATTCGTGAACCAGATGGGTTTTAATGACAATCGGAAATGGTTTCATGGTCATCATTAGACTTTTAATCCCTTTTCTGTTGAATTCAAATGTCACCATCTGCCGAGGTGGGATTTGAACCCGGGACCCCAGAGCATGACTCTGGGTCTCTGGTTTACTAATCCAGTGACAATACCACAACGCCAATGCCTCCCTCACCGCCCGTCCCCAATTGCCCTCGAGAAAGTGAGCCGCCTTCTTGAGCCGCTGCAGTCCACTCATCTGACCTTCAGAGGTGCCCCCTCCCCCCCCTTGCAAAGACTATAGCCACGAACACTGCCACTCCCCACCCTCCCTCCCCACCCGCTCACCCACAGCCCCCTCCACACACACACACACACACACACAGACCCATGCCTTTGCTGTTTTGATGAGACACAGGGTACAGACACAAAATCCATTTCCAACCCCCCCCCCCCCCCACCCCCACCCACTCCCCCACCCCCAGTGTCAACCTCACCTCACTCACACCCAAAGCTACTGGCAGCAGAAAGCGCCCAGGCCGGGTGTACTCGGCCGAGGCACCAGTGAACTCTTGTCGAAAATAACTCCCTCCTTCAGAGAGACTGAAGTTTCAATTGCAATATGGAAAGTCTCAGGGATGGGGGAGAGGGGGGGATATCGTCAGGGGGATAAAGGCAGGGGCTGCCAGAGACAGAGGCAGGGGCTGCCAGAGACAGAGGCAGGGGCTGCCAGAGACAGAGGCAGGGGAGCCAGGGCGATAGAGGCGGAAGCAGGCAGAGAGGGATAGAGGCAGGGGGGTAGAGGCAGGGGCAGGCAGAGAGAGGTAGGGGGGTAGAGGCAGGGGCAGGCAGGGGGATAGAGGCAGGGTTAGGCAGAGAGAGATAGAAGCTGGGGGTGGGGGGGGGGGGGGGCAGGGAGATAGAGGCAGGAGGATAGATAAATCCTGAACCTCCCTTCCCCCAGGGGGTAAGTCAGTTTCTAGTTGCCCGGGTGGGGATTTCCCAGTCGAGTCAGTTTCTGAAATTAACAAGAGTTGAAACAGTTCCCCGGAGCAGGGCTCTCCTGGCCCGTTCCTTACCCGGGAGATAGTCAGCGGCTGTTCGAAATCCTTCCCTCCGACCAGCCTGAATCCCCAGGGCGAAGGTCCAAGTAGATCGATCCGAAACTGGGACATTGTGGATGGGCTTGAATTGAGGGGCTGGGGTGGGCTGGAGGAGGGAGTGGAGGGTGGGATAGAGGAGGGAGGGTGGGAGAGAGGAGGGAGGGGTGGGCTGGAGGAAGGAGGAGTGGGCTGGAGGAGGGAGTGGAGGGTGACTGGAGGAGGGAGTGGAGGGTGGCTGGAGGAGGGAGTGGAGGGTGGCTGGAGGAGGGAGGGGTGGGCTGGAGGAGGGAATGGAGGGTGGCTGGAGGAGGGAGTGGAGGGTGGCTGGAGGAGGGAGTGGAGGGTGGCTGGAGGAGGGAGTGGAGGGTGGGCTGGAGGAGGGAGTGGAGGGTGGGCTGGAGGAGGGAGTGGAGGGTGGCTGGAGGAGGGAGGGGTGGGCTGGAGGAGGGAGTGGGGGAGGGAGTGGAGGGTGGCTGGAGGAGGGAGTGGAGGGGGGCTGGAGGAGAGAGTGGAGGGGGGCTGGAGGAGAGAGTGGAGGGAGGGCTGGAGGAGGGAGTGGAGGGTGGCTGGAGGAGGGAGGGGTGGGCTGGAGGAGGGGGGTGGGCTGGAGGAGGGAGTGGAGGGTGGCTGGAGGAGGGAGGGGTGGGCTGGAGAAGGGAGTGGAGGGTGGCTGGAGGAGGGTGGGCTGGAGGAGGGAGTGGAGGGTGGCTGGAGGAGGGAGGGAGGGCTGGAGGAGGGAGTGGAGGGTGGCTGGAGGAGGGAGTGGAGGGGGGCTGGAGGAGGGAGTGGAGGGTGGCTGGAGGAGGGAGGGAGGGCTGGAGGAGGGAGTGGAGGGTGGCAGGGGAGCTCTATCCACACTCACTGCCTGATCCCAGGAACACAGTTTCCTCCTCCTGGCTGGCAGCCTGTGAATCAGCTTCCCAGGACTGGAGTCATTTCCGAGCTTCGGCTCAGTTTTATTGTGTTTCCAAACAACACGTCAGCCAGTGCCCCAACCCTGCTGCCTTCTATGGTGTTCCTAACACAGATCCGCCCTCTCTCTCTACACAGTGGGTTGCACCCACACCCTTTCACTACTTATCTGTCTTTGGGTTTTTCTGGTACAAAAATTCCCACTTGCTGCAAAAACACCAAAAAGGGCAAGCGACCTCTCTCAGTAACTGAAGCCTCCCCCTCCCCATCTCTCTGTATCTCCCCTGCCTCTCTCTGTCTCCCCTGCCTCTATCTCTCTGTCTCCCCACCCCCATCTCTCTATCTCCCCTGCCTCTATCTCTCTCTCTATCTCCCCTGCCTCTATCTCTGTCTCCCCTGCCTCTATCTCTCTCTCTCTCTCCCCTTCCTCTCTCTCTATCCCCTGCCTCCCCTGCCTCTATCTCTCTCTACCTCCCTTGCCTCTATCTCTCTGTCTCCCCTGCCTCTATCTCTCTCTCTCTCTCTCCCCTTCCTCTCTCTCTATCCCCTGCCTCCCCTGCCTCTATCTCTCTCTCTACCTCCCCTGCCTCTATCTCTCTATCTCCCCTGCCTCTATCTCTCTCTGTCTCCCCTGCCTCTCTCTCTCTATGTCTCCCCGCCTCTCTCTCTGTTTCCCCTGCCTCTCTCTCTCTCTCTCTCTCTCTCTCTGCCTGCCATGCCTCTCTCTCTCTCTGTCTCCCCTGCCTCTCTCTATGTCTCCCCTGCCTCTCTCTCTCTGTCTCCCCTGCCTCTCTCTCTCTATGTCTCCCCTGCCTCTCTCTCTCTCTGTCTCCTCTGTGTCTATAGAACATAGAACATACAGTGCAGAAGGAGGCCATTCGGCCCATCGAGTCTGCACCAACCCACTTAAGCCCTCACTTCCACCCTATCCCCGTAACCCAATAACCCCTCCTGACCTTTTTTTACACACCAAGGGCAATTTATCATCGCCAATCCACCTAACCTGCACGTCTTTGGCCTGTGGGAGGAAACCGGAGCACCCGGAGGAAACCCAGGCAGACACGGGGAGGATGTGCAGACTCCACACAGACAGTGACCTAGCGGGGAATCGAACCTGGGACCCTGGTGCTGTGAAGCCACAGTGCTAGCCACTTGTACTACAATGCTGCCCAACTGCTCTATCTCTCTGCCTCCCCTGCCTCTACCTCTCTCTCTCTCCACTGCATCTATCTCTCTCTCTCTCTGCCTCCCTTGCCTCTCTCTCTCTCTGTCTCCCCTGCCTCTCTCTCTCTATGTCTCCCCTGCCTCTCTCTCTGTCTCCCCTGCCTCTCTCTTTCTCTGTTTCCCCTGCCTCTCTCTCTGTCTCCCCTGCCTCTCTCTCTCTATATCTCCCCTGCCTCTCTCTCTCTCTGTCTCCCCTGCCTCTATCTCTCTCTGTCTCCCCTGCCTCTCTCTCTCACTGTCTCCCCTGCCTCTCTCTCTCACTGTCTCCCCTGCCTCTCTCTCTCTCTGTCTCCCCTGTCTCTCTCTCTCTGTCTCCCCTGCCTCTCTCTCTCACTGTCTCCCCTGCCTCTATCTCTCTCTGTCTCCCCTGTCTCTCTCTCTCTGTCTTCCCTGTCTCTCTCTCTCACTGTCTCCCCTGCCTCACTCTCTCACTGTCTCCCCTGCCTCTATCTCTCTCTGTCTGACCCTGCCTCTATATTGCTACCTCTCCTACTTCTACCTCCCTGGTACGAGTTCTTACCCCCACCTCCCACATCCCCGAGACTTTCCACAGCACAGAAGGAGACCATAGAACATAGAACATAGAACAGTACAGCACAGAACAGGCCCTTCGGCCCTCGATGTTGTCTATTTGACCCATCGGTCTGTGCTGACTGTCCGAAAGAGCACCCTATCTTGGGCCACTCTCCCGTCCTATCCCTGTAACCCCTCCTAACCCACAGATCCCTGGACACTGAGGGGCAATTTATCATGGCCAATCCACCTAACCTGCACAATCTTTGGACTGTGGGAGGAAACCGGAGCACCCGGAGGAAACCCACGCACACACGGGGAGAACGTGCAGACTCCGCACAGACAGTGACCCAAGGCTTGAATTGAACTGGGCGCCGTGAGGCAGCAGTGCTAACCACCGTGCCAAGGTGCTGCCCCAGCTCAGACCATAATAATGTGAAACCGGTTCCATGCAAAATACAATGGGGGCATTGCCAGGCCCTGCCCATGTGTGCTGACTCTTCCTGCATTCCTTGTTGTCAGTCAGACTGAAACTGTGTGTAACCTTACCCAGTATGTGTTGTTCAACTTTATAAATATATATACAGACACACACACTGCACTATTTTTTTTCTCAAACCCGCTATTTTTATTTTTCAAAACTCGCCAAATTCCAGAGGCCTTTCAATCGTTTTCTTCTCATGAATGATCTCAGTTGGACACCACCCCCAATACGTGTCCCAGCTCCGTTCGAAGACGAGGATATTTTTGGATTTTGAGCTGAAATTCCTGCAAGCAACTTCAGCGACGTAGCATTTTGAGTTTCTCTCTGTCCCAGGAACTCCCTCTGACTTCAGTAATAGGATAGTTCTCATGTTTGTGGAGGAGTTTACCTTGCTGAGGGAACGCATGACCCAGGGGTGTGCAGTGCAAGTGGATTGGCCATGCTAAAATTGCCCCTTAGTGTCCAAAGATGTGCAGGTTGGGTGGAGTTACGGGGATAGGGCGGGGGAGTGTGTCTAGTCAGGGCGCTCTTTCAGGGGGTCGGTGCAGACTCGATGGGCCGAATGGCCCCTGTGAATTATACTGCATTGTAATTCACACTGTATTGCATTGCATTGTACTGTGTCCTTGTGGGCTCTGTATACGAGCCGTTGCATGGCTCTACCCATAGGGGGAGATAAGGAGTTTGCACTGGGCTCCACCCTTGGCTCTGCCCATGGCTCCGCCCATGGCTCCTCCCACTAACCGGAAGTATAAAGTGTTGCAGCCGTAAGCCTGCTCTCAGTTCCTCTGGTCGCAGGCTGGCTTAGTTGTAAGACTATTAAAACCACAGTTTACTTCCAATCGTGTGTCTAGTGAATTGATGGTCACATCAGCCCCCTTCTGCATCGTAGGGATTCTATGAATGATGCTCTTCCTGATATTTTAGTTGTGCTGGGATGTGTCAAGTAACATTCACACTTCACACGTGCCAATCAATGATCATCTCCAACAAGTGAGAATCTAATTAATTTCACCTTGGTATTAAAAAGTCCCCCACCACGTCAGCCTCCTGGGAGTTACTATTGACCAGAAACTTAACTGGATCAGCCAGATAATTACTGTGGTTACAAGCATAAGTCAATGGTGGCTGTGTTTAAATAAGGTATTGATCTAAGATCCCGGGACGGGATTCTGTGATCCTGAGGCGAAATGTTGACGCCATCGGAAATGCCGTCACGTTTCTCGACGGTGTCAACACGGCCACAGGATCAGCAATTCTGGCCCCTACAGGGGGTCAGCACGGCACTGGAGCGGTTCACGCCGCTCCAGCTGCTGATCCCGGCGTCAACTGGGCACCGCGGGGTCCGCGCATGCGCAGAGGCACTGGCGCCAACGCGCACATGTACAGTGGCATCAGCACCAACGCGCACATGCGCAGTGGCTTCCTTTAAAGCGCCGGCCCCTGTAGTCCTGCGCCATGTTGCGTCGGGATCGGCGCATTGAAGGTTGCCACTGCACGTGCGAGCGTTGGCACGGCGCCATTGCGCATGCGCGGATCCCACGGCGCAGCGTGAACCGCTCCAGCGTCGTGCTGGCCCCCTGGAGGGGCCAGCATTACTCCTGGCAGCGGCCCGTTCACACCGTCATAAAACACAACGGCGTTTACGACGGCGTGGACACTCTGCCGGCGGGATGGGAGAATCCCGCCCCATCTGTCCACAGGGAATGGAATCTGATTTAGAAGTTCTGAGATAGTGTCAGATCAGAGAATCCCGACAGGTGCAGAAAAAGGCTATTCGGCCCATCTAGTTTGCACTGACCCTCCAAAAGAGCAGCCTACCTAAGGCTGACTCCCCCACCCTAGCCCCATAACCCCACCTAACTACACATCCTTGGACACTGAGGGGCAATTTATCATGGCCAATCCACCGAACCCGCACATCTTTGGACTTACCGGCCTGGTTCCAAAGGGCCGGAGAGTGGCTGCTGAGGTTGGGACAGAGCTGGTGCACTGCAGGGGTACGAAGCTCACTCTGGTGGGGTTAAGGCGATAGGGCGGGGGGGGGGGGGGGGAGTGGACCCCGGTAGGGTGACCTTTCAGAGAGTCGGTGCAGACTCGATGGGCCGAATGGCCTCCTTCTGCACTGTAGGGATTCTATGGATTCTGTGTTTAACAGCAGCGTGCTCGATCTGTGACCATCCGATTCCGACACCAAGACCGGGGACTTTAATCTGGCGTGGTAGCTCAGGACAGGGACACGAGGGCAGGGAAATGGGCAGCCTCGATGCAGAGAATCAATGGGGTGGGCTGCCAATCGCAGGTGTTGCCAATGCCACCCGAGATTGATCTCACTCTCGGCACCTCACTCGTCAGCCTTGGAGTGCAGAACTTGGATATCACTGGACACGTTGTTGAAGCATTGCCTCTCAGTCACATCTCAAACGCTCACCGACAATTGATACTGAAGGGGAGTCGAAATTGTTGCGATGATCTGAACTTTGACAATTCTGGAGTCTGCCCGGATGGGCGAAGACCTAACGTTTTGCCCGCCAGCTCCCTCTCTATCCCTCAGACCCGAGATGTTTATTGACCTCACCTTCCCATCCAAATTCCTTTGAAAACCATTGGCCCTCTCCGCTCGCACGACTGTGAAGGCAGCGAGTTGCGGTAATAAGAATTCAACACCTGGGAAATAATTCAGGAAGAATGGAAGCCGCCATCCAAAGAGGCTGGCCCGCCAATCGGTGGGCACAGGCCACATCGGCGACACCCCGAGGGAATCCCACCCCTGACCCCCCAGGGCACAAGTCAGGAGTGTAATGGAATACTCTCCACTTGCCTGGATGAGCGCAGCTCCAACAACACTCAAGAAGCTCGACACCACCCAGGACAACGCTGCCTGCTAGATCAGCACCCCATTCATCACCTTAAACGTTCCCTCCCTCCACCACCGATGAACAGTAGCAGCCGTGTGTACCATCTACAAGATGCACCAAGGCTCCTTAGGCAGCACCTTCCAAGCCCACGGCCTCTACCATCTAGAAGGACAAGGGCAGCAGATACCTGGAAGCCCCACCACCTGGAGGTTTCCCCTCCCAGTCACTCACCGCCCCGACTTGGAAATACATCGGCCGTTCCTTCACTGTCGCTGGGGCAACATCCTGGAACTCCCTCCCTAACAGCACAGTGGGTGTACCTACACCACATGGATTACAGCGGTTCAAGAAAGCAGCTCATCGTGGCCATCTCAAGGAAAATAATTGATGGCTTTACCAGCGACAGTCACACTCTACAGATGAATAATATAATGGCAGATTTTAACGGAGTGTCCATAAAGTTATTTTGTGATTTCAATCGCGTGCCACTGTTTGATTTTTAGTTATAACCTTCTCCCTGGAGTCACTAACTCAGTCTCAGCTTCTGATTGGTGGAGACGTGGAGCACAAACTGGAATTGAGCATTCAGGCTGTTAAAGGAAATAAGTGCATTTGGATTAGTGGGGGGAGGTGTTGCTCTGAGGCCTCCTGTGCATTTGTCAATTGGACACTGAGTTGTTACATGTTTTGTGGTCTATTCTGTGTCACCACAGTCACAGAGTGGAGTCTTTCTCATTTTCCAGCTGTGAGTAGGCCATGTTTTGCGTGGATGCAGTGGTGTCGATGGGGAGGCGGTGCCAGGGATGTTTGGCACTGGACTAGCAACCCAGAGAGCCAGGGCTATGCTCCGTGGACCTCGTTTTGAATCCCACACGGCGCATGGCAGAATTTAAATTCAAAGAACAAAGAACAATGAAATGAAAATGAAAATCGCTTATTGTCACGAGTAGGCTTCAATGAAGTTACTGTGAAAAGCCCCTAGTCGCCACATTCCGGCGCCTGTCCGGGGAGGCTGGTACGGGAATCGAACCGTGCTGCTGGCCTGCTTTAAAAGCCAGCGATTTAGCCCAGTGAGCTAAACCAGCCCCTACAATACAGCACAGGAACAGGCCCTTCGGCCCTCCAAGCCTGTACTGGTCACGATACCAACCCTTGCCAAAACCCCCAGGACTTCCTTCTGCCCTATCCCTCTATATCAATCCTAGCCATGCGTTTGTCAAGATGCCTATTGAACTCTGTTAATGTATCTGCTTCCACAGCCTCCCCTGGCAACGTGTTCCAGGCACTCACCACCCTGTAAACAACCTGCCTTGCACGTCTCCTCTAAACTTTGCCCCATGGGCCTTAAACCTATGCCCCCTGGCGACTGTCCCCTCAAGCCTAGGAGAGAGTGCCTGCCCATCCACTCTATCCACGCCCCTCATAATCTTGTAGGCCTCTATCAGGTCACCCCTCAACCTCTGTCATTCTAATGAAAACAATCCGAGTCTATTCAGCCTCTCCACATAGCTAACACTTTCCAGACCAGGCAACATCCTGGTAAACCTGCTCTGCACCCTCTACAAAGCCTCTAGATCCTTCTGGTAGTGTGGCGACCAGTATTGTGCGCAATATTTCAAGTGCGGCCTGACCAAGGTTCTATACAACTGTAGCATGGCTTGCCAGTTTCTATACTCGATGCCCCGTCCAATGAAGGCAAGCATTCCGTATGCTTCCTTGGCTACCTTGTCCACTTGTGTTGCCCCCTTCAAAGATCTGTGGCCATGCACGCCCAGATCTCTCTGACTACCCTCTACCTACCAAAATGCATTACCTCATATTTCTCCGGATTAAACTCCATTTGCCATTTCTCTGCCCAAGTCTCCAGACGATCAATGTCCTGCTGTATGTCCTTCAGATTTAATGATGACCCATGAAACCATTGTCATCAAAACCCACCGAGATTCACTCAGGTCTTTCGGGAATGAAATCTGCCATCTCACTTGGTCTGGTCCACGTGAGACTCCAGATCCAGAAATGTGGCTGACTCCCAAATGGCCTCTGAAACAGCCTCGCAGGCCACTAGGATGGGTAATAAATGCCGGCCCTGCCAATGATTCCCATAAACCAATAAGGAAAAGATTCCCAGAAGATTCAAGCTAGAGATCCTCAGCATTGGATCTTTCCTGAACATTTTGTGACATTTTTCCCCCCCCCAAACCCATGGCACTAAGTTACCCGGTGTCAGCAGGTTTCTAGAACGGCCCCCTTTTACGAGTGACTTAAGACGGCTTTGGTGGGCAATTTGATTGTGGAGGTTTAGACAGTCAACCCTCACCATATTGAAATGAAAATCGCTTATTGTCACGAGTAGACTTCAATGAAGTTACTGTGAAAAGCCCCTAGACGCCACATTCCGGCGCCTGTCCGGGGAGGCTGGTACGGGAATCGAACCGTGCTGCTGACCTGCTTTAAAAGCCAGCAATTTAGCCCTGTGAGCTAAACCAGCCCCTCCATATTGACCAATAACCTCCTGCAGAGGTCACTGGACCGCTGAAACAGGGGCTGCACGGTAGCACAGTGGTTTGCACTGTTGCTCACAGCATCCGAGACCTGGCTTCAATTCCTGTCTTGGGTCACTGTGCGGTGTTTGCACGTTCTCCCCGTGTCTGCGTGGGTTTCCTCCGGGTGCTCCAGTTTCCTCCCACAGTCCAAAGATGTGCAAGTTAGGTGGATTGGCCATGCTAAATTGCACTGAGTGTCCAAAAAGGTTAGGTGGGGTTACTGGGTTACAGGGATAGAGTGGAGTTGTGCCTTAAGTAGGGTGCTCTTTCCAAGGGCCGGTGCTGACTCGATGGGCTGAATGGCCCCCTTCTGCACTGTAAATTCTATGATCCTATGATACTCAAACTGTTGGCCTGGTTGAGATCAGGCAACTCTGCAAAAAATTGTTGTTGCAACTCACAAGTCCGTAGACCGACATTATAGCTCACTGGGTTTAAAAGTTAGCTGGGAGCCTTTGGATGTTTTAAAGACTCTTCTGACAATCAGCATCGCTGACGGTGCAGCGCTCCTTCAGCACTGCACTGAAACATCATCCTAAACCAGGGGTTCCAATCCCTGGAGTGGAACGTGGACCCACAGTTGTCAGACTCAGGCGGAAATTGCTAGCAAGAGCGCACAGTGGGCAGCACTGTTGCTTCACAGCGCCAGGGTCCCAGGTTCGATTCCCGGCTTGGGCCACCGCCTGTGCTGAGTTTGCTTTTCCACAGGCTCACCAGAGCCCACCGCAGAGCGGGTTGTCATCATCCTCCATCCCATGGGCCAGGCCCGCTATTACTGCCAACCCAGTGCCCCCAGCCCGTAGTGCGGCAGGTACGTATCACGGAGTGGCCAGGGTGGAACCCAACCTGAACACCTGTGGGCAGGTTATTGTTGAGTGGCTGCCGCTTGACAGCAGCACTGCAGACACACACCTTCAATCACTTTGTTGATGATCGAGAGAAGACTGATGTGGTGCTAATTGGTCAGGTTGGATTTATCCTGCTCTCTCTGGCAGGGACATTCCTGGGTAATTTTCCATTTGCCAGTATTGTAGCTGTGCTGGGGGAATTTCATTCAATTTCATAGAATTTACAGTGCAGAAGGAGGCCATTTGGCCCATCGAATCTGCACCAGCTCTTAGAAAGAGCACCCTACCTAAGCCCCTACCTCCACCCCATCCCCTCATCTCCATCCTATCCCGTAACCCAATAACCCCTCCAAACCTTTTTTTTTTGGACACTAAGGGGCAATTTAGCACGGTCAATCCACCTAACCTGCACATCTTTCGACTGTGAGAGGAAACCGGAGCACCTGGAGGAAACCCACGCAGACACGGGGAGAACGTGCAGACTCCGCAGAGACAGTGACCCAAGCCGGGAGTCGAACCTGGGACCCTGGAGCTGTGAAGCAACTGTGCTCACCACTGTGCTACCGTGCTGAATGGTTAGTTCTGGAGCGTAGGTCTGCAATCCTACTGCTGAGATGTTGCCAGGCCCATTAGCCTTTGCTATATCCAAGGCATTTAACTGCTCCTTGATGTGGAGTGAGTTGAATTAGTTGAAGACTGGTACGGTGAAGATGGTGGCCACGTCAGGAGGCTGTGGCTGGACACTTTATGGCAAGACAGTTGGGCATCTTGGTCCCCCACTAGGGGTATAAAGGGAACGGGCATTTGCGATGTGTCAGGATCTCATTGTCTGAATTTAACTCCTCAATCTCTGCCCTGACCCTCTCCTGATTTTTTCATTGCGTTGGCTAGGCCAGCATTCATTGCCCATCCCTAATTGCCCCTTGAGAAGGTGGCGTTCAGCTGCCTTCTCGAGTCGCTATAGTCCATACGTAGGTACATCCACCGTGCTGTTAGGGATGGAGATCCAGTGAAGGAACGCTTGATATATTTCCAAGTCAGAATGGATGGCAGAGTTAATATCCGGGCTGATGATGTGCCCAGAGATTACTCGAGATCTCTGACTTACATTACTTTTTTTTTAAAATTTAGATTAGCCAATTATTTTTTCCAATTAAGGGGGCAATTTAGCGTGGCCAATCCACCTACTCTTCACATTTTTGGGTTGTGGGGGCGAAACCCACGCAGAATGTGCAAACTCCACACGGACAGTGACCCAGAGCCGGGATCGAACCTGGGACCTCAGCGCCGTGAGGCGGTTGTGCTAACCACTAGGCCACCGTGCTGCCCTTGACTTACATTACTAAAGTTTCTAGTCTTCTCGATGTGTGTCGAGCGGATGATAATTCTGATATTTCACAGTCTCGTCACCAGTTCTGCGAAATCCAATCACGATCAAGGCAGCGAAGCAGGACTTTCTGCTCCCGACCTGCCCATGAGAGTCAGCAATTTATTCTACTCTGTCCTGGGTTGAAATCTTTTCCTGGGATCAGCTCCTCACAACCATTAGCTTCTGGGTGCAGGTATCAGGAGGTCAACCATAATGGGTGTTGGGCACCAATGGTTAGAATCCAGGGAAACCTGTCATTCAAACAGCCCCCAGGCTGCCCCACGAGGCATCATGGGGTTAACAGAGACGTACCCCTGCATGTCCCCTGGGCAACGGTTTAATGTCTGAAGTTTTATTTGCGATTTGCTCTTTGTTTAAGGCAGTTCCCCTTTAAGGGACTGTCCCTTTAATTTGTCCCTCACTTCATTTGATTGTGTTCACTTCGTTAGGCTTGGAGAATCATTGCAGTGCAGAAGGAGGCCATTCGGCCCATCGAGTCTGCACCGACCCTCCGAAAGAGGGCCCTACCCAGGCCCACTCCCCCACCCCATCCCCGTAACTCCACCCAACCTGCACACCTTTGGACAGTGGGAGGAAACCGGAGCACCCGGAGGAAACCCACGCAGACTTGTGAAGAATGTGCAAACTTCACACAGACAGTGACCCAAGGCCAGTTCTTTGTGTTAAACCAAACAGTTGGAAATGGAGAGAAATCCGGCAGATTTGGGAGGGCTGCAGGGACCCCCCAGGGGCATTCCTCCCCTTTCACAAAGCCTACCGAGGAGATCAAACAGCGGAAGCACACAATTCTGGAAAATGTTACCATGTGTCGGGTAAATCTGACACGTTACGCATTTAGTACCCTGATTAGAATGAACAGCCCTTGCAGATAACATCATTTCATTAGCGATGCAGGAATGTGTGTGATAACGTCAAAAATTCCCACAGAGCACTGGGTCCTCACAACCCCTTCACCTCTCCTTTCCGTAAATCAAACAAGCTCCTCTTAAATTTGCCAACGCCATCCCCTTTCGCTGTCTTTCTCTTCCGCACATTTGTCACCCTGCATAGATTTACAGAGGATTACGTGCATGATTTTGCTATGGGGAGCTTTCAGTGGGTTGCACAGTGGTTAGCACTGCTGCCTCACGTGACTGTCTGTGTGGGTAAAACATAGATAACATAGAAAAATACAGCACAGAACAGGCCCTTCGGCCCACGATGTTGTGCTGAACCTTGGTCCTAGATTAATCATAGATTATCATAGAATTTACAGTGCAGAAGGAGGCCACTCGGCCCATCGAGTCTGCACCGGCTCTTGGAAAGAGCAGCCTACCCGAGGTCAACACCTCCACTCTATCCCCATAACCCAGTGACCCCACCCAACACTAAGGGCAATTTTGGACACTAAGGGCAATTTTAGCATGGCCAATCCACCTAACCTGCACATCTTTGGATTGTGGGAGGAAACCGGAGCACCCGGAGGAAACCCACGCACTTTCTCCCCGTTTCCCAAAAGAGAAAGGTGGGGTTACTGGGTTACAGGGATAAGGTGGATGCCTGGGCTTAAGCTTCAACAGGGTGCTCTTTCCAAGGGCCGGTGCCGACTCGATAGGCCAAATGGCCTCCTTCTGCACTGTAAATGCTATGATATCCTCATCCAACATCTCCCAGTTTGTGTTATAGGTGTTGAATGTCCGATCTCAGGACAGTGTACACCCACCCTCAGTCTAGCTGAGATCAACGCACCCAGAACTGCGCCAGCAAGTTACTGCAGACTCCGCAAATCTGCAAACGTTCTGAATTCATCATTCAAGTGTTCTTTCCTGCCAGATGGTTAAGTCTCTCGAAGCTGATGCGGGGGTGAATTCTCCGTCGACAGGCTTCTCTGTACTGCTGGCAGCACGCCCTCGTCCACGGGTTTCCCGAGCATGGAGCGACTATGATTAGAAATCCCATTGGTCAGCGGCTGGACGGAGAACCCCCCGCCAGCGATGGTGCGCCAGCGAGAAACACTCGACTGGGGTGGCGGAGAAGTCACCCGCTGCTTGCGGGGGTGGGGGGGGGGGGGGGGGGGGGGGGGGTATTGCGCACAAGTGAAGCTCATAAATCTTAGTTTGAATACATTTAAATTGTTACACACCTCACCAGCAAATCTAATGTCCGTTAGGGAAGGAGATCTGCCATCTTTATCCTGGTCTGTCCTACATGTGACTCTAGACTCGCAGCAACGTGGCTGACGCTTAACTGCCCCCTCTGGAATATTCAGTTCAAGGGCAATTAGGGATGGGTAACAAATGCTGGCTTTACCACAGACACCCACACCCCAAGAAGGAATAAAAAACAACATTCGCTTGGAGAATTTGCTGATGCTCAGCTCAAACCATTTGAAATGAAAATCGCTTATTGTCACGAGTAGGCTTCAATGAAGTTACTGAGAAAAGCCCCTAGTCGCCACATTCCGGCGCCTGTCCGGGGAGGCTGGTACGGGAATCGAACCGTGCTGCTGGCCTGCTTGGTCTACTTTAAAAGCCAGCGATTTAGCCCTGTGCTAAACAGCCCCTGTTCAACATTGAAGCAGTTGTATAGAACCTTGGTCAGGTCGTACTTGGAATATTGCACACAGTTCTGGTCGCCACACTACTTTGGAGGCTTTGGAGAGGGTGCAGAGCAGGATTACCAGGTGTTGCCTGGTCTGAGGGGTGTTAACAATTCGGAGAGGCTGAATAGACTCGGACCGTTTTCATTAGAACGACGGAGGTTGAGGGGCGACCTGATTGAGATCTACAAGATTATGGAGGGGATGGATAGAGTGGATGGGCAGGGACTCTCTCCCAGGGTTGAGGGGTCAGTCACCAGGGGGCATAGAACATAGAACAGTACAGCACAGAACAGGCCCTTCGGCCCTCGATGTTGTGCCGAGCAATGATCACCCTACTCAAACCCACGTATCCACCCTGTACCCGTAACCCAACAACCCCCCCTTAACCTTACTTTTTAGGACACTACGGGCAATTTAGCATGACCAATCCACCTAACCCGCACATCTTTGGACTGTGGGAGGAAACCGGAGCACCCGGAGGAAACCCACGCACACACCGGGAGGACGTGCAGACTCCGCACAGACAGTGACCCAGCCGGGAATCGAACATGGGACCCTGGAGCTGTGAAGCATTTATGCTAACCACCATGCTACCGTGAAGATTTAAGGTCCCTGGGGCAAAGTTGAGAGGAGATGTACGAGGCAGGTTTTTTACGCACAGGGTGGTGAGTGCCTGGAACGCGTTGCCAAGGGATGTTGTGGAAGCAGATACATTAACGGCGTTCAAAAGGCATCTCAACAAATACATGGATAGGATGGGTATAGAGGGATACAACACAAGGAAGTGCTGAGGGTTTTGGCCAAGGTTAATAT
Organism: Scyliorhinus canicula; assembly: GCF_902713615.1. Lineage (NCBI taxonomy): Eukaryota > Metazoa > Chordata > Chondrichthyes > Carcharhiniformes > Scyliorhinidae > Scyliorhinus > Scyliorhinus canicula. The sequence continues at coordinate 27,429,773 of NC_052167.1, forward strand.
AATGACCGGTACAGGCTTGGAGGGCCGAAGGGCCTTTTCCTGTCCTGCATTGTTCTTTGTTTGTTCATTTGGATCGCTATAGAACATAGAACATAGAACGATACAGCGCAGTACAGGCCCTTCGGCCCTCAATGTTGCACCGACATGGAAAAAAAAAACTAAAGGCCATCTAACCTACACTATGCCCTTATCATCCATATGCTTATCCAATAAACTTTTAAATGCCCTCAATGTTGGCGAGTTCACCACTGTTGCAGGTAGGGCATTCCACGGCCTCACCACTCTTTGCGTAAAAAACCCACCTCTGACCTCTGTCCTATATCTATTACCCCTCCATTTAAGGCTATGTCCCCTCGTGCTAGCCACCTCCATCCGCGGGAGAAGGCTCTCGCTGTCCACCCTATCTAACCCTCTGATCATTTTGTATGCCTCTATTAGGTCACCTCTTAACCTTCTTCTCTCTAACGAAAACAACCTCAAGTCCATCAGCCTTTCCTCATAAGATTTTCCCTCCATACCAGGCAACATCCTGGTAAATCTCCTCTGCACCCGTTCCAAAGCTTCCACGTCCTTCCTATAATGAGGCGACCAGAACTGTACGCAATACTCCAAATGCGGCCGTACTAGAGTTTTGTACAACTGCAACATGACCTCATGGCTCCGGAACTCAATCCCTCTACCAATAAAGGCCATCACACCATAGGCCTTCTTCACAACCCTATCAACCTGGGTGGCAACTTTCAGGGATCTATGTACATGGACACCGAGATCCCTCTGCTCATCCACACTACCAAGAATTTTACCATTAGCCAAATATTCCGCTATCTGTTGTGAAAATCTATTGAATCGGCAGAAGGGCCAAGCCTCATATAAATTGAGAACGTGTTGTAGTCCAGGTGGTGTACGTACACCCAGAGAGATATTAAGTTGCAGTATTTTAATCCTGTCAGGAATGGTGATCTATTTCCAAGTCAGGTGTTTCCTGGAATCTGCTACCTTTGTCCTTCGAGATAATAGAGGCTGCGGATTTGGAAGGTGCTGCCTGAGGAGCTGCCTGAGTTGCTGCTGTGTATCTTGTAGATGGTGCACACGGCTGGCACTGTGCGTTGGTGGAGGGAGTGAATGATTAAGGTGGTGAATGAGGTGCCAATCCAGCTGGCTGCTTTGTCATGGATAAGTGGTAAACGACACATTGGTGAGACCACATCTCGAGTGGTCTCCTTATTTAAGAAAATATTTAAATGTGTTGGAAGCTGTTCAGAGAAGGTTTACTAGACCTGCATATTTTTTCACAGAATTTACAATGCAGAAGGAGGCCATTCAGCCCATCGAGTCTGCACCGGCTCTTGGAAAGAACACCCTACCCAAGCCCACACCTCCACCCTATCCCCATAGCCCAGGAACCCCACCCAACACTGAGCAATTTTGGACACTAAGGGCAATTTATCGTGGCCAATCAACCTAACCCGCACATCTTTGGACCGTGGGAGGAAACCGGAGCACCCGGAGGAAACCCACGCACACACGGGGAGGATGTGCAGACTCCGCACAGACAGTGACCCAAGCCTGAATCGAACCTAGGACCCTGGAGCTGTGAAGCAATTGTGCTATCCACAATGCTACCGTGCTGTATCTTTGGAGTGTGGGAGGAAACCCACCCAAACTTCACACAGTCAGTCACCCGAGGCTGGATTGAACCCGGGTCCCTGGCACTGAGAGGCAGCAGTGCTAACCACTGTGCCACCGTGCCGCCCATGTGGAAAGCCTGGTGAGATTGGGAGTTGAGAAGATTAAGAGGCAACTTGATTGAAACATGTCCGATCCTGAGGTGTATTAACAGGGTGGATATGGAGAGGATGTTTCCTCATTCGGGAGAACCCAGAACTAGGGAGTTCACTGTTTAAATGTGTTGCCCATTTAAGACAGAAATTAGGTGAAAACCTTTCTCTCAGTGTTATGGGCCAGGGCTTAGAAACTCTAAAGTGTATTATGAATCACACCTGACCCATAACATTTATGTTGAATTTGGCTAGGATAATCACTTCAGGTGTGATTCGTCAGACTTCCTAGGCGCTTAAATCAAAAAAAAATTTATTATAAGAATGTAGTTCACATATATAAAACACAGCAAGAATTTGTTATTACTTATAAACATAAAGATAACACAACAGCTACAGTAATCCATGTATCCGACTCTTAATGAATTCCCCCTTAGCTGTTCCAATTCAATAACAAAATCCAATAAACCAAAACCCCTTTCAAGGGCGCGGCCCAGCACACTGTAATCTCACTCCAATGGGATTGGTCCTTTCCCTGAGATTCGGATCCAGTTCCAACCAGCAGATTCAAAACTCCTTCCGGAAAGCAGCTCTGTCTCTAAAGTCGCCGAGGTAGTTTGCCGCGCCCAATGTGCTTTCAGTTCACTGGAACAGCTTGAAAATGAAAACACTGCCTCTCTTCTGCAGTCCAAAGCAACAAACCGAAACTGAAACCCCAACACCGACACCCCCTCTCGCCTGACAGCCACAGCCCAGCTCCACCCACAAATGACATCACTGAAGCCGTGCCACAAGTCATGTGGTTAGACCAAACCTTTCTGAAAGGGACACCCACGTGACATTCAGAGAGCCGTGAGTCTCTGTAACCCTCTTCCTCAAAAGGCAGTGGTTGCAGAGTCCGTGAATATTTTTTTAAGGTAGAGTTAGATAGATTCTTCATTAGCAAGAGGGGTGAGAGATTATCGGGGTTAGGCAGGGAATGTGAAGTTGAGGTTAAAATCAGATCATCAGTGATATGATTGAATGGCACAGCTGTCTCAAGGGGCCAAATGGCCTCCTCCTGCTCCTATTTCCTATGTTTGGCTGCTGGGATCAATGCAAACGTCTTGCTACCAGTTCCATTGGGCATACAAAATGGTGTTGACCTGCCTCCATACACACAGCGTCCTCTCTTTGCAGACCATACAAACCCACACCCTACAAATAACCTTTCTGTGTTGCAGAGGACCCCTAGGGCTTTGCCTAAAGGCGTATTGTCCATGTTGTAGCTTCCAGTGTAGCCTTTCGCAGCTGGGAGTTAACGAATGAGTACCGTCCATTTAAATGCTGTCCCTCCACCCATGATGCAGCTGGCAGCTTGTAAGGGCTGTCTTCTTGAATTACATTTATCGTGCATTGGGGGCAAGGTAAATGAGGGGGTGTGACTGGGGAGATTCAGTGCTACAGTCCTCTCCCGCACCCCGTACAGAGCAGGGTGTACAATTCCCCAAGCGTATCCAGCCCCGGTTTTTGACTCGGGCGTAAATTTGCAACGCAAACGGATGTCTCCTTGTAACTTGCTCCTTGAGAAGCCGCGAGTTCCTACTTGTCTGAATGTGTTTGCACTTTCCTTTTCTTTTCAAGTCACAGAGCTGTCCACTCTGGAATGTCAACACCCTCAATGGTTGTCAAATTACAGTAATCGGGAGCTGCTATTACCTGTCTGAGCGGCTCACCTTTTCCCCAGTTACCTTGAGCTCCCAGTCAGTAACATTCAGCATTTACAACGGGTTAGCGCTGCTCATAGTGCCAGGGACTGATAGATTTCACCATTTGGTTTCAGCAGTACTTTGCGATTACTGGAACTCAGTAAACATTTAAGTGAAAACTTCTCAGGTGCAAATAGGAATTGTTTTATTTGTCTTCTATTGATTACAATTTGAAAGTCATTTAAAAGGCAATCCGTAGACAATTTGAAGCTTTCAAAGAATCACGGAAATTATCTTCTTGCTCAGGCAAACAGCTCGCAGTGACTTTTAAAAGTCAAAGTCTGAAAATGAAATATGAATACAGGGAGACAGTGAATAGTTCAGATCAAAGTATAGATGATTCAAGAAAAAGAGAGAAAGAAATCCAGCTAATCATCCAGCCCAGCTCCAGCTTCAAACACTAAAAATGGCCGAACGAAGCTTACAGCTATACTGTTGCATATCTGTCTTAAGGCATTTAACCACACCCCAATATAATCCTAATTGGTTTGGGTTAGATTTAAACATGCCCTCGATGTTGCACCGACCCGTGAAACCATCTGAAGCCTATCTGAATAGTGTAGGTCAGATAGGCTTCAGATGGTTTCAAGGGTCGGCGCAGCATCGAGGGCCGAAGGGCCCGTACTGCGCTGTAATGTTCTATGTTCTATGATGTGATGGCAAGCTGTCCATCTTTAACATACACCATTAGTTCTAATTGTTTCGTATCTGCATACTTGTGTATGTTAAAGAATGAGATCGTGTGCTGTTATCAAGGCCAGTTTGAACTGGCCTTTTGCTGGCTTAGCTGTTATAACAATAGAGCCTTCATGTCACCTTGCCGTGCCACCCTGTTGCTATGGCTGTTGCTATGGATCCTGCTCTGTCCTTGGACACTGTCTTGAAAAATGTATTCATTAAATCAGTTAAAGTGTTTGTTTTAATCTAATAAAGTGAATTATGCTTCTTCTGTGCTGTTTTGTAAACTGTTATGTCCTGAGGTTATAAAATTGTTGAAATCCTTAATTTAAAATGGGTAAAACTGGGACTTAATATTTATCCTAAATAACTATCCTCTACCTATTAGGTGTGCCTGGAAACAGTTGACTTCGACAGGGACCCAGGTGATTCCGACCTCAGGCAACTGTCTGTGTGGAGTTTACACGTTCTCGCCGTATCTGCGTGGATGCTCTGGTTTCCTCCCACAGCTCAAAGATATCCTTGTTTTTTTTCCCCCGAAATTTAAAGTGCCCAATTTTTATTTTTCTGATTAAGGGGCAATTTAATGTGGCCAATCCACCCACCCTGCACACCTTTGGGTTGTGAGGGTGTGCACACTCCACACGGACAGTGACCCAGGGCCGAGATCGATCCCGGGTCCTCGGCGCCGTGCAGCGACAGTGCTAAGCACTGCGCCGCCGTGCCGCCCTAAAGATTTGCAGGTTAGGTGGATTGGCCGTACTAAATTCCCCCTTAGTGTCCAAAGGTTAGGTGGGGTTATGGGAACAGGGTGGGGGGGTTGGGCCTAGATAGGGTGCTCTTTCCAAGAGCTGGTACAGACTCGGTGGGCCGAATGGCCTCCTTCTGCACTGTAAATTCTATGATTATGCCCTGTAGGGTTTCTATGATACAATCCTGATGTCTTCAATATTACTGGTCAATGTTATGAGGGGTCTGATAGTGACTAGAGAGAAGGTGTTTCTACAGGAGGAAAAGTGCAAAACTAGTGGACATAGAACATACAGTGCAGAAGGAGGCCATTCGGCCCATCGAGTCTGCACCTACCCACTTTAAGCCCTCACTTCCACCCTATCCCCGTAACCCAATAACCCCTTCTAACCTTTTTTTTTTGGACACTAAGGGCAATTTAGCATGGCCAATCCACCTAACCTGCACATCTTGGACTGTGGGAGGAAACCGGAGCACCCGGAGGAAACCCACGCAGACACGGGGAGAACGTGCAGACTCCGCACAGACAGTGACCCAAGCCGGGAATCGAACCTGGGTCCCTGGAGCTGTGAAGCCACAGTGCTAACCACTGTGCTGCCATCCTGCCCCAATCAACTGAGATCTTATTGAATGACCAAGCAGACCCAAGGGGCCGAATGGCGTCCTCCTGCTCCTAGCTCACATGTTCTGTTATTTTGGATTGTGCATTGTCCCTGGTGATGTGTTCCGAGATGTTGCTCAAATCTTTTTCCATAATATAACGCATTTTTTTTAAAATCAGAGACCTTGTTAGATGCTCCTTCTATTTACTGACATCATTATAGGATCAATCAATGGCAGCATCGATTCATGAACTCGTTGAGAAGCTACAGTCAGTCGGTCTGCTCCATCTCTTGCATTCTTTTGAATCTGATAAGCTGTTAAAGGGTCTGAGATACCACCGTTCCCGCTTTGTAATGATCGTTTTCAACAAAAGCCTGAACTGAAAGGGCTGCATTGATAAGAAAGGAATTTGCATCATTTTCTTTCCCATTGATCTGGGACCTTGCGTACGGCCGACATGACCTCAACCGCCTCGGGATTGTTGTGTTTAGTCTCCATCTCAATTAATTAAGCAGAAAGCTCGTCTATATTCGCGGCTCCCTGATTTCAGCATTTCTCAAATGTTTCCCAGTGAGCCACAGGACAATGGAAGTGTTGATTAAACATTGCTGCAAGCTACCCGCAAAACTATTAGTCATGTTGCCCGACACCACGCGGTTTTAGCACTCGCCAACTAATTCTAACATAACCTGTTCGACGAGGTATCGACAGAGTTGGGTTCGAAAAGCGGTCGCCCCCTCACCCAGTTTAGTCTCCAATGAAGTCAACAAGAACTTAAAAATCTTGCATCTATTTAGCACCTTTTTCGTAGCAAAATGGCAAGTCAAATCTGGTGGAGTGTCAGTCTGGTGTTCTACCCTCTCGTGTCAGGTCGCCAATGCCCACTTTGCCTCTCACAGATCCAACATGGGCAAGGATGCGCTGCTATCCCTTTTTTGCTCAGATGAGGGGCAGAGTGGTCAATGCGCCCGTTGACCGCAAAACCCACGCGATCGGATTCCAATCTCCCTCTTCATTTAAGGGTTTATCTCGTCACCATTGTCCTTCATAGAATCGTAGTCACAGAATCCCGACAGAGCAGAAGAGGCCATTCGGCCCATCGGGTCTGCACCGGCCCTTGCTCCGATAGAGCACACGAGCTGGGCCCAAACCCCCGCCCCTATCCCCTTGACCCCACCTAACCTTTGGGGAATATTACCATGGCCAGCTCACCTAACCTGCACATCTTTGGATTGTGGGAAGAAGCCGGAGGAAACCCACGCAGACATGGGGAGAAAGTGCAGACTCCACACAGGCAGTCATCCCACGTCGGAATCGAACCCGGGTCCCTGGCGCTGTGAGGCAGCAATGCTAACCACTGTGCCGCCCACTATCCTTGTCTGGGCGGCATGGTGGCGCAGTGGTTAGCACTTACGGCTGATGGCCGCGGATCACTGTCCGTGTGGAGTTTGCACATTCCCCCGTGTCTGCATAACCCTCACCCCCACAACCCAAAAGATGTGCAGGGTTGGTGGATTGGCCGCGCTAAATTGCCCCTTAATTGGAAAAATTAAAATATAATTTTTTAAAGAATTTACATATATAAAAAAACACTAACCCTGCGTCAGGGTAGCTTGAGATATCTTAGTCGAACCATTGCAAGTATCAGTGTTAAGGAGTTTTGAAGGCGAGCTAAAGGATTTCCCAACCTTAAAACTTTAATTCCTGGAGGTGGACAGCGAGGCTGAAATGAACGGTGGAGAATAATTGGGTGTCGAGAATGTTCTGAATCAGGGTTCCACACCACTGTGCAGCAAACGCAAGCAACAGCTGAAAGTTATTAAACTCTTCACTTTGTCACATCACTGACAGAGAATTCTCTGCTTTCATCCTAAGATGACTTTGTTATCCAGTAAGTATTTCGTTGAGGTTGCGGCGAACGTAGTTATTTCCATCTGTTGCAAAGGCTGTGTCAGCAGTGGTTCTGTGGGTAGCACTTTTTTGCCTCCAAGCCAAATTGTTGTGGATTCCAATCCCACTCCAGAGACCTGGGAACATAAAGCAGGCTGACGATCCGGTGTGCTGTGCTGAGGGAGTGCTGCAGTGTTGGTGGTGCTGTGTTTCAAATGAGACATTAAACGCTCCGCCCGCTCCCATCGATGTAAAAGAACCCAGAAGGTACAATTTGAAGAGGATCAGAGGAACCCGCAATGCCAATCTTTATTCTTCAACCAACATTGTTTGTGGGATCTTACTTTGTGCAAAATGGCTGCCACATTTCCGCCAACGCAATAGTTTCTACGCTGTTTTGGCTGTAAAATGCTTTGTCATGTACTTTTAGAATCCTTACAGAGCAGATGGAGGCCATTCGGCCCATCAAATCTACACCGACACCCCAAAATAGGGGGTCCTATCACTTCCCCGAAACCCCACCTAACCTGCACTTCTTTGGACTGACTAAGGAGCAATTTAGCCCGGCCAATCGACCAAACCGCCACGATTTTGGCATCAAAACCAATTCTCCGCCCAATCGCGTTTCCCGATTCCGGCCTCGGCCGGTGGAGAATCCCCGCCCACGATATCTACGCATGAGTTGAGTTTCCACCGCATCCAGCCTCGCGACATGGACAGGCAATTGGTTGGAAGGTGAGAGTAGGAGAGCGGAGAGTGTGTACTGTGGTTGATGGAATACGACAAGTGATCTTCCTCAGGGGTCTGCACCGTAGACGTGCCAACTCTCTGCAGGTTTGTGAGGGGGAGACACAACTCCTCACTCGTCAGAGGGACCTGAAATATCGGGATTTTGGACAGGCATTGAAAAACACTCCGTTCTTAGGTTGCAGCCACCTGTTCCAGCTCTGGTGGGCCGTGTGACCACAATGCCTGCATTCCCCTTCAGAACGGGAGTGGTGGACGCCCACGGAATGTGCCGGATCGAAACCACAGCTGGGACAAAGATGGATCTTGAAGCACGAGAGCCCACATGTGCCACGTGCAAGAATTATATTCTAATAACAAAAGCCATTTTATTGGATTTTCCCTAAGGCTTTACGATCCTTCTTAATTACGCACAAGGTTGAAATGAAAACCAGTGCCGGGATTCTCCCCTACCCGGTAGGGCGGGGGGTCCAGGTGTGTCGGAGTGGCGTCAACCAATCCGGCGTCGGGTCTCCCCAAAGGTGCGGAATTCTCTGAAAAAGAGTGCCCCCACGGCACAAGCCCGCCCGCCGATCGGTGGGCCCCGATCGCGGGCCAGGCCACCGTGGGGGCACCCCCCGGGGTCAGATCGCCCCGCGCCCCCCAAAGGACCCCGGAGCCCGCCCGCGCCGCCTGCTCCCGCCGGTCAGGTAGGTGTTTTGATTCCCGCCGGCGGGAGAGGCCTGTCAGCGGCGGAACATCGGCACATCGCGGGCCGGAGAATCGCCGCGGGGGGGCCCGCCGACCGGCGCGGCGCGATTCCCACCCCCGCCGATTCCCGGGTGGCGGAGCATTCGGGCCACGGCGGGGGCGGGATTGACGCCGGACCTGGAGAATTCCGTCCCAGGTTCCAGTTGTGGGGCCAAAACAGTCATGCAAGTGACAGAGAGTTGGGGCAAGTTAGCAGTCTCCAGTTCTGTATTAGGTGAACAATATCTACTGGATGGTCAGTGTGTGATCTTTGTGTTGCCTAATTCAGGATGGTTGGCGTCGTGTTCACAAAGACCACAAAGTAGCTTTAACTTAAACAAAGCTATAAATTTATTAACACTACTAATTCGGATTTGACGCGTACTCCTTAAGAATACACAATTAATGTGCGTGTGACATTTACGTTGTGTTGACTGGACGTTCCGGGTGGGAATGCCAGTCTTGTGATGTTCTTCACGGGGCTCTGTTTTGTGCTCAAATTTGTGCGCAAAATCTTGGAGTGACGGCTTCTTGAGCGTTTTCGGTGGACGGGTAAACCCCCCCCCCCCCCCCCCCCCCCCCCCACCCCACCCCACCCCGCTCTTTCGTAAACTGACGGTGTGGCAGGCGTTAGGGGTGTGCGAGGTGCAGAGCTGGACTCCCCCCCCCCCCCACCCCCCACCCCCCACCCCCCACCCAGTCCCTCTGTGGCCGGACGTCACGCTGTGCCGGTACTACCTCGGGTCGATGGGTCAGACCGGTAGCGACTTCGCCCTTTGTGTGTGTGTCCGGTGCAGGTGCGGGGCCAGGCGTAATGTGAAATGAAATGAAAATGAAAATCGCTTATTGTCACGAGTAGGCTTCAATGAAGTTACTGTGAAAAGCCCCTAGTCGCCACATTCCGGCGCCTGTCCGGGGAGGCTGGTACGGGAATCGAACCGTGCTGCTGGCCTGCCTTGGTCTGCTTTAAAAGCCAGCGATTTAGCCCAGTGAGCTAAACCAGCCCCTTAATATCGAGCGAGGCGTACGCTGGTCCGTCCTGCTTCCCGCCCCCACCCTTTCAGTGGCGCCTCCTGCAGTCCAAAACGCCTCGTATCTTTTGTGTTGGTGCCCGGCCCTTGCGTTTGTCATCCCGATTTTGTCCTTTAGTTTTTACATCGGTCCTCTCCTCCTGCGGGGTGGCCTTTCGACGGGTTTTCGGATGTTGGAGGGGGGGGGGGGGGGGGGGGGGGAGGGGGCAAGTAGCCTGCATGTAATAACCCCCCTGTCGTGACTGAGAGGCCGTTTTCCCAAGGCAGGTGGCTGGGATGGGGAATTTCTGTCTGCACAGCTGCCTCAGGAGAGAAAGTCAAAAAGGGAAGTGGTCCGGATATCGTGAAGAGAAATGATGACAAATAAGCCATCGCTCACACCACAGGAAATGTTTAAACTGCAGAAGATTGGGGAAGAATGTCTCACACAATTACATTTACAGCCGACAGACCGATCACTGATCAAGTTATAAACGACACACACAGGTAAAAACATGCAGAGTAGAGTCATAGAATCGCGACGGTGCAGAAGGAGGCCATTCGGCCCATCGAGTCTGCACCGAACCCTCTGAAAGAGCACCCCACCCAGGCCCAATCCCACGCCCTACCCCCGCAGCCTCACCTAACCTGCACATTTTTGGACACTAAGGGGAAATCTTGGCATGGCCAATCCACCTAACCTGCAGAGAAAGGGTTGGCCCACTCATGGACAGGGGAGGGAACCTATGTATGGAGCCAGAGGAAATGGGCGTGATACTGAATGAGCATTTTAGATACATAGATGGATACATAAGGGGCTGGTTTAGCTCACCAGGCTAAATCACTGGCTTTTAAAACAGACCAAGCAGGCCAGCAGCATGGTTCGATTCCTGTACCAGCCTCCCTGGACAGGCACCGGAATGTAGCGACTAGGGGCTTTTCACAGTAACTTCATTGAAGTCTACTCGTGACAATAAGCGGTTTTTATTTTTCATTTTCATACATAGAAGATAGGACCAGGCGGAGGCCTTTTTGCCCTTCGAGCCTGCTCCGCCATTCATCACCATCATGGCTGACCATCCAACTCAATAGCCTAATCCTGCTTTCTCCCCATAGCCTTTGATCCCATTCACCCCAAGTGCGTCATTCCAGCCGCCTCTTGAATATGTTAAAAGTTTTAGCATGAACCACTTCCTGTGGTAATGAATTCCACAGGCTCACCACTCTTTGTGTGAAGAAATGTCTCCTTATCTCTGTCCGAAATGGTTTACCTTGAATCCTCAGGCTGTGACCCCTGGTTCTGGACACACCCATCATTGGCAACATCTTCCCTGCATCTACCCTGTCTAGTCCTGTTAGAATTTTATAAGTCTCTATGAGATCCCCCCTCATTCTCCTGAACTCCAGCGAGAACAATGCCAACCTAATCGATCTCTCCTCATATGACAGTCCCGCCATCCCTGGAATCAGTCTGGGAAACCTTCGCTGCACTCTCTCAAGAGCAAGAACATCCTTCCTCAGAAAAGGAGACCAGAACTGAACACAATACTCCAAGTGTGGCCTCACCAAGGCCCTGTACAATTGCAGCAACACATCCCTGCTTCTATACTCGAAACGTCTCGCAATGAAGGCCAATATACCATTAGCCTCTTTACCACCTGCTGCATGCTTACCTTCAGCGACTGGTGCACAAGGACACCTAGGTCCCGCTGCACACTCCCCTCTCCCAATTTACAATACTTTGCATCAGTATTCACCAAAGAAAAGGACTTGGTGGATGATAAGTTTGGGGAAGGTTGTGTAGATAGTCTGGGTCACATTGAGATCAAAAAGGAGGAGGTGTTGGGCGTCTTGAAAAACATTAAGGTGGCTAAGTCCCCAGAGCCTGATGGGATCTAACCCAGAATACTGAAGGAGGCTAGGGAGGAAATTGCTGAGGCCTTGACAGAAATCTTTGTATCCTCACTGACTACAGGTGAGGTCCCAGAGGGCTGGAGAATAGCTAATGTTGTTCCTTTATTTAAGAAGGGTAGCAAGGATAATCCAGGGAACTACAGGCCGGTGAGCCTTACGTGGTAGGGAAATTACCTGTGAGAATTCTTCGAGACAGGATTTACTCCCATTTGGAAGCAAATGGACGTATTAGCGAGAGGCAACACGGTTTTGTGAAGGGGAGGTCAACTTGATTGAGATTTTCGAGGAAGTGACAAAGATGATTGATGAGGGTAGGGCAATGGATGATACCCACATGGACTTCAGTAAGGCCTTTGACAAGCTCCCTCATCTTTGGACTGTGGGAGTAAACCGGAGCACAGTGCTAACCACTGTGTCACCACGCTGCCCCTTACTTGTAAAGTAAGCAACAGATATGTACAAATTCATTTGCAGAAGGAGGTCATTCGGCCCAGCGAGTCTGCACCGACCCTCGGAAAGAGCACTCTACCTCGGCCATCTAACTCGCTCCAATTGAAAAAATTAACAACTCATAATTTTTAAATCAAATCTCTTGATTTTTAAGAATTTGACTCATGATTTATGAGGCATTCCAGGCATTGAGGCCTTTATTTATTGATGACTTGGATGAAGGAATAGTATGTGGGTGACACTGAGTTAGCACGTACAGTAGCTGGGAGTGAGAGTCTATAATGCGATCAGCACACATTTTTTTTAAGTGCACTTCCACACATAGATTTTTCTCCAATCGGAGACCGGATTGGGGAAGTGGTGGGTAGGATTCCCCAGCTGACTATGAACCGCGTTGTGAAAGCTCCTTCTGCGACCACCAGGCCCTGGGGTGGGAGTCGAACACGGAACGTCGGGCCGACCACTGAGCGAGCCACAAGAACTCCTCCGAGCACAAGTTAAGGAAACGAGAGGAAATAAGTCAGATGGAACACAACATGGGGAAGTGCGAGTTCGTCCACTGCCCAGAAAGACAACTTGACTGAAATATGGTCGAGGGGGTGGTGGAGGGGTGGTGAAGGGGGTCATTAAGGGGGTGGGGAATCTGACAAACATAATTTGAAATTGAAACTAAGCCATTCAGCAGTGTAATCAGGAAACAATTATTCCACATAAAGTGGTAATCTGGGACTCTCTCCCCTCTGGCCGTGTTTTTCAAACTTTTTGGTAGTCACCACTAAGTAGTATTGTGAATTGCGCTTTCACGTATCTGATCGTCAGTCCAGAAGTAAAACACTCGAACACGTCAGTAACGAATATTCGTTTATTTACGGCCGGGACAAATCTCTAAGCAGTCGGGTAACCACCTTCGAGAAGTGCCAAAATCCCAGAATAAGGACGGTATCTTTATACATCTTACAGCTTAGGGGTGGTCCCTTTAAATTCCTAGATACACCTATGATTTGGCAAGGATCCAGAACATGTACATATATGGAATTATTCTTCGAGGTCGGGAGGTTATTTTTGACATAATCATTAGCACAAGTCACTATCAATATTAATACAAAGGTTTTTGTATCCCATGGCCATATGGGTCAACTCACTCCAAAGACAGTCCCTCTTACATTTCAATGTTTATTTGTTCCAACTGGTCAAACGAGCTTAATTATGTTATCTCTGCAATAAAGTAACGGTTCCCATTCATTCCATTCTTTGCCTTTTTGACCTCTCTGCTTTTACAGATACGGGTCAGAACATTAATTAGTACCAATGCCACACTCCCTATATTCCATCCCATAACCTTCTGACATCTTTGCTTTTACAGATACGGTCAGAACATTAATTAGTACCAATGCCACACTCCCTATATTCCATCCCATAACCTGTTGACATCTCTTTCACAGAGCTTTTCAGAACTGTTATATTAACCCTATCAGTTAAGTTCCAAATGAAATCCACTTCTACATTCCCCCCTTTGATCATTCCTTGATCACATAACACTCAGGATACTTTAGATGGAAATGAGAGCGAGGCGGAGGTACTCCTCCTCTACTAGGCTCCGGCAGGATGCCACTTCCTCATATAGGTCAGGGGTAGGTGGAACCAGTGTTTCTTTTTCATCTAGGGCGGATCTCTGAAGCATCTGTGGTAATGCAGTGGCACCCAAACGGTTGCATAGGCATTTCACACCAGTAGCTATGATACAGAGCAACAAACAGATGGTAACGAAGATAATGAGCCCATGGAATAGGTAAGTGGCCCAAGAATTGGACCACATCCAGCTCCACCAGTCAGCCTGACCGGCGAGTCGCAAGCGCTGTACTCCATCTCTGATATGGGTTACCAGACGCGTGATATTCTCTGAACTGTCTGGAATATAACCCATGCAGCCGTCTGTTCGATCGAGAAAGGAACAGATATCAAGGGAACGCCTCCATGGGCATGGGTCGGGACCTGTGTACATACCCAGCAAGAGGAGACACCCACTTTCTTAGCATAGACATAGGACATAAACAGAAATGAATTTGCCGTTACATGGTGCGTTGCCCGCTTCCTTCTGGAAGGCGAGTAGGGGTGAGTAGTCCTTGATGGTAAAATTTGTACCCTGTCCTTATCAATGCACCGGTGGTTCCACCGGCATGTGCGGCGATCGTAGATCAGAACCATGTACGTAGTCAGGAATCGGGGCTTCTGGTCGTCGGGATGAACGGTGGTCGGGCAGGTGTTGATAGGGGTGGTGATCCATCGGAGACCTGTCGTTGTTCCACATCGTGGGGTTCCTTCTCGGCACAGGGGTGGACGTCGGCTTCCATACGGGCATCTCCTTCTTCCGGATGCAGCGAGAGAGAGCAGGGTGGCGAGTATTGTGACGGTGAAGAGGGACTTCATCCTGGTACTCGTGTTCCTAGGACTTAAAGGAAAAGTTTAGAACATCATGGATACTTAATTAACTTACAATGGTGCATATGTACCCATGCGTTCCGGCCCTCCACTTTTACTGCAGTGGGGGTAGTGAGTAGAACCTGTAGGGGACCCTCCCATCGAGGTTCCAAACCTTTACGTGTCCAATTTCGAATTAGGACATAATCCCCAGGGTTGATGGAGACGTCATGAGTAATGGATGGGACTTCTTCCTGGGTGGCACGAACTCGGGAGTGTAATCCTTTCAAAATTCTAGTTAGTGTTAATATATAATTAGCCATCTCGGTAGTCATGTAATGGAATTGAACATTCCGTGGAACACTGCTGTCCCAAGGCGTTCGAAAGGGTCTGCCATATAGTATTTCCGCTGGGCTTAGGCGAGTTTTTCCTGCGGGGGTGGCACGTAGCTGGAAGAGTGCTAAAGGCAGGAGTTTGAGCCAAGTGGCCCCAGTGTCTGCTTGTAGTTTAGCGAGTTTAGTCTTTAGAGTCTGATTAGCCCTTTCCACCACTCCAGCGGCTTGTGGTCTGTAGGCACAATGAAACTGTTGCTTTATTCCTAGCAGAGCACAGAATTCCTTATTGATTTGACCTATGAAGTGGGGACCATTGTCAGAGCTCAGCCGGGCTGGAATTCCAAATCGCGGAACAATTTCTCGCATTAACACCTTAACTACTGTCGAGGCCTTGTTATCCGTAGTCGGGTAGGCCTCGATCCATTTGCTAAAAGTGTCCACAATGACTAACACATATTTATAGCATTGACATCTTTCCAACTCAATGTAATCCATTTGCAGGGTCTCAAATGGACCCTCAGGTAAGGGGGTTGTGCCAGGATCACAGGGGACGGCCTTACCGGGGTTGTGCTGTTGACAGATTAGGCACCGACTGCTAATTTGTTGGGCCATTTCTTGCAGTCGTGGGTGCCACCAGCTTTTTAACAATATGTCCCCTGTGGCACGAGCTCCACAGTGAGTTGCAAAGTGTACACATTCGGTCACCCAGGCTGCTAATGCATCGGTCATACATGTTTGTCCTACCGGGGTGACCCACAGCTTATTTTCGATATCATATATACATCCTAAGTTTTTCCACATATTTACAGCAGTTGCAGGAGCGTCCTCCTGCATTTGGATTATGTCAGCAATGGTTGGCATAGGTTTTTCAGAGGGGGACTTTCCCGAGGGGGTTTTAGTCTGCCTCATCATTCTAGGCACCATTAGTTTGCCAGATTTAGAAATTTCTTTTGCCTTCTCGTCCGCTCTCCTGTTGCCCGTTTCCACCAGTCCTGTGCCTTTTGTATGCGCTGCGCATTTTATCACCGCTATCTTGTCTGGGAGCATAAGGGCCTGCAATAACTGGGTTACTAACTGCTGGTGTGAGATGGGTGTACCAGCGGAGGTTAGAAATCCTCTGTTTTTCCATAATTGCCCGAAATCATGTACTACCCCGAAGGCGTATCGGGAATCTGTATAAATATTAACCTTCCTCCCCTGTGCCAATATGCATGCTCGTATTAACGCAAACAATTCTGCCTGTTGGGCAGAAAAGGGAACTTCAAATGCTGCTGCTTCTACTACGTCACCGTCTTGATCGATGATTGCATAGCCAGATTGTCTATCCCCCCTTTCGCCGACGGAAGAACTTCCATCGGTGAAAAAGGAACAATCTGCACTTGGGAGGGGTATATCGGAGAGGTCGTCTCGAACCGAGGAGACTTCCTGCAACAGTTGCAGACAGTCATGAGTTGGGTCGCGCATGTCTGTGGGAGGATGCGTCAAAAAGTTAGCAGGGTTGATAGTGGTGCAGTGGGCAAACTGGACCTTTGGGTTATTAAGGAGAGCAATATCATATTTGTTCTGACGAGCCATCGTGAGATGCTGAGTCTGTAGCTGTCCCAAAAGGGCCGTAACAGAATGGGAACTATAGACAGTGATATCTTATTGGAGGGTAATATTAGCAGCCGATAGCAGGCTGTTGTAGATAGCTGCAAGAGTTTGGGTACAGATAGGATAGCCAAGGGCCACCGGATCGAGTTTAGAGGAGTAGTATGCAACCGGGCGACAGCGGTCGCCGTGGCGTTGGGTCAGGACAGCTGTGGCGCAGTCGGCAAGGACTGTGCAATAGAGCTGAAAAGGGCAATCATATAAGGGTCGACCAAGGGCAGGGGCCTGGAGGAGTGCCTCCTTGAGGCGGTTCTGCTAGTGACTGTTTGTGATCTGCGGGCACTAGGACCCTGCGGAGCCATGCAGTGTCAATTTCAACGCAGCAGTTTCGAAACTGCCCAGCACAAATTCTTTATCTGTTTATTCTGAGACCAATGTAGTTCTGAACATACTGAGTTACTCATAATACTGATCACATTCCAGGGGCGGTGGCGGAGGTGGCTGTGGGGGCTGTGGAGGCTGTGGGGGCTGTGGGGGCTGTGGGGGCTTCTGACGTCCCCCGCAATTGAACAGATGTTCCTCATCCCCATCGTCCCCCTCCTCCCAACCTTGCTTCGCATTGCTGACTGGCGCCAGGGTAGGATTAGCATTCTTACGTTTCTTATATTCTTTACATTCCCTTTTTAAGACCTCTACTGTTTTAACAATTCCCCCTTTTGTGAGGCCAATACCCAATTTTGAGGCATTTTCCTGCCAGCTAGCCAGTATAGATGCATCTTTCATTAACTGACAGTATTCCCTCCACAAGGCAATTAATTTCTTTGCGGTGGGTTCTTGATAATACAGAAAAATGTGTCATTTGAAACATGAAAGTCTGGCAATATCTGGTTTGAGAGGGTACAGGGAAAGATCCCACAAAAGGTTAATAGCAGCTGCAAAGAGCAGGGTTATAAAATGCAGATACTTGCTCACAAGCAGGCCTCAGCAGACACACAGGCTTCATGTGGTAAGCTAAAACAATGGCTCACACCTTCATGGAATGTAACTATCTCAGAAAGCATCTGAAAAAGCATGGATGAGAGTTTCAATTGCATTAAGTGATGAATGTTTAAAACAGGCAAGTCTTTCAAGTCACAACCAAGTTAAATTTTAGCATACAGCTAAGGGCAAAGTTTCACACCTTAATTGAAATAAACTCTCTTAGTAAACAGCTGGAAAGAATGGAAGATGCGCAGTCGAATTTAGTGTCAATTTCAGGGGTAAAATTCTACGAACATCAAGTTAATTAAAAGAAAATTGGAGATGACCTGGCTACGAGAAACATCATTTAAGTCAAAATCAAAGGCAAAGTTATGAACTGGGGACAATTGGAAAATTAAACGATTTGAAACCACAGAAATAAAAGTTAACTATTGAAACAAAAGCATTTTTTAAAATCAGATCTGAGAGGAGACGATATGCCTGAAATGAATAATTAGTTGTAGTAAGATGTTTACATCAAAGATACTTTTAAACTATCAAAGTGAAACAAGCCCATATACAATACAGTCGTTAAAACTTAATAACTCTTCGAAAGAGAATATAAACCCAGGGAGCAGAAGCAGCAGCACTCTGCAACAGCAACAGGAGAGAGAGAGACAGAGAGAGAGAGAGACACAGCCTGCTGGAGAAAGACAAGGAAAGCAGCCGAGTTTAAACAGCTAATTCAACTCAAGAAGACCAGATTTTAAGTGGTTATTAGCTTACTTTACTTCCTTAATAACACAGGACCCAGGACACCAATGCTATTAAGGGGTAAGTAGGTAAAATTCTTCAGTGAAGGTATGGGTTACACCGGGGGATAGGCTCCGAGAACCCCGCCCGTAACTTCCAGAGAACGCTGCCTGGAATCACGGCGGCAGTCCCGTCCAGAGCCCACAGCCCGTTAACCGTCCCCTAGCAATCCTGAGAACCCCGCCCGTAACTCCAGCGAACGCTGCCTGGAATCACGGCGGCTCCTCAGGCTGCCTTTAGCAGTCCTGGCAACCCCGCCCGTAACTCCAGCGAACGCTGCCTGGAATCACGGCGGCAGTCCCAGGCTGCCCACAGCCCGTTAACCGTCCCCTAGCAATCCTGAGAACCCCGCCCGTAACTCCAGCGAACGCTGCCTGGAATCACGGCGGCTCCTCAGGCTGCCCCCAGCAGTCCTGGCAACCCCGTCCGTGCCTCCAAATGTGAATTGCGCTTTCACGTATCTGATCGTCAGTCCAGAAGTAAAACACTCGAACACGTCAGTAACGAATATTCGTTTATTTACGGCCGGGACAAATCTCTAAGCAGTCGGGTAACCACCTTCGAGAAGTGCCAAAATCCCAGAATAAGGACGGTATCTTTATACATCTTACAGCTTAGGGGTGGTCCCTTTAAATTCCTAGATACACCTATGATTTGGCAAGGATCCAGAACATGTACATATATGGAATTATTCTTCGAGGTCGGGAGGTTATTTTTGACATAATCATTAGCACAAGTCACTATCAATATTAATACAAAGGTTTTTGTATCCCATGGCCATATGGGTCAACTCACTCCAAAGACAGTCCCTCTTATATTTCAATGTTTATTTGTTCCAACTGGTCAAACGAGCTTAATTATGTTATCTCTGCAATAAAGTAACGGTTCCCATTCATTCCATTCTTTGCCTTTTTGACCTCTCTGCTTTTACAGATACGGGTCAGAACATTAATTAGTACCAATGCCACACTCCCTATATTCCATCCCATAACCTGTTGACATCTCTTTCACAGAGCTTTTCAGAACTGTTATATTAACCCTATCAGTTAAGTTCCAAATGAAATCCACTTCTACAGTATTACATGTATTACGGTAAGGCCCGTATAGTAGAGGTACATGGGTAAACCCCTGCCTGCTGGCTCCGCCCAGTAGGCGGAGTATAAATGTGTGTGCTCGCCGGTGCTGCAGCCATTCTGGTTCCAGCTACAGGAGGCACAACATCTTCGCTCAATAAAGCCTCGATTACTCCACTACTCTCGTCCTTGTGGTAATTGATAGTGCATCACCCGGGGCCCAATTTGACCAACCGGCCATCCTTAGTAACCCACGGTGGCCGACATACACAACCCACCATTTGCGCTTATCGTTAATGTGATAGGTGAGCTTTTTTGGTCCTCATGATCTCATTTGCTTTGTCATTCAATGTTACGCTTCTGATGAGGGCTTCAGCTGATGATTTAAGTCAAAATCATGAGGGTTGTCCTCGAACTTGCCATGCTTAGCTTTCAAATGTCTTTGAAGTTTTGAGGGTTTTGCCAGTGCTTCCCTGCATGTAACACACATGGACTCTGCATCCTGATTTCCACTGGCACAATTAATAACCCACACCGCAAGTATTTATCTTTACCTGCCTTGTTCCTGTTTTCAGCTTCCTCTTCATGGGTTGTTCACCAGAGGCCCTGGAGCCCCCACCAGCACTGCCGACAGCTACAAAATGGAAGAATCTCTCTCGCGCCCAGAGCACGTGACGTCAGTGTCCGGGGTTTGTGACCTGCTCTCTGCCGCTGCATCTGGAGAGGAGACTCCATCGATTTTAAGAAATAATCTGCTCCTGGGTCAGTGTGCTGACCATCAGGAGGAGGTGATCTGCACCCTTGGGCTGCGGGCCTGTGCACTGCCGAGGGGGCACGCTGTCTGACAGCCGGCATTCTGAAAGCCGGTCACGGCCGGCATTTTTAAAAGCACTTCTTCCCGCGATCGGGAATGCCGCCATAGTCACTTTTAATTCCAGATTTGTATTGAATTCAAATTCCAGTATCTGCAGTGGTGCGATTCGAACCCAGTTCTCCAGACATTACCCTGGGTCTCTGGATTACTAGTCCAGCAACAATACCACGAGGCCAGTGTCTCCCATTGATCCTCCTTTGCCCCTCTGGTATTCCTCTGGTGTGACGGGGGCATGTCCTCTCTCATGGTGTTGAGATTTATTTAGGATGGTAACTTGATTTCAGATCCCTCAAATTGTTCACCTCCACCAGTGGATTTCTAGCTTCAGGTTTTTACTCTTCCATGGGATTTATTGCCCATGCCTAATTGCCCTTGAAGGGAGTCAAACACATTGGTGTGGGTATGGACACCAGGTAAGGGTGGCAGGTAAGGGCAGCACATTTCCTTCCCAAAAGGGCATTAGGGAATGAACCAGATGGGGTTTTATGACAATCGACAATGGTTTGATGGTCATCATTAGACTTTTCTATCCAGATTTATATTCAATTCCAGCTTCATCATCTATCCCGGTGGGATTCGAACCCAGGACCTCAGAGCATTTACCCTGGGTCGCTCTAGTCGCACGACGATAGGGGCAGCACGGTAGCATGGTGGTTAGCATAAATGCTTCACAGCTCCAGGGTCCCAGGTTCAGTTCCCGGCTGGGTCACTGTCTGTGCGGAGTCTGCACGTCCTCCCCGTGTGTGCGTGGGTTTCCTCCGGGTGCTCCGGTTTCCTCCCACAGTCCAAAGATGTGCGGGGTTAGGTGGATTGGCCATGCTAAATTGCCCGTAGTGTCCTAAAAAGTAAGGTTGGGGGGGTTGTTGGGTTACGGGTATAGGGTGGATACGTGGGTTTGAGTAGGGTGACCATTGCTCAGCACAACATCGAGGGCCGAAGGGCCTGTTCTGTGCTGTACTGTTCTATGTTCTATGATACCACTAGGCCAAGAGTGCCCTTAACTAGCAAAGTCTCTTTGATATTTGTAGACCATATACATTGCATCACCTGCAAAGACCCTGTTTGACAAACTGATTCTAACAAACTTACTCTTTCTGGATTTCTGCATCCAGGTCTCAGACTCCATCAAATCCAACTTTGCACTGTGCTTCAATGGAGACCCAGAAGTCCCACAAAGGTAAGTCAACGGAAGTTTCTTTAGATCAAACAAAACGGTCGCAACGGCAGCATACAGCACGATAGGGGCAGACGTGGACAACCAACCACTTGCAGGTTATTGATGTCTTATAATTGCTGCGAGCATTAGAATTAGCCACCATCTTAACTTTAACTCACTGGCTGACTTTTCCAGACCGAGTAATTCCTGTCAGGTAAAGGGAACTGAAGAGTGTTAGATCTAGGAGGTGCCTTAACGACTGGATACTGTTAATCTGCCTCAGACACCATCCTGACCCTGACCCTTCCTATCTCCACTAACCTTTCTGAAGCTCTCCACCCACACAGATGCCCTTTCTGGGCCTCTATTCCAGGTACAACTGATTCATTACCCTGGGCACCAAGGGCTGGTTTAGCTCTGGTGGCTGGACAGCTGGTTTGTGATGTGGAGCGGGGCCAGCAGTGTGGGTTCAATTCCCGTACCGGCTGAGGTTAGCCATGAAGGCCCTGCCTTTTCAACCTCGCCCTCAGGTTAAATCACCGCCAGTCCGCCCCCCCCCCCCCCCTCAAAGGGGAAAGCAGCCTGTGGTGACCATGGACTGTAGCGACTTCACCTTGACTTACTTTTACCCAATGCACCAATATCCCAATTTGTTTGCTTCTTTACAAATGAGCAATTGTTTATTAAATCACCAAATACAAAAGTACATTTCTTTCAAAGAACAAATCTTTTGATTGTAATTTAATGAGCTGGATTCTCCGATTTTGCCTCTATTTTGTGGAGGAAGCGTCTGGTCTTACGGCCAGAAATGTCGGCGGAGCCCCCGCACGGAGGCGAGCAGCCGCGCCACGCAGAGACCCCCGGCTTTCCTTGCAGAATGGCCGGGTCCATTGCCGCGCAGGCGCACGGCGGTGACCTGCAGCCGGAGACGGAACCGCAGCCGCCAAGCGAGGTCCTCGTAAAACTGAGAGGCCGCGTGACCGACGCTCATCAGGGGCGGAGCATCGGGGGAGGGCCTCAGGCGACGTCCTGAGGTCGTCCCAACGGCACGCGGCGTATTCCTCGAGTGCGCCGTTTTTGAGGGGGGGGGGGGGGGAGCGTCCGAGAAACGTCGCCGCCCCCGATTTTGGCGTAAAAACAAATTCTCCGGCCAATCGCCGGAGTCGGCAATCGGAGAATCCCGCCCAATATGTCTGCTTCTCCGCAATGCTCCCAAATATCTCTGGGGTCAGTCGCGTTCCATTTGATCGTCTTGTGAGGCTTTTTCATCTCGAAAAACCTAGTTCTTGAAAATTAACATTTTTTTGTCGGGCGGGCGGTGGGGTTTATTGCAGTAAAGAGCTTTGAGGTGAGTTAAATGCCCCTCGCCTGAGGTGTGGTGACCCTCAGGTTAAATCATCACCAGTCAGCTCTCCCCCCCCCCCCTCAAAGTCACTCGGGGCTTTCTGATCTCCAGATTTCTACTCCTCCACTCTCAGTCACAACAAACAAACAGAAATAACTAAGCCCAGACTTCAGCAGCTGCTGACCAATTCCTCGCTTCTCCGGCTTTTCCGGAGGATGCAGACTTGCAGTCGGGCGGTGAAATCGGGAGACGCTTCAACCAGGGCCCAGAGGGAGGTGGCTCAAGCTGACTATAGCTCCCTCTGGTGGCCGATGTTGCATCCTTCAGTTCAGCATAAACGCACCAAACATTCGCCGGCAGTGGGGGTGGAAATGAAATGAAAATCGCTTATTGTCACGAGTAGGCTTCAAATGAAGTTACTGTGAAAAGCCCCCTAGTCGCCACATTCCGCCGCCTGTTGGGGGAGGCTATTACGGGAAGACAACGCTATTGAACAACACTTTGCTGTTTTTTATTTTGGACTCAGTGAAGAATGTCGGGGGGCGGGGAGGGGGGTGGGGGGGAGCACAGAATCTTGCTCTATGCAGACGACGTGCTTCTGTATGTATTGGGCCCATTAGAGGGGATGGAAGAAATCATGAGGATTCTGGGGGAATTTGGCCGGTTTTCGGGGTAGAAGCTAAATATGGGGAAAAGTGAGATGTTTGCGATCCAGGCGAGGGGACAGGAGAGGCGATTGGGGGAGCTGCCGTTTAGATTAGTAGGGGGAAGCTTTAGGTACCGAAGCATTCAAGTGGCGCGGGAATGGGACCGGCTGCATAAATTAAATCTGGCCCGACTAGTAGACCAAATGAAGGACGATTTTCGGAGGTGGGACGTGCTCCCGTTGTCACTGGCTGGGAGGGTGCAGACGGTGAAGATGACGGTCCTCCCGAGATTCCTGTTTGTGTTTCAATGTCTCCCCATCTTTATTCCGCGGGCCTTTTTTAAACGGGTCAACAAAGTGATCACTGGCTTTGTTTGGGCGGGCAAGACCCCGCGGGTAAGGAAGGTAATGCTTGAGCGGAGTCGGGGAGAGGGGGGGCTGGCGCTGCTAAATTTTAGTAACTTACTGGGCAGCGAATATAGCCATGATCAGGAAGTGGGTGGTGGGGGAGGGGTCGGCATGGGAGCGTATGGAGGCGGCTTCATGCAAGGGCACCAGTTTGGGGACGTTGGTAAATGCGCCTCTGCCGTTCCTGCCGGTACGGTACTCCACCAACCCCGTGGTGGTGGCGGCCCTGAGAGTCTGGGGCCAATGGAGGAGACATGTGGGAGCAGAGGGAGCATCGGTCTGGTCCCCTAATCTGTAATAATCACCGGTTTGCCCCGGCAAGTACGGATGGGGGGTTCCGGATATGGCGGAGAGCAGGGATTGAGAGGATGGGAGATATGTTTATAGAGGGGAGCTTTCCGAGTATCAGGGCGCTGGAGGAGAGGTTTGGGTTGGCAAGGATAAACAAATTCAGTATCAGCAGGTGCGGGACTTCCTACGTAAACAGGTGTCAACCTTCCCACTCCTACCGCTAAGGGGGATTCAGGACAGGGTAGTTTCCAGAGGGTGGGTCGGAGAAGGGAGCGTCTGGGACATTTACAAGGAACTTATGGGGTCAGAGGAGTCACAGATTGAGGAACTGAAGCGCAAGTGGGAGGAGGAGCTGGGAGGAGAGCTAGAGGATGGTCTATGGGTGGACACATTGAGTAGAGTCAACGCGTCCGCAACATGTTCCAGGCTCAGCCTGATACAATTTAAGGTCGTTCATCGGGCCCACATGTCAGTGGCCCGGATGAGCAGATTCTTTGAGGTGGAAGAAGGTGTGCAAAATGTGCGGGAGGGCCAGCGAACCATGTCCACATGTTCTGGACATGTCCGATGCTTAGGGGATTTGCAAAACCCTACCAACTGTTCGGGCTTGAGACAATTTACACCTCTTTAACCTGTGATTATCCCTCTCCCTGGATCTGCAATGATTTGATTACCTGCAAATGCCTGCATTCCAAGCATTGTCCAGCATCTCTGACTTTGTCTATATAAATGTTTCTGGAACATACCTCGCCATTCACCTGAGGAAGGAGCTGCGCTCCGAAAGCTCGTGTTTGAATCAAACCTGTTGGACTTTAACCTGGTGTTGTAAGACTTCTTACTAGGGGATTTTGGCAGGGGTTTGCAGATGTCATGTCCACGGTGTTAAAAACAGGGGTAGCCCCGAATCCAGAGGTGGCTATTTTCGGGGTGTCGGAAGATCCGGGAATCCAGGAGGAGAAAGAGGCAGACGTTCTGGCCTTTGCTTCCCTGGTAGCCCGGAGACGGATACTATTAGCTTGGAGGGACTCAAAGCCCCCGAAGTCGGAGACCTGGCTATCGGACATGGCTAGCTTTCTCTGTTTGGAGAAAATCAAGTTCGCCCTGAGAGGGTCACTGTTAGGGTTCGCCCGGAGGGGGCAGCCGTTCGTCGACTTCTTCGTGGAAAATTAATCGGCAGCAGTAGGTTGGGGGGGGGTTAGTTTAGCTTAGAGTAGGGGGTTAATAAAGGTGGGACCTGTAAGGGGGGAGACGGCTTTTACACTGTGTTCATAGTTTCATGTACATTGTTTATTACCAAAAATACCTCAATAAAATGTTTATTAAAAAAATAATAATTTTATAGGTTTCTATGAGATTCCTCCCTCATTCTTCTGAACTCCAGCGAATAGAACATAGAACATAGAACGATACAGCGCAGTACAGGCCCTTCGGCCCTCGATGTTGCACCGACATGGAAAAAAAAAACTAAAGGCCATCTAACCTACACTATGCCCTTATCATCCATATGCTTGTCCAATAAATTTTTAAATGCCCTCAATGTTGGCGAGTTCACTACTGTTGCAGGTAGGGCATTCCACGGCCTCACCACTCTTTGCGTAAAAAACCCACCTCTGACCTCTGTCCTATATCTATTACCCCTCAATTTAAGGCTATGTCCCCTCGTGCTAGCCACCTCCATCCGCGGGAGAAGGCTCTCGCTGTCCACCCTATCTAACCCTCTGATCATTTTGTAAAATACAATCCTAACCGATTCAATCTCTCCTCATACTTGTATTTATGTATGCCCTATGGCTTTTTCATTGGAGTGATCTGTCTGGACTGTACACAGAACAATACGTTGCACTGAACCTCGGTACCCGTAACAATGAATCAGATCCAAATCCACACGTCAGTCCCGCCATCCCAGGAATCAGTCTGGGGAACCTTCGCTGCTCTCCCTCTACAGCAGGAACATCCTTCCTCAGAGAAGGGCACCAAAACTGCCCACAATATCCGAGGTTTGGTCTCACTAATGTTATGTTCCTTGATAATTGAAATTGATTGCTCTTTTTTTAACGAAATATCTTCTTACTTTTACGTCTCTTAACTGCTTTGCGTCATTCCCAATTACCGATGCAGTAGTGAATCCCGTCTTGCTGAGCTCCCCTACATGATGGGTTAGAAATGAGTCCTGAAGGTGGTTACAAATCCTTTGGCCTTTTGCGCTGGTGTGCTGGACACTCCCTGCATTGAGCACGGGGATGTTTGTGGAGCCTCCTCCTCTAGGTAGTAGTTGAATTGAATGACTGGATGTGGCAGGACTGCACAGCATCAATCTGATCCATTGGTTGTGGAAACACTTAACTTTGTCTATCACATGGTGATTCTGGTGCTTGGAATGCATGTCGTTGTGCGCTGTAACTTCACCTCCATCACTGATGCACAATGGCAGCAGTGTACAATGATGCACAATCAATTGCACAAAGACTCAGATTGGGTACAACTGTGGCTTTATTGCAGTCAGATGCCTGGCCTCCTACTGCAGCTGGCGAAATGGCAGATCAATGGAGGACACCCATATTTATACCACTCCTAGTGGGCGGAGCCAGCCGGCAGGGGCTACCGGCGAACCTGTAGTACAGGTCCTACGTTACATCCCCTAATACAGGTGCACACAGTGGTTCACCACATACAACATATAGAATAGCGCTTCTCAAGCACGGCAGCACAGTGGGTAGCACTGTGGCTTCACAGCTCCAGGGTCCCAGGTTCGATTCCCGGCTTGGGTTACTGTCTGTGCGGAATCTGTTCCAACTCATGGTCCTGGGCCGCAAAGCAATGCAGCCCAGGTTGAGGATCTTCAGGTGACTGACGTTGGAGCCCAGGTTGTTCCGCAATGTTGGGAAGATAGTGTTGGGCTCAGGCACCCGCGTTGCCTCCTTCAAGGTCGGAGTTTTGCGAGGAAACTGGAATACGGCCGAACAAAAAAAAAGGCCCGATCGTCACAGGCCACTGGCATTCCAGCCGAGCTTTCCATGTTCCCCGGCAACAGAAGACTTGGTGAAGCAACCACGGAGGGAGGAGAGCGTGGCACAGAGGGGGAGGCAGAGAGACAAGTGGGGCAAAGATAGGGTCGCGCACAGTTGGAGATTTGGTGCCAGGGTAGGGCGCGGCCTTGAAGCAGGGGGGAGCCCGTGACCCCAGTCACAGTTTTGCTGACCCCCCAAATCAGCTATCTGAAAAAAACATTTGGGGCCAATTGAACGCTGGGTGGACAAGGGGCTGTGCATTCGACAGAAAGAGTTTACGACCATTTATAAACCACCTATCCTGACCTCCGAATAGGCCAAGGCACATCACAGCCAATTAAACACTTTATTGAAGTGGTATGATGTGGGGATGCTGACTAGTCTACAGCAAGGTCCAACAAATAGGAATAAAGTAACTATCGGAAGAACTCTTCCCATGATGGCGGCTGAGGAATAAATAACCAGCAAGTTCGACTTGCCCTTCTTTGAAATAACGCCATGAGAGCTTTTACCGAGGGGGCAGGCAGGGCCTCAATTTAACAGCTTGTCAGAAAGGTTGCACCGTCAACAGTGCAGCGCTCCCTCTGCACTGCATTGGAGGTTGCACTGTCGACAGTGCAGCGCTCCCTCTGCACTGCACTGGAGGTTGCACCGTCGACAGTGCAGCGCTCACTCTGCACTGCACTGGAGGTTGCACTGTCGACAGTGCAGCGCTCACTCTGCACTGCACTGGAGGTTGCACTGTCGACAGTGCAGCGCTCCCTCTGCACTGCACTGGAGGTTGCACTGTCGACAGTGCAGCACTCCCTCTGCACTGCACTGGAGGTTGCACTGTTGACAGTGCCGCGCTCCCTCTGCACTGCACTGGAGGTTGCACTGTCGACAGTGCAGCACTCCCTCTGCACTGCACTGGAGGTGGCCGCAGAGGTGGTCATGTCTCCGGAGTGGGCCTTGAGCCTCCTGACTCCGAGCTGCTGAACCACAGATAGATCGTTAAGAACTGATTAGACCTTTTTAAAAAGAAACAAACAACTTTTGCTCCCGAAGTGAGCAGGAATGGGAGGGGACTGGTGGGGGGCAGCCAGGCTATGGGGTTGAGGTTAGACGGACACGGAACACCATTACTGCAGCCGGCAAGGCAGCAATGCTAACAGCACACCGCTAACAGCTCGCTTTAAACTTAGTGCCAGGGGTCGTATGGGTGTCCACCCATGGTACCCCCCCAGGTGCCCTCTGGCCCCAGCCGACCCATCAGCTGTTTGGGCATGCTCCAGCACCATCAGTGCCACCTTTTTGGCTTCGATAAATGTGTGTGTGGGGAGTGTAATGTGTGTGTGCGGCTGGGATGAGTGTGTGTGGGGAGTGTAATGTGTGTGTGCGGCTGGGATGAGTGTGTGTGGGGAGTGTAATGTGTGTGTGCGGCTGGGATGAGTGTGTGTGGGGAGTGTAATGTGTGTGTGTGGCTGGGATGAGTGTGTGTGGGGAGTGTAATGTGTGTGTGTGGCTGGGATGAGTGTGTGTGGGGAGTGTAATGTGTGTGTGTGGCTGGGATGAGTGTGTGTGGGGAGTGTAATGTGTGTGTGTGGCTGGGATGAGTGTGTGTGGGGAGTGTAATGTGTGTGTGTGGCTGGGATGAGTGTGTGTGGGGAGTGTAATGTGTGTGTGTGGCTGGGATGAGTGTGTGTGGGGAGTGTAATGTGTGTGTGCGGCTGGGATGAGTGTGTGTGGGGAGTGTAATGTGTGTGTGCGGCTGGGATGAGTGTGTGTGGGGAGTGTAATGTGTGTGTGCGGCTGGGATGATTGTGTGTGGGGAGTGTAATGTGTGTGTGGGGCTGGGATGAGTGTGTGTGGGGAGTGTAATGTGTATGTGCGGCTGCAGCTTGTCAGCCTCCCGAGTGTCAATCTCGGACCTGGCCAATCCCGCACCATTTCTCATTGAACATAAGAACATAAGAACTAGGAGCAAGAGTAGGCCATCTGGCCCCTCGAGCCTGCTCCACCATTCAATGACATCATGGCTGATCTTTTGTGGATTCAGCTCCACAATCGAATGTGTTTCTGTCGCAAAAGTCCACGGGTTCTCCGTTGGAGCCACCACTTAATAATAATAATAATAATAATCTTTTATTGTCACAAATAGGCTTACATTAACACTGGATTGAGGTTACTATGACAAGCCCCTAGTCGCCGCATTCAGGTACGCACAGAGAGAGAATTCAGAATTCTCAGCCAGTACGGGAATTGAACCCGCGCTGCTGGCCTTGTTCTGCGTCACAAACCAGCTGGCTAGCCCACTGAGCTAAACCAGCCCAGCAGTCTCACAAACGGAGAACTCCACCCACAGATGAATGTTAGTCAAGGTCTACACGTGTGGTGGGTAACCTACGGCCTAGGGGCCACACGTGGTCCATCAGGGTTCGGAGTGCGGACCACAAAATGTTTTGTTGACCGTTGCCCAGGCGCAGGGTCACCACATTCCGCTGATTCCCGTCCACCTAGATTTTATTCCGACCGGGATGACTGAAGTGATTTGCATGTCAAGCGAGGGAGAGTGAAGTGAGGAGCGAGCTGATCGCTCACAACATTGAGTGTGAGATCCGTGCGCTCCCTCTGTGTCCAAAGGGTAAATATTTATTTTGTTTTACCATTTGTCATTGATGACAGTTCCCTTAATATATAAATGATTTAGGGCAGCACGGTGGCACAGTGGTTAGCATTGTTACCTACGGCGCTGAGGACCCGGGTTCGAATCCCGGCCCTGGGTCACTGTCCGTGTGGAGTTTGCACGTTCTCCCCGTGTCTGCGTGGGTTTCACCCCCACAACCCGCAGGATAGGTGGATTGGCCAAACTAAATTGCCCCTTAATTGGAAAAAATAATTGGGTACGCTAAATTTATAATAAAAAAAATATATAAATGATTTAAAGCATTTTCTATAACTCGTTATGAAATATTCAGCGTGTATTAAATGTATTTAATCTTATTCACGGGCCGTGAACGTACCGATTTCAATCTTGCGGCCCAGTGAGATGAGGGAGGGTCACTCATGAGGCTCACTCACTGGCCCAGGTTACCCATCACTGGTCTATATACTGTAGCCAGGCCACTGGGTGGCATGGTGGCACAGTGGTTAGCACTGCTGCCTCACAGCGCCAGGGACCCAGGTTCAGTTTCGGGTGACTGTGCGGAGTCTGCACGTTCTCCCCGTGTCTGCGTGAGTTTCCTCCGGGTGCTCTGGTTTCCTCCCACAGTCCAAAGATGGGCAGATTACATGGATTGGCCATGCTAAATTGCCCCTTATTGTCCAAAAGCTAAGATTGGGTTACGGAGATAGGATGGGGGCATGGGACGAGGTAGAGTGCTCTTTAAAGGGGCCGGTGCAGACTCGATGGGCCGAATGGCCTCCTTCTGCACTGTAGTAATTCTATTCTATGATTCTAATTGAGAAGCTGGATATTCTCCCTTGGCCCGCTTGACAAAGAAATGAGTTTCTATGAAATGTTATCTTCAACTCACCCACCCTAAGTCATAATGGATGTCGAGATAAGGTTCAGGAAGAGATACCAGGATGTTTCTAGGCCTCAAGAGATGTAATTAGATAGAAAAGCTTGATGACTGCATTTATTTTGGTTGGAGAGGACTGAGAGGAAGGTGATAAGTGGACAGATAAGGCTAAAGTAAACCAGTTACTAAACTAGAGACAAGGAGCAATAACACGGCAGGAATACAAAATCCAGAAGCCTTGACCAAGTTTGGAGCCCAGAAAAGTATTTTCCCAATTGCGTGGTGATGTGGTACAGACTCCCTGTGAAGGGAACTGGCTTGCAGACAATCAAGAGCTTGATAAAAATAACTTTATCGATAGCTGCTGAAGGAGACGCCGTTAGTACCGGTTAAAGAACATTCAAGAAAACAGAGGGATGTGTGGGAAAGGTGCTGAAACGTGCTTCAATCCTGATAGGCAGTCATCAGATCTAATTCACCCTCCAACGTCTATCTCCCTCAAGCGTTTGTACCTTCTGCCTCCCCACTCCAGTCCTGGACAGCTGTCCCACACAATCTGAAGTCAAATCTGAAGTTCCTGTGCTTGTTCCCTAATAGGTTTGAAAAATGAAAATCGCTTATTGTCACGAGTAGGCTTCAATGAAGTTACTGTGAAAAGCCCCTAGTCACCACATTCCGGCGCCTGTCCGGGGAGGCTGGTATGGGAATCGAACCGTGCTGCTGGCCTGCCTTGGTCTGCTTTAAAAGCCAGCGATTTAGCCGAGTGAGCCGCTGAGAGTATTGTGTGCGGTTCCAGAATCCAGATTATAGGAGGGATGTGATAGCGCTGGAACGGGTGCCGAGGAGATTTAACAGGATGTTGCCTGGGCTGGAGAGTTTTAGCTGTGAAGAGATTGGATAGACTGGGGTTGTTTTCCTTGGAGCAGAGGAGGCTGAGGGGGGACATGATTAAGAGAGTTGTAGAGAATTATGAGGGGCACAGATAGTGTTATGGGCCCGGGTTTTGAAAACTCCAAAATATATTCTGGAGTTCATTTGACCTCTAACTGTTTATTGAATTTGCTAGGGTGAGCACAAGAGCCTGCCTTCAGGTGTTATTCAACAGAGTTCGTAAGCGCTTTTAATCAAGAAACAAGTTTCATTCTACAAAGTTAGTTAACATTTGTATAAACACACACAGTAAGAATGTTTATCAACTACAAACATAAAGACCCCACACAGCTATGTATAACCCTTGATGAATTCCCCCCTTAACTGTTCCAATTCAATAACAAAATCCAAGTAAAACCAGATACCCCTTTTCAAGGGAGTGGCCCAGCACACGGCACCCTTACTGTTATAAGACTTGTTAGTGATACTTTGTTCTCCTTTTCAACAGCTGATTTGAATTCCTCCCAGAAAAAAATGATCTTTTTTATGTTATCAAGCAAAGAACAAAGAACAATACAGCACAGGAACAGGCCCTTCGGCCCACCAAGCCTGCACCAATACATGTCCTATCTAGACCAACTGCCTGTATCCTTCTATACCCCGTCTGTTCATGTGCCTATCAAGATAAGTCTTAAAGGTCGCTAACGTATCTGCCTCAACCACCTCACTTGGCAGTGTATTCCAGGCCACCACCACCCTATGTGTAAAAAACTTTGCCCGCACATCTCCACTGAACCAATCTTCATCACTATCCGCAACTCCTGAAATTTTAGTATCATCTTCAAACTTGCTAATCAGACCCGCTATGTCTTCTTCCAAGTCATTTATATATATTACAAAGAGCAGAGGTCCCAGACCTGATCCCTGTGGAACACCATTAGTTACAGACCTCCATTCGGAAAAACACCCTTCCACTGTTACCCTCTGTCTTCTATAGCCAAGCCGGCTAGTTCACCCCTGATCCCATGTGATCTAATCTTTTGCACCAGGCTGCCATGGAGGACATTATTAAATGCTTTACTAAAGTCCATGACAACCTCCACAGCCCTTCCCTCATCACATCATTTTTGTCACCTCTTCAAAAAATTCAAACAAATGAGTGAGACGTGACCTCCCTCACACAAAACCATGCTGCCTATCGCTAATAAGACCATTCACTTCCAAATGTGCATAGAGCCTATCTCTGAGAATCTTTTCCAACAATTTCACGATCAGTGACGTCAGGTTCACTGGCCTATAGTTACCTGGATTACCCTTGCAACCCTTCTTGACTTTCTGACCAACAGACCACAATCAGTAAGAATGAACACCAACACCTCCTCCACAATAGTCCTCAATACCGGTGCCCCGCAAGGCTGCGTACTTAGCCCCCTACTCTACTCCCTGTACACTTACGACTGCATGGCAAAACTTGGTTCCAACTCCACCAAGTTTGCTGACGATACGACCATAGTGGGCTGGATCTCGAATAACGATGAGTCCGAATACAGGAGGGAGATAGAGAACCTAGTGGAGTGGTGTAACGACAACAATCTCTCCCTCAATGCCAGCAAAACTAAAGAGCTGGTCATCGACTTCAGGAAGCAAAGTACTGTACACACCCCTGTCAGCATCAACGGAGCCGAGGTGGAGATGGTGAGCAGTTTCAAATTCCTTGGGGTGCACATCACCAAAAATCTATCCTGGTCCACTCACGTCGACGCTATCACCAAGAAAGCACAACAGCGCCTATACTTCCTCAGGAAACTAAGGAAATTCGGCATGTCCACATTAACCCTTACCAACTTTTACAGATGCACTATAGAAAGCATCCTATCGGGCTGCATCACAGCCTGGTATGGCAACTGCTCGGCCCAGGACCGCAAGGAACTTCAGAGAGTCGTGAATACCGCCCAGACCATCACACGAACCTGCCTCCCATCCATTGATTCCATCTACACCTCCCGCTGCCTGGGGAAAGCGGGCAGCATAATCAAGGATCCCTCCCACCCGGCTTACTCACTTTTCCAACTTCCTCCATCGGGCAGGAGATTCAGAAGTCTGAGAACACGCACGAACAGACTCAAAAACAGCTTCTTCCCCACTGTCACCAGACTCCTAAATGACCCTCTTATTGACTGACCTCATTAACACTACACCCCTGTATGTTTCAACCGATGCCAATGCTTATGTAGTTACATTGTATATCTTGTGTTGCCCTATTATGTATTCTCATGTATTTTCTTGAATTCTGTTTAATTCCCTTTTCTTCCCATGTACTGAATGATCTGTTGAGCTGCTCGCAGAAAAATACTTTTCACTGTACCTCGGTACACGTGACAATAAACAAATCCAATCCAATCCAATCCAATCTTAAACAACGGGACAACATTGGCTATCCTGCAATCCTCTGGGATCTCACCTGTGGCAAATGACAACACAAAGATTTCTGTCAGAGGCCCAGCGATTTCATCTCTTGCCTCCCTCAGTAATCGAGTATAGATGCCATCTGGCCCTGGGGATTTGTCTACCTTTAATGCTTTCTAACACTGCCTCCCTCGTAATAACGACCTGTTCTAAAGAGGCAGTCTGAAAACAGCTTTTAATATGAAGACAGAGAGAGAGTTCTTTTAACCTGTGCAGTTAACAGCCAGTCCAAACTCAAAATGAAAGTAAAAACTCACAGATCCGCAGCTCAACTCCACCCACACAATGACATAGCTGAAGCCATGTGATGAGGCAAAAACATTTCTTAAAGGGACACTACCATGACAATAGAATAGACAGGAAGAAACATTTCCCTTTGGGGGAGGGGTCAATGACCAGGGGGCAGAGATTTAAGGTAAGGGGCAGGAGATTTAGAGGGGATTTGTGGAAAACCTTTCACCCAGAGGGTGGTGGGAGTCTGGAACTCGCTGCCTGAAATAGTGATGGAGGCAGAGACCCTCATAACATTTAAGAAGTATTGCGATGCCAAGGAATACAAAGCCAAGGGAATAGTGCTGGAAAATGGGATTAGATTGGTCAGGTTTTTGACCAGCGCAGGCCCAATGGGCCGAAGGGCCTTTTCTGTGCTTTGGATCGCTGTGGCTCTTAATTCTCGGTTCCCAAGCTTGTAGAATTGCAGAGATATTCTCAGATTTTTCAATGTATCTATTGCTTTCACCATTCAAAAGTGTCTGAGATATTCAGGACATTTCAACCACTCCTCAAGGATCATAGATAAGTCAGAGAATGAAGATCACCTTCCTGGGGAAGGGTGGAAAATGCCGCCATTATTGACATTGGTCAAAGGTTTGTGTTGGGAGTGAAGATTTGCAAAAACTAACCTGTGAGCTCCTAACGTACCAGCCAAAGCCAACACTTGAACGTTTTCCTCTTCAAATGTCACCTCACCTCATTCACTGGATTGTCTGTCCAGCAACTCTGTGCTCCTAGATCACAGGCCTCAGTCAAAAAGCACAACTTGGAACCTCAGCTTGAGGCAGGCCAAGTAGATCCCTGGATGTCTGGCCCAGGGAAAATAGTCACAGCACATGTCCAAAAATACGAGTGGTACTGCCAAATCTAGACCCCCTTGTTTATCTAGAGGAATACAGGGGAAGCTCAACAGAAAAAGAAAGCGTATGATAGGCACAAAGAGCACTACAGCACGGTAGCATGGTGGTTAGCATAATTGCTTCACAGCTCCAGGGTCCCAGGTTCGATTCCCGGATGGGTCACTGTCTGTGCGGAGTCTGCACGTCCTCCCCGTGTGTGCATGGGTTTCCTCCGGGTGCTCCGGTTTCCTCCCACAGTCCAAAGATGTGCGGGTTAGGTGGATTGGCCATGCTAAATTGCCCGTAGTGTCCTAATAAAAGTAAGGTTAAGGGGGGGGTTGTTGGGTTACGGGTATAGGGTGGATACGTGGGTTTGAGTAGGGTGATCATTGCTCGGCACAACATCGAGGGCCGAAGGGCCTGTTCTGTGCTGTACTGTTCTATGTTCTATGAAATGCAACAAAATAACCCATAATAACTGTAACACCCCCAGACCGTATCGACGCATGTATCCCATCCCCCACCCCCCACCCCCCCAGCCCCAATGAACAACAAAAGAACTTAAAAATAAATTTAAATTAAATAAACAAACATAGTCATCGTCCGCCACCCCCCCCCACCTTTTCCCTCCCCCCACCTTTTCCCTCCCCCCACCTTTTCCCTCCCCCTACCTTTTCCCTCCCCCCACCTTTTCCCTCCCCCCACCCCCCCCCCCCCCCCCCGGGTTGCTGCTGCTACTGTCCCCGTACCCTATCGTTGAGCCAGAAAGTCGAGAAAAGGTTGCCACCGCCTAAAGAACCCTTGTACCGACCCTCTCAGGGCGAATTTGACCTTCTCTAGCTTAATGAAACCCGCCATGTCATTGATCCAGGTCTCCACGCTTGGGGGCCTCGCATCCTTCCATTGTAGCAAGATCCTTCGCCGGGCTACTAGGGACGCAAAGGCCTGCACACCGGCCTCTTTCGCCTCCTGCACTCCCGGCTCCACCCCAACCCCAAAAATCGCGAGTCCCCATCCTGGCTTGACCCTGGATCCCACTACCCTCGACACCGTCCTCGCCACCCCCTTCCAGAACTCCTCCAGTGCCGGGCATGCCCAGAACATATGGGCATGGTTCGCTGGACTCCCCGAGCACCTGACACACCTGTCTTCACCGCCAAAGAACCTACTCATCCTCGTCCCAGTCATGTGGGCCCGGTGCAGCACCTTGAATTGGATGAGGCTAAGCCGCGCACACGAGGAGGAACAATTAACCCTCTCCAGGGCATCAGCCCATGTCCCGTCTTCGATCTGTTCCCCCAGTTCCCCCTCCCACTTAGCTTTCAGATCCTCTACTGACACCTCCTCCGCCTCCTGCATAACCTTGTAGATATCAGATATCTTCCCCTCTCCGACACAGACCCCCGAAAGCACCCTGTCACTCACCCCCCTCGCGGGAAGCGAAGTGAATTCCTCCACCTGCTGCCTGTATATTAACGGTAAAGGGTCAGTTAAGCAAAAAATGGGACCATCAGCGAACAAAGAACAAAGAAAAGTACAGCACAGGAACAGGCCCTTAGGCCCTCCAAGCCTGTGCCGACCATGCTGCCCGTCTAACCTAAAACCTTCTACACTTCCGGGGTCCGTGTCCCTCTATTCCCATCCTATTCATGTATTTGTCAAGACTCCTCTTAAACATCACCATCGTCCCTGCTTCCACCACCTCCTCCGGCAGCGAGTTTCAGGCACCCACTACCCTCTGTGTAAAAAATGTCCTTTGCCCTTTAAACTTTGCCCCTTGCACCAAAAACCTATATCCCCTTGACTTTACCACCCTGGGAAAAAGCTTCTGACTATCCACCCTGCCCATGTCCCTCATAATTTTGTAGACTTCTATAGGTCATCCCTCAACCTCTGTCATTCCAGTGAGAACAAACAGAGATGAAGAAGGGAACTTGTGTGTAGATGCAGAGGCTGTGGGAAGGGTATTAAATGAATATTTTGTCTCCGTATTTACAAAGGAAATGGAAGGTGCAGACAGAGTAGTCCAGGAGGAACACTGAATAATAATAAACAGAATAATCAGGACACGTGACAACGCAGAATTGCCGAGCAAAAACTTATAGCTCAGTTCCACACGCATGAGTGCGGCCTCAACCGGGACCTGGGATTCATGTCGCATTACATTCACCCCCCACCATCTGGCCTGGACTTGCAAAATCCTACCAACTGTCCTGGCATGAGACAATTCACACCTCTTTAACCTGGGATCACCCCCTATCTCTGGATCTGTAATGATTTGATTACCCGCAAATGCTCGCTTTCCAAGCATTGTCTGGCATCTCTGACTTTGTCTATATAAATGTTTCTGGAACATACCTCTCCATTCACCTGAAGAAGGAGCAGTGCTCCGAAAGCTCGTGTTTGAAACAAACCTGTTGGACTTCAACCTGGTGTTGTAAGACTTCTTACTGTGCTCACCCCAGTCCAACCCTGGCATCTCCACATCAATAATCATAAAGAGAGTGGAACTACTCGAAGGGTTGAAATTCTTGAAAGTTGATCAGTCGCCAGGGCCAGATGGATTGTTTCCGAGGCTACTGAAGGAGGTCAGGGAGGAGATAGCAAATGCTCTGAGAATGATTTTCCAATCCTCACTAGATACAGGGGAGGTACCAGAGGACTGGAGAAATGCAAACGTGGTTCCATTGTTTAATAAGAGATCGAAGAAAATGCCGAACAATTATAGACCAGTTGCCTTACGTGGTGGACTAATTAGGAGAATCAATTCTGAGGGCTGGAACTAATTGTTACATAGAAAAGCATGGACTAGACAGGGATATTCAGCATGAATTTGTTAAAGGAAGGTCTTGCCTCACAAAATTGATCAAATTCTTTGAGGAAGTGACAAGAAGGATTGATGAAGGTAATGCAGTGGATGTGGTGTACATGGATTTTAGCAAGATGTTTGCCAAAGTATCACATGGCAGATTGGTCAAGAAAGTGAAAGCTCATGGGATAAAGGGCAATGTGGCAAACTGGATAAAAAGTTGGCTTAGTAACAGGAAACAAAGGTCGATGGCTGCCCTTGCAAATCAAAAGTTGTTTCAAGTGGTGTTCCACAGGGCTCGGTGTTGGGACTTTTACTGTTTGTGTTGTATATTAACGATTTGGGCGTGAACGTTGGGGGCACAATTGGGAAATTTGCAGATGGACCAAGGATTGGCCGAGTGGTGGACAGTGTAGAGGATAGCTATAATCTTAAAAATGATACAGATGGGTTGGTGGAGTGGGCGATAAAATGGCCGATGGAATTTAACACAGAGAAGTGTGAGGTCATGCATTAAGGGAGGTCAAACAGTTCTAGGGAATACACAATAAATGAGGATATACCGAGAGGTAGATGAAGGGAGAGGTTTTGGCGTGCAAGTACACAGTTCCCTAAAGGCAGCAGTTCAAGTAGACCAGGTTGTAAAGAAAGCAGATGGAACACTCTCCTTCATTGGCAGAGGTATAGAATATAAAAGTGATGATATAATGAAATGAAAATGAAATGAAAATCGCTTATTGTCACGAGTAGGCTTCAATGAAGTTACTGTGAAAAGCCCCTAGTCGCCACATTCCGGCGCCTGTCCGGGGAGGCTGTTACGGGAATCGAACCGTGCTGCTGGCCTGCTTGGTCTGCTTTCAAAGCCAGCAATTTAGCCCTG
Source organism: Scyliorhinus canicula (assembly GCF_902713615.1). Taxonomy (NCBI): domain Eukaryota; kingdom Metazoa; phylum Chordata; class Chondrichthyes; order Carcharhiniformes; family Scyliorhinidae; genus Scyliorhinus; species Scyliorhinus canicula. The sequence continues at coordinate 27,468,627 of NC_052167.1, forward strand.
TGGAATTGTATAAAACACTGGCGAGGCCACAGCTGGAGTATTGTGCGTAGTTCTGGTCACCACATTACAGGAAGGAGGTTATTGCTCTGGAGAGAGGGTGGAGAGAGGGCAGAGGAGGTTTACAAGAATGTTGCCAGGGCTGGAATAGTGTAGCTACGAGGAGTGATTGCAGAGGTTGGGGTTATTTTTCTCGGAACCAAGAAGGCTGAGGGGTGACTTAATTGAGGTGTTCAAAATTATGAGGAGAAGAGATAGGGTGGACAGGATAAAATAGTTTCCCTTGGTGGAGAATTCTAGAGCCAGGGGACTTCGATTCAAGATAAGCGGCAAAAGGATTAGAGAGGCATGAGGAATAATAATAATAATCTTTTAATTGTCACAAGGAGGCTAACATTAACACTGCAATGAAGTTACTGTGAAAAGCCCCTAGTCGCCACATTCCGGCACCTGTTCAGGTACACGGAGGGAGAATTCAGAATTCTCAGCCGGTACGGGAATTGAACCCGCGCTGCTGGCCTTGTTCTGCATCACAAACCAGCTGTCCAGGCCACTGAGCTAAACCAGCCCCTAATCTTTTTTTGTGCAGAGGTGTCTGGAATTCGCTGCCTGAGTTGGTGGTGGAGGCAGAGGCCCTAATCTCTTTTAAACCGTACCTGGATCTGCACCTTAAGTGCTGTGGACTGGGTACAGGAAGGTTGGATTAGAAAGGGTGCCTGGGTGTCCTTGGGCTGGCATGGACAAGAGGGGCCGAATGGCCTCCTTCTGTGCTGTAACCTTTCTATGGTTCTATATCCCTCCAGTGCACACTGCCTCCTGCTAGTACTCCAACATATCCCAGAAGAATCATATGGACTCGAAACATTAACCCTGTTTCTCCGTCCACAGATACTGCCATACAGGCTGGGTTTATCCAGCATTTTCTATTTTTATTTCAGAATTCCAGCATCTGCAGTACTGTGATTTTCTTATAATAATATATATCACAGGCTTCATTTGGAATATTGTGTAATTCTGGTCACCACACTACCAGAAGGATGTGGAGACTTTAGAGAGGGTGCAGTGGTGGTTTACTAGGATGTTGCCCGGTATGGAGGGCATTAGCTATGAGGAGAGGTTGGATAAACTCGGTCTGTTCTCACTGGAACAAAGGAGGTTGAGAGGCGGCCTGATAGAGGTCTACAAGATTATGAGGAGCATGGACAGAGTGGATAGTCAGATGCTCTTTCCTAGGGTAGGAGAGTCACTTACTCGGGGACATAGGTTTAAAGTGCGTGGGGGGGGAAAAGTTTAGAACAGATGCGCGAGGCACGTTTTTTTACACAGAGGGTGGTAACGTGCTGCCTGGGGAGGTGGTGGAAGCAGGTACGATAGCGGCATTTAAGGGGCATCTAGACAAATATATGAATAGGGTGGGAATGGAAGGATACGGACTCCATACGTGCAGTAGGTTTTAGTTGAGGCAGGTACCATGGTCGGCACAGGCTTGGAGGGCCGAAGGGCCTGTGCTGTATTCTTTGCTTGTTCAAACAGATTTTGTACATTGATGATCGGGATAATGGCAGAGGGGGCATCATTTCAAAGCTCAATGATGGCACAAAACTCAGAATTTGTCGAATCCATAGTATCCTTACAGTACCAAGATCATTCAGCTCATCGAGGCTGCACCGACTATCCGAAAGAGCACCCTATCCAGGCCCACTTTTCTACCCTATCCCTGTAACCTCATCTAACCTTTGGACGTAACACCGGGAATGTAACACCAGGAAGGGTGAAGCGATACATTTTATAGGAAGAATGAAGAGAGGTCATATCGACCAAGTCACAATGTGGGTACAATTTGAGAAGGTTGTTAAAAATGCATATGGGGACTTTATTGGTAGAGGAATGGAGTAAAAAAAAAAGCAAAGGAAGTTATGCTAATTCTTAACAAACCGCAACTTAGGCCTTGACTGGAGCATTATGTCCAATTGTAGACCTGACACTTTCAAAATGATGTAACGGCCTTGGAGAGGATGCACAGATTTATCGGAATGGTACCGGGGGGTAACATGGAGAATAAAAGCAGGAGGAGGCCCTTCGAGCCTGCTCCATCATGCATGATGATCATGGCTGATCATCCAACTCAATAGCCTAATCCCGCTTCCCCATAAAACCTTTGATCCCCTTCGCCCTAAGTGCTATATCTAACTACTCCTTAAAAACTTCAGTGTTTTGGCCTCAACTACTTCCTGTGGTAACAAATTCACAGGCCGACCACTCTCTGGACGGAGAGATTTCTCCTCATCTCAGTCCTAAATGGTCTGCCCCGTATCCTCAGACTGTGACCCCTGGTTCTGGACACCCCCACCATCGGGAACATCCTTCCTGCATCTACCCTGTCTAGTCTTGTTAGAATTTTGTAGGTTTCTTGGGGATCCCCTCATTTTTTTTGAGCTCCAACAAATACAATCCTAAACGACTCAATGTCTCCACATACGTCGCAATTCTTAACTGTCCTCTGAGATGTCCAGTTCAAGGGCAATTAGGGGTGGGCAACAAATGCTGGCCCAGCCAGAGACGCCCACATCCCGTGAAAGAACAAAGAACGGGAAGGGAGGGGGAGGAAAAACATGTTGCGCATTAAGAGGTTGTGTTTGGAATGGGGCGTCAGTGAGGGTGGAACCTTCCATAGGCAATTTGAGAGATTCTTGAAGGGAAAATTGCGAACGATTGTGGGAAAAGTGCAGAGGTTTTGTGAAGAAAATGTTATTTTTTTAAACATTATTTCTGGGGTACTGCGGTATTCTGTAAACAGGATTGCGGGGGCTGTCACACAGTCGGACAGCACAGGAAAGGTCCTTTGGCCCATTGCGTCTGCGCTGGTCAAACACAACCCCCTAACTATCCTAATCCCATTTCCCAGCACTTGGCCTTGTTTCCTTGTGATAGGAAGTGCACATCCCAATACTTCTTAAATGTTACGAGGGTCTCTGCCTCCACCACCCTTTCAGGCAGCGAGTTCCAAACTCCCACCACCCTCTGGGTAAAGAAGATCTTCCTCGCATCCCCTCGAACCCTCCTGCCCCTTACCTTAAATCTTTTTTTTAAATAAACATTTATTGAGGTATTTGTAGGTATTATAACAACACCCTAACAAACAATGTACATGAAACTATAAACATAGTGCAAAAGCCATCTCCCCCCTTACAGGTCCCACCTTTATTAACCCCCTACTCTAAGCTAAACTAACCCCCCCCCCCCCTTCTGCTGACGATTAATTTTCCGCAAAGAAGTCGACGAACGGGTGCCGCCTCCGGGTGAACCCTAACAGTGACCCTCTCAGGGCAAACTTGATTTTCTCCAAACAGAGAAAGCTAGCCATGTCCGATAGCCAGGTCTCCGACTTCGGGGGCTTTGAGTCCCTCCAAGCTAATAGTATCCGTCTCCGGGATACCAGGGAAGCAAAGGCCAGAACGTCTGTCCCTTTCTCCTCCTGGATTCCTAGGTCTTCCGACATCCCGAAAATCGCCACCTCTGGACTCAGCGCCACCCTTGTTTTTAACACCGTGGACATGACATCTGCAAACCCCTGCCAAAATCCCCTAAGCTTCGGACATGGCCAGAACATGTGGGCATGGTTCGCTGGTCCTCCGCACATTTTGCCTTCCACCCCAAAGAATCTGCTCATCCGGGCCACTGTCATGTGAGCCCGATGAACGACCTTAAATTGTATCAGGCTGAGCCTGGAACATGTTGCGGACGCATTGACTCTACTCAACGCGTCCACCCATAGACCATCCTCTATCTCTCCTCCCAGCTCCTCCTCCCACTTGCGCTTCAGCTCCTTGATCTGTGTCTCCTCTGACCCCATAAGTACCTTGTAAATGTCCGAGATGCTCCCTTCTCCGACCCACCCTCTGGAAACTACCCTGTCCTGAATCCCCCTTAGCGGTAGGAGCGGGAAGGTTGACACCTGTTTACGTAGGAAGTCCCGCACCTGCAGGTACCTGAATTTGTTTCCCCTCGCCAACCCAAACTTCTCCTCCAGCTCATACTTGGAAAGTTCCCCTCTATAAACATATCCCCCCATCCTCTCAATCCCGGCTCTCCACCATATCCGGAACCCCCCCATCCATACTTCCCGGGGCAAACCGTTGATTATTACAGATTAGGGGACCAGACCGATGCTCCCTCTGCTCCCACATGTCTCCTCCATTGCCCCCAGACTCTCAGGGCCGCCACCAGTACCGTGCTGGCAGGAATGGCACAGATGCAGTTGCCAACGCCCCCATCATATTAGCAAAAATAAAAACAAGGAACACACATGTTCCAAGGCACATCAGTGGCTTGAATAAAGTTTATTAAATATTGCATTTTGCAACCACAGCAGTAAATAGAGGCTCTTATCTTCATTATCAAATCACAAAGCACGGCAATAAAGTAAATAGCTCAACAGAAGGTGGGCTGCAACATCCGGTTATAAAGACTTGCAGCTCACAGAAAAGTGCTAAATAAAATGCATGGAAGTGTTTTGATGATGTGAGAACGGTAATGCTGCAAGTCAGTCGCTGACTAACTGGGACAGCTAAAGGGGACATTAACCGTATGTCAAACAGAAAGTGATTCCGCTGTCCAACCTCCTGCACGCACAGGCTAATTCCCCAGCGGGTGGTGATCTTCTTCTTCAGAAACACACAACTTTTGCACATGCCGCATTTGGGTGCCAAGTACTCCCCTCAGATAACGACACTGAGGGTCCCTCTTCTCTCAGGCGAATTGTAAAATTAAAGAGCTCCGAGGGAGTGCTTTTGTCTTCTGCTTTCTAGTCAGCCGTTTAAATTGCTTTTTGTTAAATTATTCTCTATACAGGATAAGTATACGTTTTTGTACAAAATCAAAATGTACATATTTACACAAAGCTTTACCTCAGCAATGGGTTGATTTCCCCTTGGGGAATAGTGTGCTAATCTTTTACATATAAATATATTGTCTGTGAGGCTGTAAAATGTGAAAGGTGTGAAATGAAAAAAACGAAAATCGCTTATTGTCACGAGCAGGCTTCAATGAAGTTACTGTGAAAAGCCCCTAGTCGCCACATTCCGGCGCCTGTCCGGGGAGGCTGGTGCGGGAATCGAACCTTGCTGCTGGCCTGCTTTAAAAGCCAGCGATTTAGCCGAGTGAGCTAAACCAGCGGTTCGAAGTGAATATTATCAACGGTTAACAAACCCATTCATGAAACTTGCTGTAAAATAATTTAAACGCCAACCCGAGAAATTGTCGCGATATGTTTGTTATATTTGGGGTGACATTTCCTCACCTGGGGGAAAGTGGGCTTTCTTCGTCTCCTGTCTGCGTGTTCGGTTTGTGTTTAAACTGAAGCAGTTCCAAAGAGCAGACGGTACAAATGGAGAGGTTACAAGGTGGCTATCAGAGGACAAGTGCTGCGTCAGGCAGTAAACGGATGCCAAAGGAGAAAATGCTGGAAAATCTCAGCAGGTCTGGCGGCGACAGGAGGGAGAGAAAAGAGCCAACGTTTCGAGTCAAAGCTTTGACAAAGGGTCACCTGGACTCTTTTCTCTCCCCAGATGCTGCCAGACCTGCTGAGAGTTTCCAGCATTTTCTCGTTCGGTTTCAGATCCCGACATCCGCAGTAATTTGCTTTTATCCAGTAAACGGACAGCAGTGGCTATAAACTCTTCTGCGTTTTGGAGTTCCATCCCGTTCTCCACATCAGGAGAAGGTCGGGGCTCGTTCAAGCAGCCGGCCCCGCCTTCTGGTCTCGCACCTTTCCCCACCCCACCCACCCACCACAAACGTCAGTCCACCAAACCTCCTCCTTTCCCGTGTCTCCGCCATACCGTATACCTTGGCCAACGCAGGGCTTCTCATCCGTGGGCGCGGTCTTCAATGTAAAAAAAAAATTTGGGGGTGGGGGGGGGGGGAGAGTTGGGCTTTAAGCCACGAGTGCTATTTGTCTTCTCCCCCCCCCCCCCACCAAGCGTGGGCAGAACGTGCCCATGCCCACCCGCAGTGGAGCCAATACGGTCGGTACATTCTCCATGTCCAGCAACTCCACACCCTAAAAGCTCACGTACCACTCAGCACTTTCTCTCTCGCTCCTCGCAGTTCCGTGTGTTGTCGTGAAAGTAAAGACACTTCATATTGTAAGCAGCAGAATGTTTATGCCAAGCCACAGACTCCGATTTACTGTCCCGTCCATCCAATCAACAGCTCAAAAAGATCCTCCACAAAAGTTGAGGGGCGGCGTCTGTTTATTCCTCTGCAGTCCACATCGGTCCTCAGGTTCTACAAATTCAGCGGCTTTACATAGTTTCCAGGAAAGGTACCAAACTGTTTAGATCTTCTGGACGTTCCTGCATTGGGCGAGGGGGAAACAACTGAATCAATCTGAATACGTTCAGCTTCAAATGTCAGTTCAGCTCAGTCAGTTAGTAAGATTTAAGGTTCACACCAGCAACTAGAGGGGACAATCCAGGGTTTTCACTTCCCTGGGCAATGCTACATGGCATCTTCTAAACCAAAGCCTCTCCTGGTCAAATTGAGTTGGAGGGAAGGCAGTTCTTCTCTGGCATGGTCACTGGACTTGTAACCCAGACCGATGTTCTGGGGACCAGGGTTTTCCTTTTAATTCATTTACGGGATGTGGGCGTCGCTGGTTTGGTCAGCATTCATTGCCCGCCCCTAGCTGCCCTTCAGAAGGTGGTGGTGAGCTGCCTTCTTGAACCGCTGCAGTCCTTCAGCTGTAAGTACACCCACTGTGCTGTTAGGGAGGGAGTTCCAGGATGTTGCCCCAGCCACAGTGAAGGAACAGCCGATAAATTTCCAAGTCAGAATGGTGAGTGACTTGGGGGGGCGGGGGGGGGGGGGGGGGGGGGGGGGGGGGGGGGGAAGAGAGAACCTCCAGATGGTGGGGTTCCCAGGTATCTGCTGCCCTTCTCGATGGTAGTGGCCGCGTGTTTGGGAGGTTCTGCTGGAGGAACCTCAATGAGTTCCAGCAGGGCATCTTGTAGATGGTACACGCGGCTGCCACTGTGCATCGGTGGTGGAGGATTTGACTGTTTGTGGAAGGAGGAGCAATCAAGCCAGGTTGCTGTATCCTGGATGGTGTCGAGCTTCTTGAAATGAAATGAAATGAAAATCGCTTATTGTCACGAGTAGGCTTCAATGAAGTTACTGTGAAAAGCCCCTAGTCATCACATTCCGGCGCCTGTCCGGGGAGGCTGGTACGGGAATCGAACCGTGCTGCTGGCCTGCTTTAAAAGCCAGCGATTTAGCCTGGTGAGCTAAACCAGCCCCTTGAGTGTTGTTGGAGCTGCGCTCATCCAGGCAAGTGGAGAGTATTCCATTGCACTCCTGACTTGTGCCTTGTAGATGGTGGACAGACTTTGGGGGGTTCAGGAGGTGAGTTACTCGCCGTAGGATTCCTAGCCTTTGACCTGCTCTGGTAGCCACAGTATTAATGTGACTAATTCAGTTCAGTTTCAATGGTAACCCCCAGGATGTTGAATCCCCTAACATGATGGTGAAAGCTGAATTCAATAAAAATCTGGAATTAAAAATCCAACAACGACCATCGTCGATTGTCGTGAAAACACATCTGGTCACTAATGCTCTTTCGGGAAGGAAATGGCCCAGGGAGCAACTCTAATCAAGTCTGCACCCACGTCCCATGAGCAACTTAAAAAAACTGGAACATCCCACAGACGTGACAGGGACAGAAAGGCCAGAAAAATAGCGGCGACATGTTTGTTAAACAGGTCGACATTGCCTCAAAGAGTCATTGAGTCACGGGGCAGGATATTGAGCATCTGTTGAGACCTCCTTTGGGTCCAGACTGCGCCGGCTGTCCAGGTAAGGATGGTGGGTGGGTCCCTGAGACTGGGGGTCCAATCGAGGGGCCTGCAGCCTCAGAGAGATGCGGAGTCAGAGTGGGGGGGGGGGGGGGGGGGATGCGAGGGAGCACGGTGGAGATTGCCTCTGCCCAGGTTGGAGGTTTGCAGCAGACACGTGTGTACAGCTTCCAGATGATGCTGTTCCCAAGCTGCCTGCAATAATGTCTCAGTTTGTAAACTGGGAACAGGGAGAGGCCATTTAGCCCATGGGCCTGCTCAGTCAGGCCCTGACTGCTCTGTATCTCAACACCACCGACTGACATTCACTGCACATCCCTCGTTCACCTCGTTCTGTATTTCCCCACCTAGATTACTGAAAGATGCTACATAGATAGAGATTTAGATTATCATAGAATTTACAGTGCAGAAGGAGGCCATTCAGCCCATCGAGTCTGCACCGGTTCTTGGAAAGAGCACCCTACCCAAGGTCAACACCTCCACCCTATCCCCATAACCCAGTAAGCCCACCCAACACTAAGGGCAATTTTGGACACTGGGGTTGGTTTAGCACAGGGCTAAAACGCTGGCTTTGAAAGCCGACCAAGGCAGGCCAGCAGCACGGTTCAATTCCCGTAACAGCCTCCCCAAACAGGTGCCGGAATGTGGCGACTAGCGGCTTTTCACAGTAACTTCATTTGAATCATACTTGTGACAATAAGCAATTTTCATTTTTTCATTTTTCATTTGGACACTGAGGGCAATTTAGCAACGCCAGTCTGTGCCGCTGTGCCACCCCTCTGAAATGGCGTGAGAAACGGATTCTACAAACCACTCAGTTGAAGGGCACTTAGAGATGGACAACAAATGTTGGGCTTGCCAGCGTCGCTCACATCCCATGAAGGCCTAAAAAGGAATGCAGGTTCTTTATATCTTTATGGTGGCACAGTGGTTAGCACTGTTGCTTCACAGCGGCAGGGACCCGGGTTCAATTCCTGGCTTGGGCCACTGCCTTGGCGGAGTCTGCACGTTCTCCCCGTGTCTGCGTGGGTTTCCTCCGGGTGCTCCGGTTTCCTCCCACAAGTCCCGAAAGACGTGCTGTTAGGTAATTTGCACATTCTGAATTCCCCCTCTGCGTACCCGAACAGGCGCCGGATTGTGGCGACTAGGGGCGTTTCACAGTAACTTCATTGCAGTGTCAATGTCAGCCTACTTGTGACAATAATGATTATTATTACTATTTGCTATGATGGGTTTCCTGAACCTGACAAGGGCATCACTCCAACACTCCCGTTATTTCATTCACAAACTGTTCTGTGGCAGTGATGATCCAATACGTACCAACAAACCAACCATCATCGCATTTTTCCAATACATCCACAATATCGCCTTCTCGAAGCTCCAACTCGTCTTCATTCTGTGGGATGTAACTGTACAAGGCTTGGAAGCTGGAAGCGGAGGAGAGAAAAATTCAAATCAAAAGCTGTAAAAAATCTATAACTTCGGTGATGTCAACGTTTTTTGAGATGTAGGATTACGAGAATAATTTCTGCCCTGTGTCTCCTTTGCAGATTCTGCTCCCCTACCAGACCCCCATCCCCCTAACCCCACCTAACCTACACATCCCTGGGCACTAAGGGACAACTTATACTGGCTAATCCACCTAACTGGCACATCTTTGGGCCATGGGAGGAAACCGGAGCACCTGGAGGAAACCCACGCAGACACGGGGAGAACGTGCAGACTCCACACAGACAGTGACCCGAGGAGGGAATTGAACCCTGGGACCCTGGTGTGATGTTCTATGCGATTCAGATCCTAGGATGGTTGGCGTAGTGTTCACAAAGACCACAACTAGCTTTTATATTAAACAAAGCTAAAGATTTATTTCCACTACTTAATTGGATTAGACACTTCTATATAATAAACAGTTGATAGTAAACATGCAATCTACATTCAGCTACCACTAATCTCTACACTAATACAACTATGATCTGCTCTCACTCACACGATCTTTCCTACAGTCTGTCGTCTAGCCTTCTCCTCAACTCTCCCAGAAGGTTTAGGGGCAGCACGGTAGCATGGTGGTTAGCATAAATGCTTCACAGCTCCAGGGTCCCAGGCTTGATTCCTGGCTGGGTCACTGTCTGTGCGGAGTCTGCACATCCTCCCTGTGTGTGCGTGGGTTTCCTCCGGGTGCTCCGGTTTCCTCCCACAGTCCAAAGATGCGCGGGTTAGGTAGATTGGCCATGCTAAATTGCCCGTAGTGTCCTAAAAACGTAAGGTTAAGGTGGGGGGGGGTGTTGTTGGGTTACGGGTATAGGGTGGATATGTGGGTTGAGTAGGGTGATCATTGCTCGGCACAACATCGAGGGCCGAAGGGCCTGTTCTGTGCTGTACAGTTCTACAGTCCCAGAGTGCTAAAAGAGATGGCTAGGGAAATTGCAGATGCACTAGTGATAATTTACCGAAATTCACTAGACTCTGGGGTGGTCCCGGTGGATTGGAAATTCGCAAACGTGACGCCACTGTTTAAAAAAGGAGGTAGGCAGAAAGCAGGAAATTATAGGCCAGTGAGCTTAACTTCGGTAGTAGGGAAGATGCTGGAATCTATCATCAAGGAAGAAATAGCGAGGCATCTGGATAGAAATTGTCCCATTGGGCAGACGCAGCATGGGTTCATAAAGGGCAGGTCATGCCTAACTAATTTAGTGGAATTTTTTGAGGACATTACCAGTGCGGTAGATAACAGGGAGCCAATGGATGTGGTATATCTGGATTTCCAGAAAGCCACACAAGGTGCCACACAAAAGGTTGCTGCATAAGATAAAGATGCATGGCATTAAGGGTAAAGTAGTAGCATGGATAGAGGATTGGTTAATTAATAGAAAGCAAAGAGTGGGGATTAATGGGTGTTTCTCTGGTTGGCAATCAGTAGCTAGTGGTATCCCTCAGGGATCCGTGTTGGGCCCACAATTGTTCACAATTTACATAGATGATTTGGAGTTGGGGACCAAGGGCAATGTGTCCAAGTTTGCAGATGACACTAAGATGAGTGGTAAAGCGAAAAGTGCAGAGGATACTGGAAGTCTGCAGAGGGATTTGGATAGGTTAAGTGAATGGGCTAGGGTCTGGCAGATGGAATACAATGTTGACAAATGTGAGGTTATCCATTTTGGTAGGAATAACAGCAAATGGGATTATTATTTAAACGATAACATATTAAAGCATGCCGCTGTGCAGAGAGACTTGGGTGTGCTAGTGCATGAGTCACAGAAGGTTGGTTTACAGGTGCAACAGGTGATTAAGAAGGCAAATGGAATTTTGTCCTTCATTGCTAGAGGGATGGAGTTTAAGACTAGGGAGGTTATGTTGCAATTGTATAAGGTGTTAGTGAGGCCACACCTCCTTACTTGAGAAAGGACGTACTGGCACTGGAGGGTGTGCAGAGGAGATTCACTAGGTTAATCCCAGTGCTGAAGGGGTTGGATTATGAGGAGAGGTTGAGTAGACTGGGACTGTACTCATTGGAATTTAGAAGGATGAGGGGGGATTTTATAGAAACATTTAAAATTATGAAGGGAATAGATCGGATAGATGCGGGCAGGTTGTTTCCACTGGCGGGTGAAAGCAGAACTAGGGGGCATAGCCTCAAAATAAGGGGAAGTAGATTTAGGACTGAGTTCAGGAGGAACTTCTTCACCCAAAGGGTTGTGAATCTATGGAATTCCTTACCCAGTGAAGCAGTTGAGGCTCCTTCATTACATGTTTTTAAGGTAAAGATAGATAGTTTTTTGAAGAATAAAGGGATTAAGGGTTATGGTGCTCGGGCCAGAAAATGGAGCTGAGTCCACAAAAGATCAGCCATGATCTAATTAAATGGCGGAGCAGGCTCGAGGGGCCAGATGGCCTACTGCTGCTCCTAGTTCTTATGTTATGTTCTATGTTCTATGTTTAGCATCGATGCTTTATATAGTTCTGCATCTAGCTCCCTCTGGTGGTTGATTTGGACATAGTTACATACATAGAACATACAGTGCAGAAGGAGGCCGTTCGGCCCATTGAGTCTGCACCGACCCACTTAAGCCCTCACTTCCATCCTATCCCCCTAACCTAATAACCCGTCCTAACCTGTTTTGGACACAAAGGACAATTTATCGTGGCCAATCCACCTAACCTGCACGTCTTTGGACTGTGGGAGGAAACCGGAGCACCCGGAGGAAACCCACACAGACACGGGGAGAACGTGCAGACTCCGCACAGGCAGTGACCCAAGCCGGAATCGAACCTGGGATCCTGGCGCTGTGAAGCCACAGTGCTAACCACTATGCCACCATGCTGCCCAAAACATTAATTCTTACAGTTCTGTACATTTATCATAACGCCACGTCTGCTGCTGTGAGGCAGCAGTGCTAACCACTGTGCCACCCTTAAAAAGGGAAGGATTCGCGGCACGGTGGTGCAGTGGTTAGCACTGCTGCCTCACAGCGCTGAGGACCCGGGTTCGATCCCGGCCCCGGGTCACTGTCCGTGTGGAGTTTGCACATAGATATGCAGGCTAGGTGGATTGGCCAGTCTAAATTGGCCAGGGGCAGCAGGGTAGCATGGTGGTTAGCATAAATGCTTCACAGCTCCAGGGTCCCAGGTTCGATTCCCGGCTGGGTCACTGTCTGTGCGGAGTCTGCACGTCCTCCCCGTGTGCGTGGGTGTCCTCCGGGTGCTCCGGTTTCCTCCCACAGTCCAAAGATGTGCGGGTTAGGTGGATTGGCCATGCTAAATTGCCCGTAGTGACCTAAAAAGTAAGGTTAAGGGGGGGGTTGTTGGGTTACGGGTATAGGGTGGATACGTGGGTTTGAGTAGGGTGATCATGGCTCGGCACAACATTGAGGGCCGAAGGGCCTGTTCTGTGCTGTACTGTTCTATGTTCTACATTGCCCCTTAATTGGGAAAACTTAGAAACAAAGGAAGGACCGTGAATTGGAATCCAATCGGATGAGGTACTCACAGGAGAGTGGCAGCCTGCGTCCTCTCTTGGCTGGTCCCTCGATGCTGGCCCCGAGGTTGCTGGGAAATGATGAAAGATTGTTTACTGTCATGAGGAGACATCTTGTGTCGAGAGTGAAGCGGGTGGGAAAGGTTACTGCAGTAATGGACAGACTTCTCTGCAATGTTCATGATCTCATTACAGACCGCCTCCTGTCAGCGGCGCCATCCGAGGGCAGCGAGGGGCAAAGGGGTCAGAAAGAAGCAAGGGGGGGGGGGGGGGGGGAGAGCATTCCACACGCATCGCGAGGATCCAGCAGGTTAACCAGAGTTCCAGGAAATCGGAGTGTAGATGAGTCCACAGGTCAGCATGGAAAGACAGGCAAGATATAGAAGAATCGCAGATTTAATTCCAGGATTAAAAAGTGTAGCACAAAGAAGCAGAGGTTAGTGTTCACCATTAATAATCATGCAGGCTACCAGACCATTATTTACGGCAAAGCTCAGAATTCCATGCACCCGGTCAAACACAGTGGACAAACCAACCAACGCAGAGTCATTACCCTCACCACTAACATCTACCATTCTAAACACATCGCAAGTCCAGCTTGAAACCCCCAATTACTGATATTAGTTCAACTCATTGGCTTTCAAGCTGTGATGTGCTACGGCCCGGCCAGGGCCTTCTGCGATGCAGGTAGGGATCAGTTCTTACCACGTAACTCTTTTCATACTCTGTCAGATCTGGTCCTCGCAATGAATGATGAGGAGGCTGCGGTCGTCAGGGAAGGGGAAAAATTGGAGCATGTATTATTGGCTTCACAGCGACGAAACAAGAGGCGGCGGGACAAAGTGACGAGAGCAGGCCACCGACAAGGAAGGGGAGGACATAGGGGATAGACAGCACACACGCACACACACAGAGAGAGAGAGAAGGGGCAGCAAGCACCGATTGGCGCTCCGCGGCACCGAGAGGGTGACAAGCAACCAAAATCGAGATGGGGCGGGTTAGGCGACGAAGGAATGAGGATGAAGGAAGAGCCCGAGAGACATGCGGAGGAGTTAATTCCTTGTTGAAAAAATTCAGATGTTTAGAAACAAGACAATAACGACGTACGTTTTACAGTCATTTTTGGGTGCATTCGCCCTCAGTTCTTTTCAGGCATTTGAACTTTCACCTCCGCGATGTACCCCCCCCCCCCCTCCCCACTCCACGCTGCCACCCACCAGTCATCAGCCCCTGGCTGAGGTATCAGGTGGCATGCAGGCTAGTCTCAACGCCAGGAAAATGATCTTCTTCAGTGGGCCATTCACGGACACAGGGGCTAGCATGTCACATCATCCAAAAGGCTCCCTACTCTCCACCTGTTGGTTTGCCGCACTGTTAGAGGGCATGGTGGGGTGAGGGGTGAGGGGCGTGGTGGGGTGAGGGGCCCTGCTGTACCCCTATTGTACACTTTCCCCAAGATCAGGAGTTCTCCTCTGTACCACAGTCAACGGTAACTCATCGCTGGTTGTGGGATCGCACTGTGCAGCAAGTGGTTGCCATATTTACTACACTGCAACATTTCAACAGGACTTTTTTTTCTTTTAAAAAAAAAAAAATTTAGATTACCCAATTCATTTATTTTTCTAATTAA